>NC_059328.1:321111-642222 GCF_018350155.1 Leopardus geoffroyi | reverse complement strand
CAGAGTGTGAGAGGGGGAAGGGCAGAGAGAGAGGGGGGACACAGAATCCGAAGCAGGCCCCAGACTCTTGAGCTGTCAGCACAGAGCCCAACGTGGGGCTCGAACTCAGGAATCGTGAGATCATGACCTGAGCGGAAATCGGACACTTAACCGGCTGAGCCAGCCAGGCGCCCCTGATTTTTTGTTTTTGGTGGTAGCCATCCTGATGGGTATGAGGTGGTCTCATCGTGCTGTTGATTTGTGTTTCCCTGATGATCGGTGATGTTCAGTGCTTTCTCCTGTGCTTATTGGCCACATGTACACGCATGTTGAAAGTGTTGGTAAGCGCTGTTTGGTTGTCACCCTAGAAGGCTGTTTTCAGAGCGCTCCTCAGCATCAGTTCGTTTACCCAGATTACTGGGCACGTGTGACCCCGCGCTTTTCTGACGGTGATCAGTAGAAGGAAGACAGGCGCCCGCAGAGCATCATTTCTGTTCTGCGCATAGGACTTGCCGGTGATTGGGAGAAGCGGGAAGAGCTTCAGTTACAGTCAGGACGTCGTGTTGCTGCTGCTGATGGACGGCGTCCTGTTCCACCTGCAGAGTGTCACGGCCTATGCCCTCATGGGCAAAGTCTCCCCCGTCACTTTCAGGTAAGCACGGTGACTTCCCAGGAGACAAGGTGTGTCCCGGTCATTTACAGAGGAGAAGAATTTAAATCCAGAAGTTTTTACAGAAGGTATTTGTGGTTGTAAAATGCTGCTAGTGTGAGCACTGTGGCCACATGTCGTGATTCCCAGGCTGTTTTGTCTTGGTGCTACTTGAAACACAGCAAAGTTCACCAAGTCCCCACCAGGAATCTACACGTTAGCACAGGAAGTGTTTGGAGTGGTTCAAGTATTTTTCCGTGGGGAACAGCATGTCCGTGGACTCGCCTGTGAAGCTGGAATGTTCGCTTCTGGGCTGTCCGCTGGGGGAGCTGTGTGCCTCAGGCGGTTCACCTGAAGTGCGGTGAGTGCAACAAGAGACGGGATTCTTAATTTTATCTCGTTTTAAGCGATTTAAAATTTTTTCGATGTTTATTCATCTTTTGAGGGAGAGAGACAGTGCACGAGTGGGGAGGGGCAGAGAGAGACAGAGATGGAATCCAAAGCAGGCTCCAGGCACCGAGCTGTCAGCACAGAACCTGACCTGGGGCTTGAACCCACAAACTGTGAGATGGTGACCTGAGCCGAAGTCGGATGCTTAACCGACTGAGCCCCCCCAGGTGCCCCTTAAACGAGTTGAATTTGAGGAGCCACACATGGCCGTTGGCTCCCGTGTTGGAGGCACACCTCCAGAAACTGAGAGGTGGGCCAGAGGCCTCACTGCCTTCTCTTCATTTTTGTAACTGGAAAAGTTCAATGAAAGCGCCATTTCCAGACTGGACGTTTTTTTCAATAACAAGCAGAAAAGCGTGAGCTAACGCCTCCGGCGGCCTAGAAGTCTATTCTTTGCCCACACCGTGTCGTGTAAGTTAGCGGGCCTTACTTTCTCTAACTCCTGAGCTGGCCGAGAAGTGGCCTGATGGAACCACACTGCGTGGAAGGCTTGTCGAGCCGTGCCAGCCGTGTTTCTGTCTCCCCACGGCCTCTCTGGCTGGCTCTCGCTCCTCCTGCCCACGTCGGTCTGGCCCAGGTCAGCACAGCAGCCGTGCCCCGCACTGGTCACATTCTGCAGCTCGGAGGTCCAAGGGCAGCACCGCCACACGCGGGCACAGGTGGCACCAGCGTGGTGCCCTGGCCTGCGACCCGTGCAGCCCTCACATTTCCTGGGTCTCGAATGGGGAGGGTCTGCAAGAATGTTGAGAATGGCCGTGATTTTTAAGTTCTTCTGAAGCGCATGGTGGTTACTGTCTCTGTCACGTGCCCTGGTTTCTGTTTGGAGCCGGGAATTATTTCCAGATAGTCCTGAAACCTTGTTTTTCGGTGATCCTTAGTGATGGTTCACAAAAGGCAAAAAGCAGAAAACCAATTCTTTAAAAAAATTTTTTTATGTTTATTCATTCTTGAAAGACAGAGACAGAGCACAAGCAGGGGTGGGGCGGAGAGAGAGGGGGACACAGCATCTGAAGCAGGCTCCAGGCTCTGAGCTGTCAGCACAGAGCCCGACGCGGGGCTCGAACTCACAAACAGTGAGATCATGACCTGAGCCGAAGTCAGCTGCCCAACCGACTGAGCCACCCAGGCGCCCCTAATTCTTTTTAAAGCAAATAGGTTTTTTTGTGGTTTATTCATATCATAAGAGCAATAGTTACTCATTATAGGAAATTTGGAAAAGGCAGGACCGTTCCAGAAATAAAGCAGAAGTCACCATCACCCCAAAACACCAGCACTATTAACTTTCCAGTGTGTTTTGCACTAACTTCATTTTTATGGGCTCCAAGCCTCGAACGCAGTGCTGTCCTTACCGTAGGTGTGCACAAAGCGCTCTTGTTCTTTAGATGGCAAGCTGAACTATTTAGGAGTAAAATGTCATCACGTCTGTAATTTGCTTAAAAATAATTCACTCCAAAAAAAAGGATGAAGCAAATAAAGCGAAATGTTAATTAAGTCTAGAAGATGGGAATAATGGCTGTTCATTATAACATGTCCCTGCTTTTCTGTTTGACATTTTTGCTAATGACAAGAAAGCAGGAGGGAGCCAGCGAGGGAGCCCCGGGCCTGTGCCGGCTGGGCAGCGGGCCGAGCCCGGGCCGTAACCCCCTGTCGTTGCAGTGTCGCCAGCACCGTGAAGCACGCCTTATCCATCTGGCTCAGTATTATAGTGTTTGGCAACAGAGTCACCAGCCTGTCAGCCATCGGCACCGTCCTGGTGATGGCTGGCGTCCTGCTCTACAACAAAGCCAAGCAGCGCCAGCGGGAGGCCATGCAGAGCCTGGCTGTGGCCGCCAGCCCAACGCCAGAGGACGAAGCGGAGCCACTGACCCCCAAGGACCCCAGACCGCACCACTGAGCTCTGGAAGCTGCGGCAGGTGGCCAGGGCCCCCAAGCCGCTGCCCACTGCTGCTGTCCCCCTCACCGACGCAGACACCCGGCCTCCTTGGGTCAGTGGGGTGCTGGAGGCCACGGGATGGGCCGCCTTCGCTGCTCCCATTTCAGGTTTTCAGTGAAAACCAACGGGAGCTTGAACGGGGATCCCAGATGTCCGCTTCCTGGGGGGGAGACCGGAGCCAGCTGCCGCTGAGCCACGGCCAGATAATGTGAAATCTGCCTCCTGCTGACCCTGTGCTGAGCACTCGCGAGGGGGTGGGACTTCCAGATGGCCTCTGCACCCCCGTCACCAGCTTGCAGGTCTGGTTGCAGTTAGGCCACGCCCTCGTTCTCTGTGTGTGACAGCTACTGGGGACCCCCGTGAAGTGACAGCTGGGTCCGGGTGCCAGCGCGCACTGCTCCCCGCTGCTCGGTGCCAGCACAGAGAGCTCAGCTCCCCCTGCTCGCCGTCAGAGGCCCGTGAAGGCACACTCTGCTCCTGGGCCATCTGGGGAGACTGTCATGCTGAGAGAGGGCCAAGGCGCCCACGGCCTGGGCCGGAGGCCACAGCAGCTGAGTGCACAGGGCTAGTAGAGTGGAAAGGGATCAGACGGGCACAGAAATGAGGGTCCCTGCTCCTGTGGGCAGGATGTTGGGCCCTTGCCTTCCTGCCCCAGAGCTGCCAGCATCCAGCACCACTTAGGGAAAGGTGCCCCGCCCCTTTCAGCGTCTCCACCGCACTAGGCCCTCCACCTCCCGAGAGTCCCAACCCTCACCTGTGGCTGGCGCTTCAGTCAGGGACCCCCGATGTGATTGCTGGTCACAGAGGTAGAGGACAGACATCTGTAGTGTTTAACTCAGGATGGGGACATACTGACCTTCCCTTTTGTTTTCTGGGCCTTTGTGTGTAACAGAGGCAGTTCTGAAGGGTTCCCTGCAGGGGCCCCTGCCATCACTCACCTGGTCGGAGGCCACGCCATATTTTGTCTCAAGCACAAGGGTGTTAAGGTTTTCTCTCATGAATGAATGAGCAGGAGGAGTGCTGGGAAGATCTTTTGGAGTGTTTACAGCTTTTGTCACACTGCATTTAAAATGACTGTGAAGGTGTTAAAGAAGAAAACCCAGGCACGGGTGGCTTCTGGAAAGCACCCTGTATGGCAAGTAACCCGTACTGAACCCACAGCCTGGCTCAGCCTGGCTCTCCCCTCCCAGAGCGATGGACCCACCACGCTGGGTATCTGAGCCCTGTGTCGGGTTGAGGCTCCTGACCTCTTCACCCTGTTCCTCTTCCCGCATCCTGGTGGGGTTTCTCCTCGGGGCATGTCCGCTGCCAGCCAGGCTTTAATACCTCTCCGTGGCACCAGGTTCAAGCTCGGGGGTGTGTCATGTGCAGCCCAACGCAGAGGATGGGGTTGGCCACATGGCTGTCTGGGGCCTGCCTGCTGCAGCCGACTGAACCAGCTGACAGGAGCACTTCAGGCACTGGTGGGTCCCTCATCTGAGTTCCCCTCCCTGCCGTCCAGGTCCTTGGTTCCCATTATCTTTTCACTGGTTTTCCAGTTGACTGGTCAACTGGAAAGTATGTTAAAAAAGGCCCTCCTGGAGACCAAATCTCTTGGAAACAAAGAGCAATAGTAAGCCTCATTAAGTTCTGCCTACTTGAAAAAGTTTGCCATGATGATGGGTTAAACAGAGGCCTTTAAAACTGTAACCTTTTTATGAAGCTGACTTCCTATGTCCAGAGCACAGGCAGGGGTGCGCTCGCCCGCACACCACGCTCACCTCCACTGTGAAGATGTTTCTCCTGAGACTTTCCCCAGGTTTCTATCCCTTCCTCTCTCCTTCCTCCACAAAAAAAACACCGAAGAGTACTTGCTGGAGGCGGCTTGGGCAGCGGGATGTGCTGGGTCTGTGAGGCCCAGTGGGAGAAGACAGCTTCCAGAGGGCCCTGCCTCTGCCCTTAACAATGCGGCTGCTGTGGCCGGCTGTGGCCAGCTGCTGACAAGATGTGAGCAGAGAAGGAGACACGTCTACGGTCATCCTGTTGCAAGATTGTCACGTTGGCCTTCTCACAGACGTCCTCATCCAAGTAACCAGGTAGGCGGCACCTGCTTCTGAGCCTCGTTAGGGACCCGGGTCCGAGTCTCCTCTGGAACCAGCACCCTGCACACCACATGTGCCCCGCCTCCTGTCACAAGTGGTTTTCTGCCGGTTTTGATTTTCCAAATTCTTGGACCAGAAACAAAATGAAGACTTCTCCAAATTATTAGTAAATGAGGTAATTTCCAACAAAGCTGCTTTTGAAACATTTCCTAAGAACCCAAGCTGTGGCCAGCACTGCCCGTGCCTGGGGCTTACATTCCTTCTTTGTATGGTCTCCACCCTGAAGCCGTCCCATGTCCTGCATGTCCGGGACAACCCTGCCAGGAGACAAAACATGGCCTGTCGTGGCCGTTTGTTTAATGAATGTACAGACATATGTTTTTTATTAACTTTGTGTAGTAGTGTTTATAGTACGTTTATAATACATTGCAAACATGCTTGTGTCATTGTCGTCACTTACACGGGTCATTTCCTATGTCCATGGTCATTGTCTGTGCCTTTGTAAAGAAACACTTCAAACAGGTGTCAGGTCGGGTCGATACCTTACCTACGTCGATACTTCTAAATATACATGTATCTGACTTTCAAGGAAACTTCCACTATGAGTGGCATAAAAACCTTGGGTTTTTGTGTTTTGTTTTTTTTTTTTTTTTTTGACACAGTTCCTGCATGTCATCATTAAAATAATCTGCCCTGGAAAGCTGAGAATATTCTTGCACAATCCAAAAATGTGTCTTTAATTTGAGAAAAATAGGCATGGTGAATCCAAAGTGGTAAAATGCTGCACAAAGAGTATCAAACGAAGTTGTGCTTGTAGCCCATGCTGGAGATTTCTTTTCCCAAAACCAGTGGGTTTTTGCTTGTGAACGGTCACTTGGACAGACCAGTCAGTAGGTTTGACAGACGCGTATCATGGCTTTTTACATCTGTCTGAGTGTCGTGCTTTCCTAAGGCCTGGAGCATTTTCAGTTTCCCTGGGTTGGAAAAATTAATCAAGGACGCTACTGCAGCTAGAACTCTTTTGCCTTTGACCGTCATACTAAGCGCTTTATTCTTTCACAAAATCCGTACATGCTCTGGCTGAGGCGTCTTCATTTCCTTAGTTTACAACTAAAAATGTCCCAGCCCCCCTGGTGAATCTGCCTGTTTCCCTGCGTCCTGGCTGGTGAGCCAAGAGCAGAGGTGAGGTTGTGCTGACCACCCTCCGGCTCAGGTGGGAAACCTTCGATTTTGCTGTCCTTGAAGAGTTTCTTCCAGTTTTCCTGAGGGTTCTGATTCTGAGTTTGATGGCCACTGGATCCGTGCCCAGATTTCCAAACAGAGCTGGACACTGTCCTAACTGGCAGAATCTTTCGTTGTCTCTTTTTGTTTTGTTTTCATTTGAGTAAAACCTGCATTCACCTGATTGGCCATTTCTAGTCTTTGCAGATGTGTGAGTGGAGTCTGAACCTGCCCAGGGGGTGTTGTGGGACCCATGAGGAGGGCCACAGTCACGGTGACTTTCCCACACTGCAAAACTTGAAAATTCTATCAGTAATTGTCTACATCAGAACCAAGTGCGATCTGCTTCATACCAAACAAAACTGTGGACAACTGAAAGCGCATTGTACAAGATGTGTCTCGTGTTCTTGTGTTTCACCTAATTCAGTATTCGAGTGACTAAATCAGTACTTTCTAGAAAGTGGTTCTATTAAATAATTTAGTGAGTCACTGTTAAGTCTACTGTGGTAATAAACTGATGCCTCTTGGCTCTTTTTGTCTAAATTAAGCCACTTGGTAGCAACTACCTAGGACTCTGGGTCTCTCAAAATACAATAAATGTTAACAGTGCCTGCCGTTGCTGTCTTCACTGTAACCCTCCGGGTTTGTGCTACTGAAATGGTCACGGGGCTGGGGGGGGGGGGGTGGAGGGTGGTTCTTATCGCCTTCATGTTGAAAACTCCCTTCGTGAAGAGAGAAGAATGGTTCTCCTGTCCCCAAGGGCTCAGGAAGCAAAACAAGTGTGGGTACAGAAAGGAAACACCGTCCTGGGGAAGAAAAGAAAGCTCAATTCCACTCGCCCTTTTTGTGCCCGAGTTTGTCCCATTCCGCATTTCCCACTTCAAACCCGGCTAAGGAGGACGCATGTCGGTCTCCCGCTCTCTTCCCTGGGCTGTGGCTCGTGGGTTCGCCACATACCCACGGCCCTTTCAAACCGCGGGAGGGAGCCCGGGGAGGCGCGCCTTCGCGCCACGCGCCCTTCTAGAATTCCGGTCGAATCTCCGGCGTCACCGGAGCACCACCGGCGGCCTCCGCGCCCCGCGCTCGGAGGGACGGCCGGCGGCGGCGCCCGGGTCGGAAGTGACGTGAACGCGCCCGGGCCCCTCCCTGCTCCGGCCGAGCCGCCGGCGGGCGCCGCCGACCTGCGTCATCAGCCCGCGCCGACGCAGGAAGTGCCGACGCTGCTGGCGCGCGCCGGGCGCTGTTTCTCCTCAGGCTCCGGGACCGGCGGCGGCGGCGGCGGCGGCGGAGGCGCAGGGGTGAGTGGCGGAGGGCGGGGCCGGGCCGGGCGGCGAGCGCTCGGATCCCGGCGGACCCTGGGCGTCGCTTCCCGCCTCCTCGTTCCGCCTCGCCCCGCGCGGAGCCGGGGGTTGAGGCGGCGTCGGGCGCAGACGCCGGGAGCCCGCCCCTGCGGGCCCGAACCCCGACTCGTAGCGGCCGCGCCCGGGGGGCTGAGGGGCCGGGCGGCCCGGCCGCGTCGTATCCGGTGACCGCGACCCCCGGGCGTGGGGTCTCCGGGACTGAGCCGCGAGCTTTCCACGGATGAGCTCCCTCCCCACCGGTGTTGCTCTGCGGCGGGGGGGGGGTTGTTCTCGTCTGTGACGAAGGGTAAACTGAGGCGAAGGACCTTGCCCGGGAATGACGGCAAAGAGACTTGAATCCAGGCGGTCGCTCTTCGGAGCCCGGCCCGCCCCGTCCGCGAAGACGCGAGCCGCAGCGCCCCGAAGCCCACTTGCCGTGTGTCCTGCCCTGGCTCGAGCTCTTTCTCTTTGCAGCGGTTCGACTCAAATGGGTGATGAAAAGGACTCTTGGAAGGTGAAAACTTTAGATGAGATTCTTCAGGAAAAGAAACGACGGAAGGAACAAGAGGAGAAAGCAGAGATAAAACGCTTAAAAAACGTAAGCCATGTTTTTTAAGTAAGTGGTTTTCTTAAAGGAGATTTAATTTCTTTGCCCTCGTTTTTCCATTAGAACAACGCTTCTTCGGTGAAGTTCTTTTGTACTTCCAAATGTCGCAGGTGAGCGCAAAATCTCTTCTAAAAATTAACAAAAACGTTCAAATACTCGGTTTACGTTGGAGACAGATCGATAACATACTAAAGCTGTGTGTAGATGGCAGGATCCACGTGGAGATAAAGTACTTTGAACCTGAATCCATTAGTGCAGTGGGACTAATTTTTCTCATGTCACCGTTTCTGTGTCTGTGGCACCATTTCCAAGTATGTCTAGTGCAGTAGGAAGTCGCCCTGGAATTAATACTCGAGTTTGGCGGGGTCTTTGGTTGGCACAGTAACGTAATCAGAGAAACGTTTGGTACCTTGGCGAGAGCGTCGGCAGAAGTACTCGTTTCTGCTCTTACTAGTAGCTGACCTTCGTTAGCTATTTCCGAGTCACGGACGAGGTGTCCCAGAGTGTTTGGCGTATAAAACACGGCGTAAGGCTCAAGTTTGGCTTATGTAAACAACTAACACACTTGGCATAGAGTCTAATGTTCCTTGTCGAATATGCTGATTTCAAGTTTTTTCACCTGAGGCCCTGGGTTCTAGAGAGTTGTGATTTTAACGTCATACGGTAATTTGGGTGGAAGGTTCTTATACCTCGTAACATTGATCCCTTCAAAGCGTATGTGAAACTTTGGACATTGGCAAGGTTTGAGATCATTAACAAGACTTTTATCTGTGAGGAAATGACTTTCTCCTTGCTTCTCAGTCTGATGACCGGGATTCCAAGCGGGATTCCCTTGAGGAGGGGGAGCTGAGGGACCACCGCATGGAGATAACAATCAGGAACTCGCCCTACAGAAGAGAGGACTCCATGGAAGACAGGTGGGGACCAGGTGCCCGTGCGCTTCCCCGCGGAGACACGCGGGGTCCCACAGCACAGCTGTGGTCCTGGCTGAGCCTCCTCAGGGCTCCTCTGAAAACGTTTGAAGCGGTGACTGTGGTTTACCTCACAGTTGAGATGGACTTTGTGTGGCACCAGTTGGCACCCGAGTCCTCTTGCAGGAAGATGGAATGGGTGCATATTCCCTTCTTGGCAATTATCCTTCAACCCAGTGAATTCGCATTCACAAATTGCATTTAAATAATTGTGTGTGTGTGTGCTTTTAGTGACTGGTAAAATTACTGCCTAAAATCTTGCACGGATGAACCACACTAGGGTGCTGAAGTGTGCTCGAGCAAGGCCCGTAAGCAGCGGTGGTCCTAGCGAGGCCCGTATATGCTAACATCCCTTCCTGCACCACGGTATCCCCTCACTTGCTTCCTTCTCGTATCCGTCATCATCACCAAATTATCCGTCGTCAAATCATTAAAGCCAGCCTAACCAGAAGTTCAAGTGCAAGGACATACAGATTGTGAATTCTCACAACTTTTTGGTCATAGAGTCAGTGAAAAGTGTTGTTGAGTGACCTTTTGAGGTCATCAAGTTCTGTTAAAATTGTGATACTTTTTTTAACGGCTTTATTGATGTATAAACAATAAGCTCCTTATATATATAAAGTGTGCAGTCTGACATGTTTGTACACGCTTGTGAAACTGTCGCCATGGTCATGGTGATGAACGTGTGCATCATGCCCTGAAGCTTCTTCAGAGAGGCATTTTCATTCCACATACACATTGATTTTTCGCTTACCCTTTTCATCTGTGTCTCTGTTTATAAGCAGTTTTGGCTTCAATTTCATAGTTAAGGTTTAAAATGATTCTAGATTCAACTTTGTTTGTATTCTGAACGCTGCGTTTTTCCGGGCTGAAGAAGCTCCACGGCACCCTCATGGCTCTTCCATTACCTGACGTGATGCTTTGTGTCTTATTTCAGAGGAGAGGAAGATGATTCTTTGGCTATCAAACCACCCCAGCAAATGTCTCGGAAAGAAAAGGCTCATCACAGGAAAGATGAAAAGAGGAAAGAGAAACGTAGGCATCGTAGCCATTCAGCAGAAGGGGGTACTGAAGCATTTATTGTTTTTTTTCTTTGTATCATGCTCAAGTATGGTCTGTTTCCTGTGTCACACTCTACCGTCTCCTCCAGAGCACAATTGAAAGAGAAGAGAAAGTAAAATCTTAGCCAAAAGCATACGTTTTTCTAGATCATTCTGAATAGTTAATTCATTTTCTTCCTGGTATTTTTTTCTCCCTCGTTACATTGTTTCGGGTTAGTTTGTTTAAATGTAATATTTTTTTTTTTTTTTAATGTTTTTTGATTTTTTTTTAACGTTTATTTATTTTAGAGAGAGAGAGAGAGAGACAGAGCCAGAGCACAAGGAGGGGAGGGGCAGAGAGAGAGGGAGACACAGAAACCAAAGCAGGCTCTAGGCTGTGAGCTGTCAGTACAGAGCCTGACGCAGGGCTCAAACTCAAGAACTGTGACATCATGACCTGAGCTGAAGTCAGACACTTAACCGACTGAGCCACCCAAGCGCCCCATTAATGTTTGTTTTTTCAAGGAGAGATCGAGCATCAGCGGGGGAGGGGCAGAGAGAGGGAGACACAGAATCCTAATCCTGAGCTGTCAGCATAAAGCCAGTCGTGGGGCTCGAACTCACAAATCGTGAGATCATGACCAGAGCAGAAGTCAGATGCTTAACTGACTGAGGCCCCATAAATGTAATATTGTCTAAACTCAACAAATATAGGGTATTTATATGCAGTTTTTTTTAAAGTTTACTTATTTTGAGAGAGCACACTTGCAAGCATGAGATGGGCAGAGAGAGAGGGAGAGAGTATCTCAAGCAGGCTCCATGCTGTCAGTGCAGAGCCTGACACAGGGCTCTGTCTCACAAACTGGGAGGTTGTGACCTGAGCCAAAATCATGAGTCGGATGCTTAACCAACTGAGCCACCCAGGCATTCCTTCCTTACATTTTGAATAATAGGTGTTTTTCTAGCTGACATGGTTGCAATAGTGTAGTAGGCAACATAAAACACACAGTGTGTGTTAATTGGCTATGTTAACAGTAAGCTCTTAGTAAAATTTTTAGGGAATCAGAAGTTATACATGGATTTCTGACTGCGCTGGGGGTCAATTATTCAACATTGTGTTTTTAAGGATCAATTATAGTCTAATCATAGCTTAATACAGAAAGAAGATGAAAGTTACAGTTGTTTTGTTGTTTTTTTTTTTTTTTTTTTTTAATCCTTTTTTTCAACGTTTATTCATTTTTGGGACAGAGAGAGACAGAGCATGAACGGGGGAGGGGCAGAGAGAGAGGCAGACACAGAATCGGAAACAGGCTCCAGGCTCTGAGCCATCAGCCCAGAGCCCGACGCGGGGCTCGAACTCACGGACCGCGAGATCGTGACCTGGCTGAAGTCGGACGCCTAACCGACTGCGCCACCCAGGCGCCCCTACAGTTGTTTTTTTTTAAACGTTTATTCATTTTTGAGAGAGACAGAGCGTGAGCGGGGGAGGGGGAGAGAGAGAGGGAGACACAGAATCTGAAACAGGCTCCAGGCTCTGAGCTGTCAGCACAGAGCCTGATGCGGGGCTCAAACTCACAAACCGCGAGATCAGGACCTGAGCCGAAGTCGAATGCTTAACCAACTGAGCCACCCAGGCGTCCCAAAAGTTACAGTTCTATTCAGTGATAACCACATTATTTTTTCCCTCACTTTGAGGCTTACTTCCACAGGAATTTCTTTTGTTTTTTTAACATAAAGTCGTGATTGTTTCTCCGAAGTCATTAATTAAATGTTTTCTTCTTCACTGAGTATTTTCTTTGAAAAAAAGTTTTTAATTTTTTTTTTTAATGTTTATATTTTAGAGAGACAGGGTGTGAGCGGGGGAGGGGCAGAGAGAGAGAGGTAGACCCAGAATCTGAAGCAGGCTCCAGGCTCTGAGCTGTCAGCACACAGCCCCACATGGGGCTCGAACTCACAAACTGTTGAGATCATGACCTGAGCCGAAGTCAGGCGCTTAACTGACTGAGCTACCCAGGCCCCCCTGAAATTTTTTTTAATCTTTTAACTTACTTTTTGAGAGAGAGCACGCACAAGCGGGGGTGGGGCAGAAAGAGGGGGCAGAGGATCTAAAGCAGGCTCTGCGCTGACAGCAGAGAACGGGGTTCGGATTCATGAACCGTGAGATCATTCCCTTGTCAGACACTTAACTGACTGAGCCACCCAGGTGCCCCTTCAATATTTTCAAATTAAGTTTTGGGTGTTGGGCCCCTTTGCGTGACATTCTCTCTCCTCTTAGGGAAGCATGCTAGGGCAAAGGAAAAAGAGAGAGAACACGAGCGCCGGAAGCGACACCGGGAGGAGCAAGACAAGGCTCGCAGAGAGTGGGAGAGGCAGAAGAGAAGGGAGATGGCCCGGGAGCATTCCAGGAGGGAGAGGTGAGTGAGTGCAGTCTGTGAAGGAGCCTGAAACTGAGCATTGCTGGTAGCCAACACCCCATCAGAGCGGCGATGGAGACCGCCATTTTGGTGCACACATGCAAACCCGGCAGTATAACAGAGATGTGGGGCGGAAGTGGTTTGTGAGTCCACAGTCCCGGCACGGTAAACATGGGGTGTGGTGCTGACTGAAGAGATGAAGTTTTTACTGCATCTTGAATACCGACATGGGTGTGAGTCTTCCTCAGAGAAGATCATGAAGGGAATGGAAATTGTGTGTCGGTTTCCTCCAGGTGAAGGCTGGTGGGGGAGGTACTCGGGAGCCAGGCCATTCCAGCAGTTGCTGGAGACCCTGTGTAAGAGTGTGATTTGGGCCAGTCGGAAGGGGCATTGCTGGTGGGAGCTGGAAGTCTGACAAAGGAATTCAGACACAAGGACTGCAGTTTGGGGCCAAAAACAGCAGTGGAGAGGGAAAGGGCGGTGGTCGCGCAGGGAGAGACGATCTTCCTCCGTCTGTCAGCTGACGCCGGGGATGGGGGAGGAGGGCCCTCTCAGATTCAGCCCAGGGAGCGTATAGAAATTCCCACACAGCGCCCAAGAGAAATCTGTTCTAGGACGACTCATTGGTCACTGGGCAAGTATTTTTTGAGTGCTTGCTCTGTACCAAGCCCTCTTCCAGGTGGTCTAAGCGAGGAAGACTAAGGAAATGTATTGCTTAGGGTTCTCTAGGTCACAGCAGAAATAGACTGTGGTTCTTTCAGACAAAATGGAAATCCCAAAGGCCTTATAATAGCTTTGGAGCTGAGGCACCAGACTCTTAGACATTAGTCTCCAAGTACATCTCTGTGGGCTCAGATTCCCAGGAGAAGACATCTGTGTAGCTCCAGATCTGTTCATCTGGGCTAGTTGTGACTACTGGGGCCATCTCTGTGTATTGAGGTGTTTGCAGAGAAAGCTTGGTACTGGCCTGCTACACGGAATGGAGAAGTAGGAGGGGTAGATGGTGCCTGTGTTCCCAGCAGGCTGAATGACACGGGCACCGAAGAAAGTGTGATGAGAGCCTTTGTTCTCATGAGGAGGAGGTATGGGGGGGAGCTGATTCCTAAGGTAAAAGATCACGGGGTGAGCAGAACTGTGTGTCCAGGTTCGCTGCTAGCATGGGAAACCCCCGTGTTTGCCGAGCCCAGTGCTGACCGTTTAGGATGGGCTGACGGCACAGCTGTGCGGACACGGTGTTGATCCCCAGGAAGCCAAGCTTGAAAACAAAAAGAAACAAAGGGAAAAAACCAGCAGTGGCCGCACTCTTTTTGGAAGACAGAGTTGACAGAGTTAGCAGAGCAGGTTACCAAACAGCAACAGGTGAGAGGAAAAATTAGAATCCTCAATTGCTACCGTATGTTATTTGAAATGTCCAATTCTCAACAGGACGTCTTGAGATGTAAAAGAAATAGGAAAGTATGACTTCCTGTTAAGGAAGACAAGCATCACTAGAAACCAAGTATTCCAGATTAGCAAGGAACTTGAAACAAAGAATAGAAATTATGCTTTCTTCAGAACAGTCAAAGGAAGAGAACTAGAGCCTCCGAGATCTGTGGCATAGCACCTGTTTCACCAACACCATGCAACTTGCAATACCAGGAGAGGGGAGTGATGTGGCACAAAGATGTCTTTTTAAATAATGGTTGAAATCTTCCCAAATCTGATGAAAAACAGTTATCTGCGTATCCAAGAAGTTCAGTGTACCCCAAGCAGGGTAAATACAAAGACACATCATAGTCAAACTGGTGAAAGCCAAAGAATACATTTTGAAGGCACCAAGAGAAAAAAAATCTACATAGAAGGTGTGATTGGTGGCTGACTTCTCATTAGAAACAATGGAGGCCAGGGGCGCCTGGGTGGCTCAGTCGGTTAAGTGTTCGACTTCAACTCAGGTCACGATCTCATGGCCTGTGGGTTTGAGCCCTGCGTTGTTGGGCTCAGTACTGACAGCATGGAGCCTGGAGCCTGCTTTGGATTCTGTGTTTTTCTCTCTTTCTGCCTCTCCCTTGCTTGTTCGTTCTCTCTCTCTTTCTCTCTCAAAAATAAATAAACATTAAAACAAAAATTTAAAAAAAAAAGAAAAAGAAAAACAGTGGAGGTCAGAAGGCAGTGGAATGGCGTAGTCACACTGCTGAAAGAAAACCTGTCAACCAGGAAATCTGTGCAGCAAAACTGTTGTTCAAAAGTGAGGAGACATAACAAACTGGTGGAATTCATTGTTAGTAATACCTGCCTTAAATACTCAAGGGCAGACGCCTGGGTGGCTCAGTCGGTTAAGCATCCAGCTTTGGATCAGGTCATGGTCTCATGGTCCGTGAGTTCGAGCCCTACGTCGGGCTCTGTGCTGAGAGCTCAGAGCCTGGAGCCTGCTTCAGATTCTGTGTCTCCCTCTTTTTCTGCCTTACACCGCTCACTGTCTGTCTGTCTGTCTCTCTGTCTCTGTCTCTCTCTCTCTCTTTCTCTCTCATAAATAAATACATACATACATACATACTCAAGATCTTCAGGTTGAATGGAAATGACACCAGAAGGTATAGAATTCACAGGAAGAAAAGACAAGCTTTAGAAATGGTAAAAGTGTAGGTTAACGTAAGATAATTTATGTATGTTTCATTTCATGTCTTCTCAGCTTCTATGAGAGACACGATTGCATAAAACAGTAATTATTAAAATACCGTGTTGTGTGATACATAGCATGTGTAGAGTGCACAGGGTTGAGAAGGGAGGGCTGTGGCTGTGGCAGAGCAGACCTATGTTCAGTGGAATGAAGTTAGTGTAACTTGATAAGATGCATGCTGCCATCACTAAAACAACCTCTAAGAAAATAACTTTAACAAAATAGTGCAAACAAGAATTAAAATTATATACTACAAATATTTATTTATACCAAACACAGAGGGGCGTCTGGACAGCTCAGTCAGTTAAGCATCAGACTCTTGATTTCAGCTCAGGTGGTGATCTCATGGTTCATGGGATTCTCTCTCCCTCACCCCCCTCTCTCTCTCACTCTCTGCCCCTCCCCCGCACTCTTCCCCTCTATCCCTCTCCCTCCCCCCCCATCTCTCTCAAATAAACATTATATACATACACACACAGACCGTCAAAAACTGAGAAACAGGACCCAAAAGGAAGACCTCTAAAAGAAAAACCAAGAGCAACAACAAAAGTAAATCCAGCCAAATCCATAATTACATGAAATGTGAAGTGGTTTCTGTACCCAAAGGAGAGGTTCTTTGATAGCAAAGCTTGATCTCTTATGTTGTCTGTAAGGAGAACACGTTAGAGACCAGGACGGAAATAGGTCGAAAGTGAACGTATGGGGAGCTGCCGTGTGAAGCCTGGTCTGCATAGCTAGTGGTAAAGAGGGTATGGGAGCAAGCCAAAACAGACTAGGAGCTCACGCTGTGCCACTGTGTGCCCACCCTTCGGCTCCTGACACCAAGGCTGAGCCCAGGGTGTTTTTCCCTTGCCTGTGCCACCTCCCGGTCCCTGGCCCAACGGGATCCTGACCGACCAAAGCCCAGTACTGACGAGACAGCTCAGTGCCTGGTGTCTGTGCCGCCTGCCAGAACACTGAGGCAGAGGTTCCCAGGTACCTGAATGGAGTGGGGAGAAGAGCTAGCCGATGAGGTGGACTGTGCACCCTCATTAATGGCTCGGATTATACTGGAGAGGTTTCTACAAGAGCATGAGGAAACTCCACCCTCCAAATCTGTTATAAATAGTACGCTACAGGACCCTTCTCAGATTCCAGATGGAGTTCTAGCAAATCATGGCTGTCCGTGCACCGTGCAGTCAAATGCTCTACCCCTGAGCTATACCCCTGTGTCAGCACACTATAAACAACTGTTGTTACGGACCACTGGTTGACTGCATCAAACATGCCCTTGGTCATGAGCATGAAGTCCTGCTGAGAGGCCTTCCAGAGGAAAACCTGTCCTTCCTAAATGAAGAGCAGCTCCGTGCAGAGGGTTATGACAAAACCCCAAACTTGACAAGTTCCAGTTGCTGTAGAAGGGTACATAATTCACCGGATTGGAAGCGGGGCCTCATTTGGTGATGAATGTCGCCGCCATGTCCACCTACGTGACTGACCAGGTCTGGACGTACTGGGATAGGTTTGGGTTGGGCTTCGTCATTTATTGGGACAGCTTTACCCGGGAACTGGACTGTAACTGGGAAAGGGGCATCCTGCTCAAAGCCTGTTTTCCCATGGACATTGTCGCCTTGTGTCATAGCATAGCTTGACCCTGATGATCCTGGAAGAGAAGCCGGGAGGACGAGGCTGAATCCAAAGCAGTTTTACTTTTCTGCAGTGTAAACTCCTGGCAGCACCTGCCCTGAACTTCAGCCGAATTCGTGCTGCCCGTAGCCACGTCACTACCTCTTGAGACAAACATATCAAGAATTTCTATTTTTCCTCATCCGTTGCTGATGTGAACAGCCAAGAACTGCATACATAACCACTTGTTGTCATAAGCATTTCTCTGTCAGTTTACAGATAGTCATAATCTTCCTTCCTTCCAGATGGTTTCTGCTCGTATACTGAACAAAAAGCAGAAATGTGGAGACTGAAAGGTGTGATTTTTCAATTCTCCCAGTTCCCGAACCACCCTCTTTATTTTTTTTCCTAAGTCTCCATTCATTCTCCCGCCTCCCCCGTTCTTCTCATACCCTCGCAGGTCCTCAGTGTTGAATTAGCATCCTGGAATAATCTAGCACAATCCTAGCAGAGTGGAAAACGTGGCGGTTGAAACTCTTTTTGCTCTCACCTGCAAGGTTCCAGTAGACCTTGATGGTAGCCTGGGCTTGTTTTGTCCAGTGTTTGTGATTTTCTGATTTCTGTGGCATTAAGCCAAGCTGAGAAAATATACTTGATGAGAGGTTTTTCTTTTTACGGTACTTATTTGAACACCAAAGACTTTCCGTTTATTTCATATAAAAGTATTGGTTACGTTACGTCTGGAAACCACACTCCTTTGGATTGGAGGCCAAGGGGAGACCATTGAAACATGGTGCCGGCCTGGGCAAAAGTTCATTTTTAGTTTTATTTTTTAATGTTTATTCATGTTTGAGAGATAGAGACTGAGCGTGAGTGGGGGAGGGGCAGAGAGAGAAGGAGACCCGGGATCCGAAGCCGGCTCCAGGCTCTGAGCCCATCGCGGTGCTCGAACTCACAAACCACGAGATCGTGACCTGAGCCGAAGTCAGAGGTTTAGCCAAACTGAGCCACCCAGGTGCCCCAGATGTTCATTTTTAAATACAGCTATTTGTCAGTATGTACAGTAATCAGTATCTTTCTGAGTACAATTTTTTAAAAGCACATTCTATGCACTGGTCTATATGCGCATTTTATACCACATAATTATATAACGCTCAAATAATTTAGTCCTTAGAAATGTTCAGCTTTGAATGAATTAAGTGTACCAGAAATAAACATAGAGTGATTTCCAAATAAGCAAAATAAAAGGGATTTTGTATATGTTCGGAAAACAAAAAAGCATGAAATTAAACACATGGAAGAAGGTGAAACGCGTACACAGCAGCCGCAGCGTGCAAGTGGCTCAGCGCCAGGCCAGACGTGAGGCCAGCACCAAGACGGGGCTTCACAACCACAGGAAGGGACATACGTCAGGAACATGTGACCGCGGTAAATGTGTATGAGTCTGACAGCGGAGTCCAGAAATCTGGGCTGCAATAACCTGACAGCTGAAAGAAGAAATAGGCAGTTCCTCGATTACAGTTGGAAGTTTCGGTACCCCACTCTAGTTGTTAATAGAATGAGAGGAAACAAGGCTGTAAAAAACTTGGAAAATACCCTGCACCAGCTCAGTCTGAGCGAGCTTGCGTGCCGGACTCCACCCACAGCCACAGAAGACACGCTCATTTCGAGCATATCATATGTGGGCCATACGACAAGTGTCATACATAAGATAGTTGCAGTAGTACAAAGTATGCCGTCTTTCCACAAAAGAAAGTGGAAATCAACAGAAAGAAACCTGGGGAAATCCTCAAAATGTTGGGAAATCCAACCACCCACTTCTGAGAAAAGTTTTCATACAGCAATAATCGCACCTCAGGTAAACCTCATTGGCTATGATACTGGCACGTCGCAAAGCTCTTCCGTTTCTGATTAACCCTGTGGCCCAAAGAAGAAATTCAGAGGAAAAATCGAAAATGTTTTGAATTGAGTGAAAACAAAAGCAACGTGCCAAAAGGTAGGGGTGCACGAAAAGCTGGGCCCAGAATGAGCTGTTTTAAGCACTGGTACCAGAAAAGGAAGTTGTCAAGTCAGCGACTTGGGCTGCTACCCCAAGAGCAGGAGAAAGGAGCAGACTCAGCCCAAAGAAGCAGAAGAAACGTCCCGAGAGTCCTGATCTGACAGAAAGCGGATTGAGGGAGGATGGCTAGGAGCTGACCACGGATGGGCATGAGATGGGAGTGTTTTAGCACTGGCTTATGGTGATAGTTGGACAATTTTGTAAATTTACGAAAAACTGAATTCACTGGTTGGATTTATTTTTTTTAAGTTTTTATTTATTTTGAGAGAGAGCTATGAGCAGGGGAGGGGCAGAGAGAGGGAGAGAGAATCCCAAGCAGGCTCTGCACTGTCACGGTTCACATTCACAAATCCCGAGACCACGATCTGAGCTGAAAGAGTCGGATGCTTAACCGACTGAGCCACCCAGGTGCCCCTCAGTGGTTGGATTTTATATGTTAACTTGCAGCTTTTATTTTGTAATAGTTTGGACTTCTAGGCATTTACAGAATAGTTCCTAGAATCCGAGCCTTCCACACCGGTGACCTCTGACGGGCCCCAAAGCTGGCACGGTACCAGCGACCATACCCCAGGCCTTGTTCCACTTTCACCCTTGCCCGTGCTCATTTCTGTTTTTGTTTTCGTTTTTTTGGTAATAGCTTTTCTGGTTAGATTTGGACTTAATTCTGATTCTATCGGGATTTGAAAACTAACCGCTGCTCATCAGTTTTCACCATCTGGCCACTTTGTGGTGCATCAGCCATGCACACCGTGGTCACTAATAGTTCCTGCACTTCAGATGAGCCTTGTCCCCTCCATGAAGCAACTTTCCCTGCTGCCCCTCGTATACCACGCTCGTACCCGCTTAGCTCCCCACCAGGCCCGGCTGGGCATCCGTCTACCATAGGATCTAGTGAGGAGGGTAGGACAGGGCCTCAGGCCCAAGTCTAGGTCCTTCTCTCCACCTTCCCCAGGTGGGCTCTTCCACCCCTCAGTGCCCCTGAAAACTTAGTGATAAAGGTGGATTTAAATTGTACCGCCATCCACACTCAGTAGGACTGCGAAACAAGCCTTCTGGAACCAGTGGGCTCATCCTCCTTGGCAACATCTCATCGTGCCAGTACTTTGCTACATTCTGTTGCGGCTGTTGGGCTGTGTGCGAGTATATGTTCTACTTTTAAAAAGCCCATTATGGTTTGAACGATCTAAGCGGGCAGTTTCTAAATTTGAGCAAAAAACACTTGGGGTGAAAAAGAAAACTTCGTGTTTGCGGAGAGAGAGTTGGCCTGTGCTTGTTGCAGGGACCGCCTTGAGCAGCTGGAGAGGAAGCGGGAGCGAGAACGAAAGATGCGGGAACAGCAAAAGGAACAGCGGGAACAGAAGGAACGGGAGCGGCGCGCCGAGGAGCGGCGCAAGGAGCGCGAGGCCCGAAGGGAAGGTGCGCGTGGGCGTACCCTGTGGTTGGGGTGTTGTTCCCATGGGTGAGCCCAGAGCTGCACAAATGCCACTGAGGGGTGAGGTGCTCTGGACCATGGCTGAGTGAAGGGGGAACAGGCCGTGGGGCTCGGGAGTTGAACCTGACCACATAGTTAGTTCCTTGCCAGAGAAGGCAGTGGTCACTTCAGGCCTGAGGTGAGGGTGTGCGGCCGGGGCGCACCCAGGCCTGGTGCTGGACAGCCGTCAGGGTAACACACGGGCTGCCGCCCGCTGCTGTTTAGGCACAGGCTTGGAGAGGTGGGTCGTGGCCCCTTCTTTTCCGGCAGTAGAGAGTCTGGAAGGCCTCCGTGGGTCCTCCGGGACGTCTCACGGTTTCCACGCCTCTGTGGCCACAGAGCTGTCAGCAGGTGTAGTGGGTTGTCATCGGCAGGGGTGCAGGTGAGGACCACCTCTGACCGAGGTGGGGCCCTGCCAGAGAGAGGGTGCCGTCAGCGCTGCCTCCTGCTGTGTTCTGTGCCCCAGTGTCTGCACATCACCGGACCATGAGGGAGGACTATGGCGACAAGGTGAAAGCGAGCCACTGGAGTCGCAGTCCGCTGCGGCCGCCGCGAGAGCGGTTCGAGCTGACAGACGGCCGGAAACCAGGTGAGCGCCCGCAGCGCCTGCCTGGGGGCCAGCGTGGCGCGGTTCTTTGCTGACAGTTTTTTATGGACAAAAACTTTTTTTTGCACGACGATACGGTATGCCAAAGTACTTCCGTGTCACGTGACCGGACCTTAGCGTTTGTGCGGAGCACGTTTGTACTTCTCAGCGGAAACCTTTGTCACGGGTCTTTGAGAGCTGTTTTCCAGCTCAGTGTGGATGAGGGTTTATCCTACACACTGAAGCTTATTTCCGTGTGAGAGGTCCCACGTGATCTCGTTGGTGGCAAACACGTTCCCTTTTGGTGGTTTGTGTCCCAAGTGAAAGAAGAGAAGGTGGAAGAGAGAGACCTGCTGTCCGACCTGCAAGACGTCAGCGACAGCGAGCGCAAAACCAGCTCAGCCGAGTCCTCGTCAGGTGAGTGCGGGGCCCCCCCGCCATGTGGTCGCCGCCGCCTGCGGTGCCTGCCTGCGGTCACTTCCGGCCGTTTTCTTCTGAAGCGGAATCAGGGTCGGGCTCGGAGGAGGAGGAAGAGGAGGAGGAGGAGGAGGAGGAGGAGGATGAAGAGGAGGGCAGCAGCAGTGAAGAATCGGAGGAGGAGGAGGAGGAGGAGGAGGAGGAGACAGGGAGCAACTCCGAGGACGCGTCTGGACAGTCGGCTGGTGAGGGCACCGGGCGCGACGGTTTGGTTTGCTGGACTCCACGGACCGCAGAGGTCACGGGAACTCGCGGTTCGAAAATGTCTCCACGGGAACTCGCGGTTCGAAAATGTCTCCAAACTTGCTGCCTGGGACGCCACGTGAGGCCCCAGAATTGATCGTTTACGGCGGTTCTTGCTCTCTGTTAGCCAAAGCAGACCCTCGCTGGTGCTGGCGGAGGGTCTGAAGAGCCCTAGAAAGAGGCAGACCCCAAGTCAGCGCAGGGCCAGCAGCCCCGCAGATCTGAGCAGACGCCTGCTGTCTCTTGCAGAGGAAGTGAGCGAAGACGAAATGAGTGAGGATGGGGAGCGCGAGAATGAGAACCACGTCCTCGTTGGTGAGAGGCATCCCCGGTGCTTGGTCTTTTCCTGCGTGCTGTGGCCCTTTGTAGAGCTGGCACCTCGGGCTTCCCCCAGGGTCACCCCACCCCAGAGGCACAGGCAGCTGAGTCACTGAGAGACCTGGTTCCCTGAGCACCCCCACCCCCACTCCCCCCACCACCGACCACTCGCGACCGTGAGGGGCCAGCGTCCCTTACTGGGGACAGTCCTGACTGAGCGTCCTCGTGAGCGTCACCGTGGCTTAGACACTGCAGGTGGCTGGGAAGCACCAGCCGGGGCCCGGCCTCTTAGCTCAGGTCCAACCACAGGCCCATCACCATTCTGTAGACACCAGCAAGGCCTTGCCCTCAAGGCCTGACGGGAGCTCTGGGTGTGCCGCCTTTGAGCTCGGTCTCCGGCCAGGGGCTCACAGTGCACGTGGCTGAGCTGGCAAGCCCCCAGGCCCCAGTGCCCTCTGTCCAGGACGGTGGGACACACGCTTGTGCACAGCATCCTGGGGTCATTCTCGTGTGGCTCTTGCGTGCACTCAGTGACCCACCCCACCCCCACCCCAGAACAGGAGAGGGGTGATGACGGTTGCTTATTTTGGTTCCATAATTGGGTTTAACTTCTGAAGTTCCAGAGTCCCGATTTGACCGAGACTCCGGAGACAGTGAGGAAGGGGAGGAAGAAGCCGGTGAGGGCACTCCACAGAGCAGCGCCTTGACCGAAGGGGACTTCGTGCCCGACTCTCCCGCCCTGTCACCCATTGAACTCAAACAGGAGCTGCCCAAGTACCTCCCTGCCCTGCAGGTCAGGCGTCCTTCCCATGCCGGGGTTGGTTCTGCTGATTACGAACAGGATGGTGGCTGAGAGCAGGAGCTGAGTCCCCGGGGTGTGGGTCACCAGGGTCACGTATGCGGTGAGGGAAGGTGCCAGGGCCTTGGTGGCGTGGTGCCGGGGGCACTCCTGTCCTCAGTGTTATCTTAGCGCCGGGCAGACAGGCCAGGCCTGGCTCAGAGGGATGCGTCCAGGACCAGCTCTTTCCCACATTAGTTTTATTCCGTAATTGAGGAGCCCGTGGTCACTGAAGAAACCGGAGAAGAGGGCTGCTCCTGGCTCCGCCACCAGATACGTTCGGCGCCCTCTGGAGACCTCTGGGCAGGGTTTGCTGCACTGGCCTGATTCAGGTGTGTGTGTGCGGCCGTGGCCCCTGGGTCCTCACGGCAGGCTTCCTTCCAGGGCTGTCGGAGCGTGGAGGAGTTCCAGTGCCTCAACAGGATTGAAGAAGGCACGTATGGGGTGGTGTACAGAGCAAAGGACAAGAAAACAGGTGGGTGCGGTGCCGAGTGGTCCCCCAAAGGGAGAAGGGGAGACGGGCAGGAACCAGATGGCACAGAGAGCCCGTCCCTGTGCAGGAAGGGACTTGTGCTGAAGAGCATTGTCCGTGGGTGTACCCGTTGCGCCATCTCGAGCCCGGCCCGGAGGGTTTGCTGTCCACAGCCTCACTGGGCCCACGTGCGGGCTGGGCTCTAGGAGGGAGGCCGGGTGTCCTGCCCGGGCCACAGCCAGTTCGCAGGGACTGAGATCGAGCCCGGGCCATCCTGGCCCTCGGCACCCTCGGTGTCAAGGTCCTTGAACGCACAGTTCCTACTCACCTAGGAGTCTCTTCTCCCCGGGTGCCCGGCTATGGCCTCGCCTTACCTGGCCAGCACCAGCTAGTGACTCATGGGCCCCTGAGCAGTGGACTCCTTGGTACCTGTGGAGGCCCGAGGTCAGTCTGACCGTGAGGCTCTGCCGCTTACTTGTGACAGCAGGTGCCTCCGTTCTGGGACGGAGTGTGTCGTGTGCTTTGAGTGATAGCACCTGAGCAGGTGTGTGAGCTGCTGACTGGCAGCTTCCCCAGCGCCTGCAGCTGGGTCTTGGAAAGTCAGGGAGGCCACCCGAGAGCCTCAGACCCCGGTGATTGTGTCTGTCCTGGGATGTTGAGGTTTGCTGTGTCTCCTGGCAAATCACAGTAGGGATATAGAGATAAATAGGAAAATTCTCCTTAGCTGTTTGGACAAAAGTTAGCATGGAAATCTGCCTCGTGCGTCTGTTGGGCCACAGGTTTGGGCTCGTTTTCTTGGTGCTGGTGTAACATGGGGCTTCCCAGTTTCCACAAGGCTTCCCAGTGCCAAATAAGAAACGCTCCCTGAATCCCAACGAAACGTGTGCTTTCTCAGCCCATCTTCGAACTGTTTTCAGATGAAATTGTGGCTCTGAAGCGGCTAAAGATGGAGAAGGAGAAGGAGGGCTTTCCAATCACCTCCCTGAGGGAGATCAACACCATCCTCAAGGCACAGCACCCCAACATTGTCACCGTTAGGGTGAGGCAGCCCGGGCCTGTGCCCCAAGGGGACCCTGTGGTTCCTGTGCACCAGTGTTGTGCAAAAATTGAGCACTAGCCTCCCAAAATGTCAGCCCCCTTAGGGTCGTCACACCTATAGGTACCTGCTGTCCCCAGTGTCTGTGCCCCGGGAGCCAGCAGTTAGTTGCGGGACCTGGAGGTGAGCACGGCACCCACGGACCCGCTCTTGTTTGCTAGGAGATCGTCGTGGGCAGCAACATGGACAAGATCTACATCGTGATGAACTACGTGGAGCATGACCTCAAGAGTCTGATGGAGACCATGAAGCAGCCTTTCTTGCCAGGTGGGGCCTGCAGGCACCGCGGGGGCCATGCAGGGAGGGTCTCCCACAGCCCTGATGTACTCCCACAGACGGGGCCCTCTGACTGGTGTCCCCCACAAGGAACATGCGGCCCTCGGGCTGCCCAGGGTGCAGGCAGCGAGTCCCTGGGGTGGAAGGAGCACTGACCCCACCGCGCCGTGTATCCGAGTGTGTGCACGCGCGCACGTGTGCGGTCTCTGTACGTGCATGCATGCGTGCGTGCGTGCGTGAGGGCCGTGCCAAGCTGAGAGCATTCCCGGGAGAAGCTGAGAATCCCGGTTGCCGCTGAGGTGGGGAGCTGACCCGAGGCACTGACCCGAGGCGCTGCCGTGTAGGGGAGGTGAAGACCCTGATGATCCAGTTGCTGCGCGGTGTCAAACATCTGCACGACAACTGGATCTTGCACCGAGACCTCAAGACGTCCAACCTGCTGCTCAGCCACGCCGGCATCCTCAAGGTGAGCCCCCGGGGCCCGCCCCACAGGGGCCTGGCACCTGGGCCTCAGGGGCCTGCCCACAGCCCGCCTCTGTCCTCGCAGGTGGGGGACTTCGGGCTGGCGAGGGAGTACGGGTCCCCCCTGAAGGCCTACACCCCAGTCGTCGTGACCCTGTGGTACCGCGCCCCAGAGCTGCTGCTCGGCGCCAAGGTGAGTGCGGGGGGGCGGCCAGCCTGCGCACGCTGTCCTCCCGCAGCCTTCTGAGCGTGCCCCTGGCCCCCCAGGAGTACTCCACGGCTGTGGACATGTGGTCGGTGGGCTGCATCTTTGGGGAGCTGCTGACCCAGAAGCCGCTGTTCCCCGGGAAGTCGGAGATCGACCAGATCAACAAAGTGTTTAAGGTGGGTCTGTGCTCTCGCCCTGCCAGCCACGTGCAGACACCTGTACCAGACCCTTCCCTGCAGGCCGCGGCCGTTCCAAAACTCTCTCTCTCTCTCTCTTTCTCTCTCAGGACCTAGGGACCCCCAGTGAGAAAATCTGGCCTGGCTACAATGACCTCCCTGCGGTCAAGAAGATGACTTTCACTGAGTACCCCTATAATAATCTCCGCAAACGCTTCGGGGCCCTGCTCTCAGACCAGGGCTTTGACCTCATGAACAAGTGTGTGAACCTGCAGGCTGTGCCCCTCCGGCCCTCGGCCTCCCCCTCCCCCACCCCACCCCACCCCACCCCGACGTGGGTGCCAAGCGCTCTTGGTTCTCCTAGGTTCCTGACCTACTTCCCCGGGCGGAGGGTCAGTGCGGAGGACGGCCTGAAGCACGAGTATTTCCGAGAGACCCCCCTCCCCATCGACCCCTCGATGTTCCCCACGTGGCCCGCCAAGAGCGAGCAGCAGAGGGTGAAGCGCGGCACGAGCCCACGGCCCCCCGAGGGCGGCCTGGGCTACAGCCAGCTGGTGAGGACAGGGCCGCAGGGGGCAGGCTGTGGGGGTCCCCCCCAAAGGTGGGGCCGGCCCAGCCGAAGCCCCACGATGACGCTTGCTCCCCAGGGCGACGACGACCTGAAGGAGACAGGCTTCCACCTCACCACCACAAACCAGGGGGCCTCGGCCGCGGGGCCCGGCTTCAGCCTCAAGTTCTGAGGTTCGGCGCAGAGCCCGTGCCAGCCCTGCGGGTGCCGACCGGCAAGGCTCAGTCGGGACCAGGGCAGGCGCCAGAGGCAGCACGTGGGTCCAGACCGAGGCGTGGCCCTGACTGAGCACAGCCGCTGGAGGCCAGTGTGGCCGCGGATCTTGACCTCACATCTCAGACTGCCCGTCTCGTTCGCTTTTCCAACATTTCATTTTTATCCTGGCTTGTAAATTTGTAGAATTAAATCACATTTTCCTTGTTGTGGAAGGAAAGGCTGTATTTTTCGGATGTGTCAGACTCTCCCTGCGAAGAGGGGGGCATCTGTAGGTGGCCAGTGTGGGCGGACACATGTCCCCCAACACACAAGGTCAGCACGGTGACCACTGGGGACTGCACTGTTAGGACACTGGCCCTGGAATGGAGCTGTGGGGGGGATTTTTCTATTTAATCTTCAGGCTCCTTTGCACCTTCCTACCCTCAGGGCATCCACAGCCCCAGGCCCCCCAGAGCCAGCGTGCGAGTTCTTGGCCACAGTGAGACCGGTTTTGTACCAAGGTTAACATGTTTTAAGACGCGATAAGATACTCTTGGGGGGAAGCTTTGCTACGTCGGTCTTCTCGCTCCCACTGGAGGCCTCACGGGCACAGTGGTCCGGCCCTTCCCAGCCTTCCTGCCTCCCCATCCCTGAGTGACCCCGGGCTCCACCGGCTCAGCCTATGTCCCCTGCTCACGTGTGGGGGTCCCTTTTCCCCACTTCTCCGGGACCAGCTGGAAAAAGCCTTCCTTGGCCTTGGCCTGTGGGGAAGTTGGGGCGTCCGGGCCCCAGGCTCCCCACATCCAGCTGAGCACAGGCTGGAGGGCCCCGCCCCGCAGGACCCAAGGCTGTTCGCCCTCCCTCCCAAGAAAGGGTGCGCAGACTTGAGAGAGAAAGTGCTTTATCGGCCGTCTTGGCCCCGCGGGCGCTCAGCCCCGCACGCGGACCCGCCAGGAGTAGGTGCTGAGCACCCGCTGCCGCCGGCGCACCACGCACGTGTACGTGCCCTCGTTGATGGCGTTGGCGATGATGCTCAGGTGCGCCTCACCCAGCGCCAGGTAGCCAGGGTAGGAGAATTCCAGGGGCTCCTGGTCCTTGTACCAGCTGCGGGGAGGGTGGGGAGGCTGGGCAGGGTCCCGAGCACCCGCCACCCACCCTCGGGGGGTCCCCACGGGGACGCAGGGCCACTCACTACACTTTGCCTTTCTTGTGGAGGATCTTCTGGCCGCAGCGGAAGGTCACGTTCCGGCCCTCGGGCACCAGCCTGGTCTTGGTCCTGGGTGGCGGTGCGGTGGCAGCCACCGTGGGGAAGGGAAACTCTGCCCCGGAGTCAGGGAGGGAGGGCCACATCAGTGCCCCGCCCCCCCCCCGCCAGACCCGAGCTGGCACTGGGGACCCTGCCTCACCGGCCTCACCGTAGCAGAAGTCACAGCTGCTGGGACAGAGCCTCTTCATAAGTCTCCGGCGGGTGTCACAGAACCCCCTCCGTGCCCAGGATGTGCACACAAACAGTCGGTCCAGGCAGCCTGCGAGAGGGCAACCTGTCCTCAGGGCCGGCCCGGCACGCCACCCGCCAGCCCACCCCCCCCCACGGCACTCACCGTAGAGTCGGTGCAGTCCCCACAGCTCGTCCTGCGACAGCGTCTTCCAGCCACGCAGCGTGGCGTTGAGGTGCATGAGGGCCCGGCCGTGCTGCGAGTGCATCAGGCCCAGCGCGTGGCCGATCTCGTGGGCCGCCACGTGCACCAGGTCAGTGAGCCAAACGCCTGCAGGCCCCGAGGGTCAGGCCCTCGGACCCTGGCCCAGCCCTCCCCGCTCTGCCCGCCAGCCTCGCTTGCCGTGGCCACGTCTGCCGCGGTGCGGCCACGGAGCCTCCCTCACTCGGCACAGCCATGGGAAGATAAGAACGTTCCAGGCCAGCAGAGGCAGTGAGCTCGGCCCCCAGGAATGTAGCTCCGGTTCTGTCTCCAGCAGCAGGGGGGAGGGGGGGCAGGGGGGGTTTCAGGGCTCCTGGAACCCAGGCCTGTGGCCTCTTCCCAGCCTCCCCCTTCCTGCTTACTTGACCCCAAATCATAGCCGCCACCCCCAAAGCCTTCCTGCTGTGCCCACCGTGGGGCAGAGGGCCCCACAGGAGGCCAGGCCATCACCTTTCTTCCAGCTGTAGCGCGTGGGGCCCAGGACCCAGTATTCACTGTCATCGAAGTGGATGCCCCCGTGCGGGGGGAAGAAGGCGTGGGCCAGCTCGCCTGTCGGGCCGTCAAAGCAGTGGTGCAGGGCAGAGACCAGGCAGTCCGTGTGGTTGACCGGGTAGAAGCCTGGGGGAGCACAGGGGCTGAGAGGGGGCCGCAGGGCTGGGCGGGGGCAGGGGCACGGTGCCCACCTATGCGGAGGTCACTGGGCTGCTCGGGGGCCACCTCTCGGAAGCTGAAGGGGGACACGTCGCTCCACATGCGGAAGGCGGTGGCCAGGCCCCGCCGGGTCTCACTGGGGCTCAGCAGGTTCCGTGGGAAGGAGAGAATCCTGGGGTGGGGGTTAAGGTCAGGGGTGGCGGCCAGGCTGCGGCACGCTCCCCTCCACATCCTGGCCCACGGTCACACCTGTAGGTGAGGTTGAAGTGGTCCCAGCGCAGCCTGGCGGGGGTCAGCGTGTAGCGGCGTCTGCGGGGCGCCTGGAGGGGCAGAGGACCAGGTCCCGGGGTAGCGAGGACACCCGCGGGATTGGGTGCGGCGAGATCTCCCTTCAAAGAAAGCAAGGGCTCGTGGGGAGGCAGTCGGGACCAGACTTGTGTCTGAAAACACGCGGAAAAAAGACTAAAGGAAACGGGGTGGGGTTCGTGGTTCAGGGAGTGCTGAAATTCCCTCCTTTGGGTTCTGTGTGTTTTTGGGTTTTCTACCCTGGTCAGTGTTACTTTTACAGCCAGAATGAAAAAGGTTACTAACCACAGGCCAGGTCGGAGTGGGCGGGGCTGGAGGCCTGATGCTGCCATCCCCCCCCCCCACCCCCCCACCCCCCCCCCCGCTTCCCCCTCCCCCAACACGCAGGCCCTTGGACCCTCGGGCCGCCAACCCTTCTGCCCAGTCCCGCCCTGCTCTCACCTGCGCTGCGCTGGCTGCCAGCCGGGCCGAGGGGGCCCCCAGCCGGGCCAGCATCATGAGCACGGGCAGCAGGCACAAGGCACCCAGCACAGCTCCCAGCCGGCCAGCCTGGGCTCGGGCCCCCGACGCCGCTGAGGACACGCAGGCCCCGAGGCCCATGGCGCCTGCGGACTCGCTGTCGGGGCCTAGGGCCCAGTGGGGCTGCGCGGGGAGGCGCTGAAGCGGCTCGG
Organism: Leopardus geoffroyi; assembly: GCF_018350155.1. Taxonomy (NCBI): domain Eukaryota; kingdom Metazoa; phylum Chordata; class Mammalia; order Carnivora; family Felidae; genus Leopardus; species Leopardus geoffroyi. The sequence goes on along the minus strand of NC_059328.1, from coordinate 612,506 downwards.
GTTACAGGGGTGGGTGCAGGGGGAGGCGCGTGCCCCTGAAGGGAACCAACTGGCCGTCCCCGCTGTCAGGACAGCCCTGCCGCCAGTGTGGGGTGCGGACCCGGGGCCTGTGGGTCGGTGGCAGCAGCTTGGGCAGGGCCTGCTGGGCGGGGTTACTTGGGGAGGGGGGGTGAGGAGGGCCAGGCAGCTAGAGAAGGGATAGAGTCTCGGGCTCAAGGAAGGGAGGTCAGTTGGGGTCCTGAGACCAGCTTTTTCCCTGGATGGAATCTCTTCAGCTCCCTCGCCACCGAATGAAGCCTGGGAGCGAACCTCCATTCCAGCCAACTTGGGACAAGTCCCCTGCCGGAGCACGCGGCCGCCTGACAGGGTCCCGGAGAAAGGGGAGGGGACTAGGAGAGTGAGTACCGGGCGCGCTGGCGGGGCAGTGCCGGCGGGGCGAGAGGCAGGGGAGGGGGCAGGTGGCCGGGGGAGTGGGGCAGAGGACCAAGCTGTCAGAGCTGGAGAGAAGGGACCCCATCGGGGTTTGGGGGAAGCCCGTGAGGTGCCCGGGTTGTGGGAGCCCCGGACCCGTGGCCAGGGCCAAGGCCGGGAAGGGGCCTGGGCGGGCAGGCAGGGAAGTGGTGTCCTGAGGCCCTAGGCCTCGACGGGACGGCCTGTAGGCTGCAGGAGCTGAGCCAGGCAGGGATGTTGGTGAGGGCTCCTCCGGGTTGGGGGACCTGGGATCTGGGGGTGGGTGGGTGGGGGCTGAGAAGGCAGAGTCAACAGGGATTGGTGCAGAGAGGGAGCGAGGGGAGAGGCAGACAGGCCAGACCGGGCTGGGGGTCTGACCCTCCCCGTTCTCCATCCGGGCCTGGCGCCGAGTGACAGCAGTACACCCAGCCGACGGGGTCAGTGCCAAGGTGCTGGCAGACAGCTCCGGGGGAGCATTTCGGGTGGTTCTTGAAAAGCACCCGGCCGCTGAGCGCAGCTTTAAGCTCTTCGTGGTTCAATATTTGCCCAGTTCAGACTGGCCCTCCCACCCTGTGTCCTGCCCTCTCCCCAGCGCCTGGACCCCCCTTCCACATTCAACGGTCCTAAGACACTAGTGGTGCCGCCGGCCCCAGAGAGACCCCTTCCCCAGCTCCCTGTTTAGCAGGGACCCCCAAGGGCCACCGAGAGAACAGGGTCGGAGGTGACCACACAGCCGGCCCAGGAAAAGATTAAGGGGCCGGGGAGATGACGAGGAAGACCCCCAGCTGGGCGGACACATGGGTTCTGGCTGACCCAGGGCTTCTAGGGGACACCACGCTCCCGAACCCCCAGGCCAGGGTCGTGAGAGGCGGCCCGTGCCTGGCCCAGAGAACGGGTCCGGGCAGGCGTCTTGTGCTGTGAGCGCCACAAAGAGCAGGACGCGCGGGGCACGGGCCAAAGCGCAGAGCCTGGATCTGCGGCAGCGGCGGAAGAGGGGCCGGTCAGGACTGCCCGCGTAGGGGGCGGCGGCGCGGCGGGGCGGGACCCGGGTGCCGACCGGCCCGGCCCCCGCCCCAGGCAGGCACCAGGCGGAAAAGTCCGAGAATCTTTTTATAAAACACGGGGTGGGGGCTTGCGAAGGCGATGGCGGGACGTGGCTCCGGAACGTGGCGGGGCGCGGCCGGGACGCGGGGCGGGGGCGGGGGCGGGGGGGGGGGTGGCGCGGACTACACGAAGATCTGGATGCGGTCGCGGATGGGCTGGCGGCAAATGGGGCAGGCGCTGAGCGCGGCGCCGCAGGGCGCGCACGCGCCGTGGCCGCACTGGAACACGAGGCGGATGTGGCTGTCGATGCAGATGGGGCAGGTGATGCGTTCTTCCATCTGCCGGTAGCGGCTCTGGAGCTCCTCCACCAGCTGCCGCGGCGGGCCGGGCGCAGGGGGCGCGCCGGCCACCTCCGTGCCGTCTGCGGGCGGGGATCGGGGTCAGGAGGGGCGGGGCGGGCGGGCGGACGTGGGCCCGGGCCCGGCTCCCCACCCACCTGGGCGCAGCTTCTTGCCGATGACCACCTGGCACCTGATGCACTTCTTCATCCTGCGCGCACACTCTGCGGGGGGAGCGCGCGGTCGGGCGGGCGGGCGGGCGGGCGGGCCGGCGCGGGCCCCGCTCCCCGGCGCCCCCCTCCCCCCCGCACTCACCCTCGCACACCGTGCGGTGCTGGCACGGCGAGAACAACACCAGCAGCGCCAGCTCCGAGCACACCAGGCACTCGGCGGCCTCGGGCCCCGACGGCGCGGCCACGTGCAGGTTCGTCACGGTGTTGGGGGTGCCGAGCACCAGCCTGGGGCCCGGGGCCGCGCCCCCGCTGCCGCCCGCGTGCCGCTCCCTGCGGTCGGAGGAGGGGGCTCGAGAGGGCCCTGGCGGGGGCGGGGCGGGGAGGCGTTGCCGGGGGGAGGGGCGCGCGCCGGGACCCGTCCCCACCCCGCCCGGCTCACCGGAAGCGCTGCGCGCAGCCCTGCAGGGCCTTGAGCACGCGGCCCTCGGCGGCCAGGTCCAGGGGGCTCCGGCCGCGGTGGTTGGCGTAGCTCACGTCGGCGCCCTCCAGCGCCAGGAAGCACGCGACCGCCGCGCCCACCGTCAGCTCGCCGCTGCCCGGGAGGCCGGAGGCCTGTAGCTGCGCGGCAGACAGACGCCAGTGAGGGCGGGCGCCGGGGCAGGTCTCAGGACCAGCCCGGCCGCCCGGGCCTCGGGTTAGGGGCCTGAGCACCCCTCACCGTCTGAGGCCGTTAGAACGTTAGAGCGGGAGATGGGCGGGCAGGAAAAGCGGGGGACTCCAGGGGGAGGGGCGGGGTTCGGAGACAGTACCCCTCCCCCGCCCCGCCCCCACGGGGCCCGGGAGAGGCGGGGGGGGGGGGGGGGGGGCCTTTCCCAGGCTGGTCAGCAGCGCATTTTCTCAGGAACGCAGGGCCCCGGCCGGGGTCGCAAGGACGCCCCTGGCCGCAGTCCCCCAGACTGCCCCGCCCCCAGGAAGGCCTGGCTCCCTGGGCCCGGCGCCCGCGGCGGAGGCGAACAGCCCCTGCGGCCCACCTCCGCGGCACCCAGACCCACACTTCCTCACCCTGGACAGCAGCTGCAAGGGCCCCGGGTCCCCCCCGGCCCCATCGGCCGCCAGGGGCAGCAGCTGGTGACGCTGCAGTGCCACGTGCAAGGCCGTGTCCCCCTCCTCATCCTCGGCATTGACGCTGCAGCCAGCGTCCACCAGCAGCGGCACGAGGCCCACGTGGGCTTGCTGCACCGCCAGGTGCAGTGCGGACTGGAGCTGCCGGTTGCGGACGTTCACGTCACAGCGGCCCTGGGGAGAGGGAAGGGGGGAGGGTGGGCACAGGCTCCGGCCAGGGACCCGCCCCCGTCCCTCGGCTGCGTCCACACCTCTCGGATGAGAATCTGGATCACCTCCCGGTGGTTGTTGAGGGCGGCCAGGTGCAAGGCCGTGAAGCCGTCCTCCTTCTTGGCATCCACCAGCTGACGTGCCCGAGCTAGGATCTTCCTGACGGCTCTGGGAGCAGGGAGACGCATCGGGGGTCGGTCGTGTCCCCAGAGCGGCCCAGCAGCTCAGGAGGCTGGCCACCGGCCATGCCCACCCCAAACTCACAGTGTGTGGCCCTTGAGGGCCGCGTGGTGCAGCAGGGTGAAGCCCTGGCTGTTGGTGGCAGTGACGTCGATGCCCGGCACCTCAGTGAGGACCTCCACGATGCCGCTGGCGCCGGCGCCCGCCGAGATGGCACAGTGCAGGGGTGTGTCCGCATGGGCGTCCTGCCGGGGTGTGTGGGGGGCGGGGGGGGGGGGGGAGGGGGGCAGCGGTCACTTGGCAGGGAGGTGAATGCCACTGCATCCTTGACCCCAGGGGTAGGGCCAGGGGACCTAGCACTCACAGGCAGATTGACGTCACAGCCGCGCTCACACAGGACCCTCACCACCTCCAGAAAGCCCCTCCGCACGGCCACATGCAGCGCTGCGCTCCGGGTGCCGTTAAGGGCATTGGCCCCGCACCCGGAGCTCAGGAGCACCCGGGCAGCCTCGGGCTGGTTCCTGGCGGAAGAGGGAGCGGGAGGCGCGCTGCGTCCACCTGCAGACCCATCCCCCACCCCGTCCCTGCCGGGGCCTCACCCCAGGGCCGCGTAGTGCAGCGCCGTGTTGCCCTCATCGTCCGGCAGGTCTGCGCCCGCCCGTGCCTGCAGCAGCAGCCGCACCAGCTCCACCTGGCCCAGGTAGGCAGCCACCTGCAGGGCCGTCCTGCCCTGGTTCTTGGTGTCCACCTGCCAGGAGAGCCAGCAGGTCAGTCCCCAGCCCTCCGTCCCTCTCCCCGGGGCTGGCCGGCGGAGGGGTGGAGGGGCAGGGGTCTCGGGAGCTCGCCTGCTCTGGGTGCCTCCGCAGCAGGTCCAGAGCCCCGGCCATACTGCCTAGGGCCACCTCCACCACCAGTCTCCCTGGATGCTCAAGGTCGCTCTTCTGGGCTCGAAGCTTGTCCAGGGCAACACTCAGGGAGCCTGGGTGGGGCGGGGCTCGAGTTAAGTGGCGGCCCAGGGGGCGGCCCTGCCTCCCACCGGCCACCCAAGCTGGGTGCCCGCACTTTTGTTCTCCCTGGCACGCTCTGCTACGTCCAGGTTGGCATCTTCCTCAGGGCGGTAGGCCACCAGGCAGGAGGGGCTGAAGGTCCACAGCTGACCGCCGACTGCCACACGCAGGTTACCGTCTCTGAAAACTTTTACCACCTTCCCGACGCGGCCCAGGGCCTGAGTGGGGAGAGGGTAGGGTCACAGGCGGGTCTCCCAGGGGGTGAGGGAGGCGGGGGAGGGTGGAGGCACTCACAGGGGCCATGTCATCTGTCCACTCGCCGTGCCCAGCTTGTAGCCGCTTCACCGTGTCAAGGTCATCAATGACCCGCACCACGTCACCCACCCAGAAGGCGTTGTGCTGAGTGACAGACAGGCATGTGAGGGGCACCCCCCAGGCAAGGGTGGCTGCCCGGGGCCTTAGAGCAGGGAGCCACCTCCACTGAACTCCACAGGATAGGCGAGCCTCAACTTGACCCCAGCACCTGACTGAGAGCTGGATGAGGGCCACAGTGACCAGGGCAGCTCTGGGTGGCCAGCCCCAGAGCCGTGGGAGCGACAGCCAGAGAGGCACCCAGGCAGTGACATCCAGACCAGACCAAAGCCAACTCTGGGGTGAAGGCCAAGGCGGGCCTGACCCTATGCACCACTGGAGAAGCAGGCAGTGTGGCCGAGGCCAATCTAGACCGACACAAGGATGGGGGTGGGGTCCTGGGACGACCAGGGGCATCAGGAGCCACTCCTCCCCAGTCCCCAAACCTTTCCTGGCTGCACCCTCCCTGTACAGGTCTTGCTCTACAAACCATCTGTCCTGTGATACCCTCCCCCCCCAACACCCAACCCCCGGGTCCAGGACCGTGCTAGGGGTAGCCGCCCCACCCACACAACCCTGCTTCCCCGTGTTCACCCGCACCCACCCCCGGCTAAGTGTCCACCCTCCGTCCTGAAGGGCCTTCCCACTGCTCCTGCTTGCTGCCCGCCATGTGCTCCCCACACCCATAGGGAGCACTGTTTAGAAAGTCCCCTCCCACCTGTAATGCAGCAGTGGCTTCCTTAGGCCCAGGATCACGCCCCCAGCCTCCGCCAGCCCCCAGTGCCTCACCCTCTGGACCCCTTTACACCTGCATCCCTCTCTGTGGAACTCAGTCCCTTCTAGACCCTGTAAAGCCCCCCCCCCTCCCTTCAGGGTTGGAGAAAGGCATTCCCAGAGCTGAGCAGGTACACGGAGGGGGTGCAGAAGCGAACAGACGGGCTCGGCCCAGCCCCCCATGCACCTTGGTGAGAGCCCCAGGGTGGAAGGTCCAGCGGGTCTCATGGCCGAACTGCACGCGCACATCCCCACGCTCCGTGATGCGGTGCACGGTGCCCGTCTGTCCGATAAACTGTGGCGGGTCATGGAGACCGTGGCTGGGTGGAGCGGGAGGGCTAGGGGTCCAGAGGATGCGGGGAAGGGAGGGTACAGGGGGCTCAGCAGGTGGGGCGGCTCACCTCCGCCATCCTGGGGTTCCACCCGCCGTGGCCTTCCTGCATCTCCCTCAGGATGTCTGTGTCCAGCAGACACTTAACCTTGTCCCCGTGCTGGAAAGGCTGGCCATCAGCACTCACCCTGCGCTGCAGCTCTGCCGGCTTGCCTGGGGGCGGGCAACAGGCCCCCCTCAGCAGCATCCCTCCTCCCCGGCACCTCCAGAGGTCAGCCCCCACCCGGCGCCGCCCCAGGACCCCGCCGGGGCAGGAGGGCGGCAGGGCGGCAGGGCAGGCGGGTGTGGGCTACTCGGGGCCAGCCCCTACCGAGCCTTGGCAGGTGCTCCTTGTAGTAGAAGCCACCGGCCGCCTCGCCTACACACTTGAGGTCCACCTTGCCCTTGTGGCCCACTCGGTACACATTGGTGGTGCCATCTGCCCACGTCACACTGGCCACGCTCCGGCCTGTCTCCACATCCCAGCCACGGATGTCCACCACTCGGCCTGGCTTCCCTTCCCCGCCTGGGGAGACAAGGGTCCCACCGGCAGGCTAAGCCCATGCCGTGAAGCTGAGCCACAGCCAGGGGCGGCCTGGTCCCCCACTCACCGTCCTGCGAGCCCCACTCCCAGTCAGGACCCCGTACCACCTTCGCCCCCTGGAAGATGCCCCTCAGCGGGATCCTGGGGAGGCCCTGGCGGGGACTCAGCGTGACCCTGCAAGACAGCAAGCGGGCGCTGGGCCACACGGGAAGCAGGGCGATGTGCAAGCCCTCCGGCCCACCCGGCTCTCTTGCCCTAGGGCGGCTGGCCCAGCAGGTCCCTGCCCTCCGCTCCGGGGCCCCTCACAGCAGGGCCTCTGTATGCAGTCACTTGGCACCCAGCGCCTCCTCCTAGGCTGAGCGCTGTTAGGGTTGTTCCCAGAGCTCTGCACACAGCCTGGCCCGGAGAGGGCTCGGCACGTAGAAACGCAGAAATGGAAGAATGACCAGAAGCGCCCAGGCAGCTGGCCCTGCTCCCACTCTGGCCAGCAGGCAGCCGGGAGCCAGAGCACACACCGCCCCTCCACGCACACGGGAAGCGTCAGGGAGCCGTGGGTGGTGCCTCTGGGGGGCCACCCCAGCCCAGGGGACTCCTAGTTCCATCCCCCCGCCCGCCGTCCCAGCAACGGTGCCTCCCCAGCTACGCCTTTGGGTTCGCTCCCAGCACAGGCCGCCCGGGGGCTTCCCCAGGGGACGCAGGCCACCTCCGTGCCCCCACCACAGCTGCACCGGGGAACCAGCCACGCCTGGATCTAGGGCCGGTGCCAGGACAGAGTGGACAGGCCGCCTTCCACGGAGGTGGGCGGGGGGGGGGGGGGCGGGCGCTGGTGCCAGTGACCGGGCCTCTGGAGTGACCGTGACCTCGGCCACACCTCAAGGAAAGGTGCTGCAGGTGCTCCGGCTGTCACAGGCCAGGGCCCCGACCCTGCCGGGCGGGCGGAACTCACGGGCGCGAGTGGGCCGTCTCGTAGCGCTCGAAGGCGTGGGTGAGGTCGTGCTTGCCGTGCATGTAGCACTGCGTGCACAGGTCGTAGTCGAAGCAGACGCGGCACTTCCAGCGCATGCCCCGCAGGCCATGCCTCTTGCAGCAGTCACAGACGATGTTGGGGTGGCGGACGCCTGGGGGCGGGGCAGGGTCAGGGGACGCGGGGCCTCTGCCCCCCACCCTCCAGGGCCGCCGACTCGTGCACCCATCTGGGCCTTGTCATCTGTCCCCCGCCCAGGGCCCGCCGCCACCCCACGCACAGATCTGGGCGTCGTCACCTGCCCCCTGCCCCCTCCAGGGCCCGCCACGCGCACCGATCTGGGCGTTGTCGTAGAGCAGCAGGTCGTGCGCGCCCTGGTAGCCTGCGCGGTAGTTGGTGCGGGTGCCGTGGTCCCACTGCACGACTACCGTGCGGTCAGGGGTCGAGGGGCTTCCGTGGCGGCCAAGCTCCACCACAGTGCCCACGCCGCCCTCGCCGCCATCCTGCTGGCCCCACTTCCAGTCCACGCCGCGCACCACACGCATGCCCACCTGCACGCCTGCCTGGGGGTCTGGGTCCATGGTGGGCAGGACTGCTCCGGGACCTGCGGGCAGATGGTACCCTCAGGCCACATGAAGAAGGCCACCCAGGCTCTTGCCAGTTCTGGGAGGGCTGCCAGAGAGACACAGTGGGGAACAGGTCTGGGGGAGCTAGGCATGGTGTGTGGGGGTGAGGGGGGGAGCATGCGCAAACGCCCTGGGGCAGGGAGAAGCATGGTGAGCATGTGCACTACAGACCAAAGGAGGCTCAACTGGCCACCGGCTGGTGGAAGGGGACACGGGCCACAGAGGCTCAAATGGCACCTGTCTTTGGGGAAGGGTGGGATGCCCCTTTGGAAAGTCCTCTCCAGCCACTGTGAGGTACCGCCCTGTGGCGAGCAGGGGCAGAAAGAGGGTGCAGTCCTGGAAAGAGGACGCTGGATCGCTAGGGAATGAGACCTGGCAAGGTAGGGACCCTCAGCAAATGCTCGTGGAGCGTCTGCCTCTGCTAGGGGGTCCAGTTCTGGGTGGTCGGCACACAGTGGGCCATCAGCACATCTTTGTTTGAAAATTAATGGATTGGGGGGGGGGGGGGTGCCTGAGTGGCTCAGTCGGTTGAGCGTTTGACTCGGGGTTTCGGCTCAGGTCATGATCTCACAGTTCCTGAGGTCAAGCCCAGCTTCTGGCTCTGGGCTGACGGTGAAAAGCCTGCTTGTGGTTCTCTCTCTCTCAAAATAAATAAGCATTAAAAAAATTAATGGATGTAAAGCAAGAAAATAAAACTATCAGAAGAAAACACACTCTTTTGTGCAGCCAGTTTAGAAGCTGGGCTGCACTGAGGTCCAGCGTCCATCAAGACACCACTAAGAGAATAAACACCCAGCAGGCCCGGAGGACGCAGCAGCCACGCACACAGAGCACGGGGAGCTTGTGTCTGGGGTGTGGGGAGAACGTGCAAATGCAGACAGCCCAAAAGAAAAGGGGCAAAGCACTGGCATAGGTCCCCCCCGCCCCCCGCAAAGACTAAAAAACACATCTGGTCACCAGGCCACTGCGCGAGTGTGACACTATCCTAGGTCATAGACAGTGCCTCAAGGTCACTCCGGGCCCCGCTTCTGGGGTCTTCTCTGCAGAACCGTGGTCTGCCCGCTCGACTTGTACCAGATGAGGTGGCGCCTGTGTTCACAGCAGCACCCTCCCCCGTATGCTCAAGGGTGAACTGGGTCACGAGGCATGATTTATCCCCAGAGGAACACCCACCCACCACACCACACGCAGGAGCCGCTGGGAGGCAAAACTCTACAGGTGCTGAAGGAAAGCAGCCACGTACCCGCTACCTGGATCCATTTACAAGAAGTTCACAACCAGGACAAGCAAATTCATGGTGGTGGAGGCAAACATGGGGCTCTGCGACCCAGAGATGTACTATTTCCTGATGTGAGTGATGCTTACGTGCCTTTGCAAACTTGGATCTCTTCTGACCTGGGACCTGCATTACATGTTTCTTCAATAAAGTATTTTTAAGTAATGACAAGAACGGATTTGAATGACCGTTAAGAGAGAAAATCAACAGCACTTGGAGAGGGCCCCAGGGACTCCCAGCCTGTAAGAGAGCAATCACCACTCCACTTCTGCCATGGTCTGCCATGTTGCCAGGAGGACCCCGACGCTGTGAAAACAGCTGGCCTGGGGCGCTGTCCAAGGCAGGGCTGGGTGTGACCCTGGGAGGCCGGAGGGACACTGAGGCTGGCTGGGGTGAAGCTGAGAAGCAGACAGGCTACTGCCAGCTTCCGTTAGGGCCCAGTGGCCCCGCTCAGCCACAGGACACTGGCCAGCAACAAGGGAGGAAAACCACAGGTCACTCCTCCACCTGGGGCCCTCTCCAAGGTCCTGAGTCCCACCCCCACCCCCATCCCAATGCTCCCAGGCCTGGACAGCTCAGGAAACAGTGCCATCCAGCCGAGGCCACAGGCGGGCAGAGAGGAGGGATGGTGGTCAGACTGCCAGAGGCAGGGGCCAAGCCCCAGAGACCATCTGACGTCCACCCTCTGCCCAACTCCGTTCTGAGGCCCACGTCCCACCCAGGGTGGGCACCAGAGGGGCGCGGCCCATAGGGCTAGGGCCTCAGTCCGTGCCTAGCCTGCATGTCCAAGCCACTGCGCCCCTCGGACTCTTAGAGGCAGGAACCACCCGGCCAGATCTGACTGTTGCAAATTCTCCCTCCCAGACGGGCTCCCTGTGATGCTGCTTCCTCACCCCACCCAGGCAGGACCTCCAAGGCTTCCACAGAAACAGGTGCACGTTTCGGAAAGATAAACCTTCCCAACCCATGAACTCATCAGCAGCCTTTCCTCAAGGAAACTCCTCATTGCTCACTCACCCCGACGGCCTCACCTCTCAGGCCACCCTGCCTCCCTGCGCTGTCGCCTCTCAGCTGCCTTCCCTTTTGGTCTCTGGCCCTTGCTGAGATGGGGCAGCCGGGCCTGAGACCGCAGCAGACTCCAGCACCAAGAGCTTCCTATTTCTTCCACGAGCCCAGGCCTGCCACCCGAGAATGCCTGTCACCCTTGGGTGCCAGCAAGCTCCAGAGGAGGGGAGGCATCCTGGGGGTCAGGTCCAGTGGGCCGCCCACATGTAGCCTCAGCCTCCTGCCCCCCCCATCAGCAGCTGCCACACGTGTGTTTCTTAGGCGGAGCAGCACGGCCTGAGCCTGTGGCCTGCCGGCAGAGCAGTGGCCGGCCCCTTAGTGTACAGGCCCCACCCCTACCCTGCCAGATGCTCCTGCCTGCTGGGAAGCCACCAGAGCTGGCTGTGACAGACGGGTCACACGGAGCTGCTCCCTGCCCTTCCCAAATGCTCTGCCGACATATACTCCGCCACAGTGGGCCTCGTTCCAGGCAACCGCAGACCCAGACAAGCCTAGGCAGACAGGCCCAAGGAAGGTCCCTGCCTGCAGAGCCCAGAAACTGGCCCCACACTGTAATAAAGGACTCGGCGCAGGAAGGGACCCTGCGAGTGCCACAAATCAGTGCCATGAGCCGCTCCTTGGCCAGGGTGGCTTGTCCTCTGTGAGGCCAGCCTGTCAGCCTGCCCAGCCAGCCACACCTGCCCGCCTACTGACCTCAGGGACCCACCAGCCACGTGCTGCGGAAGCACTTCCAACAAGACACGGTGGGGGGGGGGCACCCCAAGAAGGAGAGCAAGTTGTGCCCATGCCTGGCCCTGCCCTACAGGAACAGGCGGAGAACAAAGAGGGGGGTGGGGGGATGCCCGGAAGGGTCTGTGGGAAACCAGGACCAGGCCTGAGCCGCCGCCAGCCCCACGTGGGGCAGCAGGGCAGGTCCCCAGGGCAGCCCAGCACCTGTTACACACGCGGTCGGTATTTTTAGCACAGCCGGCTCTCCCCTAGGCCTGGCAGGTGGGCTGCCAACCCCCCCCCCCCCCCAGGGCTGTGCCTCACGGGAACCCACCAACCCATGTGGGACACAGCCCGATGGGACACACGGGCCGTGGGCCTCTTCCTGCCCCTCACCATGTGCACCCAGACCAGCACCCCTTGAGGAAGACAATGGAGAAGAGAGAAGCGGCCTGCTCTGGAGACACCCACGGCCCTGGGAGCCTCTTTGTCTCCTCGTCCCCAGCACCTGATCCCCGCACGTCTTGAGGTCTGCCCCCTGCTTCAGCATCTCCATCCAGCATGGTGTCGCCTCATCTCAGGCCTGAGCAGAGCCTCCAGCAACACCTCCCTGCTGTCCCCTCCTACATATCCACCGCAGAGATCGGACACCCGGCTCCTGGGCCTTAGGAACGTCTTGGCCCAGCATTCTAGCACCCTCGTGAGGAGGCCGGTAGCTTTCCAGGTCTCTGCATCACTTTTCTCCTCCCACCTCTCTGCCTGGTCTTTGTCACTGTCCTTGGGGGCCCAGCACGTGCTGATCATACCCCCAGGTACCCAGCCCCCAACCCCCCATCAGGACTCTCTACTTCACTTTAGACAGTCCCACCAGAGGGCTCGGGAAGGGCATGGCAAGTGGGGAATGGACCAGAGTCAGGAGTTAGGAGGCAGTGACAAAACCCAGAGGGGCTACAGAGAAAGGGGGCACCCTTTCAGTGGGATATTCACGCAGAGACTTATTTTTTACTTCTCTTACCAGAAACACTACACTCGGACATCTTCCTCAGAGCTCACAGGCCACACCCCTGCCTGGCACCCAAATGCCCTCAGAGGTTGTCGCTAGGAACGTCAGAGCAGCAGGGTCCGGGTGACAGATGCACATCAGCAGAACTGTAACTTACCTTAGAACACGAACCAGCCTCGAGTCAGCATCCCAGACCTTTAGCTGCTACTTCTTGGGTCACAAATTTGACAGTCTCCAAGATTTCCTGTTGGAAACTAGCAACCATGCCGACACAGAACACAGCAACCAAACAGGCAGCCAGCGAAGCAAGTCTGGAGAGAACGTTTTTTAAAAGGCAGTTTTACACTTTTAGCATTTACCATTTCAACCAAGCAGGCGGACACCGGGGTCTATTCCGGGGGTTTCTAGTTTCTCGTGTCTCAAGGAACTGTCAGCTCTTGGAGGCAAAACGATTTCCGAAATATGCACGAGGACAGTGTAGAAATAAGGTGTCTTCCCTATTTGTGAATATTTTATTGGAAACACTTTTAAAAGCCATAAAGATCAAATACCACTTAGCTAAGAAACGGGCAAACTGCCTTTATTCAAAGGAACACAGTTACATGACACTGACACGGCATGTGACAGGCAGCTGCCACTCCTTCCCCTGTGCCTCCGGCTGTGTCTGATGATGCCGTTTGAATCAACACCATGTGGCGCACAATCAACTGGCAAAACTTGGTGAACCACAGGCTCCTGTCACGTGGCAGCTCTGGCCAAGACAAAGGTGGACATCCTGGGTGCTGGGGAGTCCGGCCCATTAGGGACCAGGGTGAAGCCCTGAGACGAGAGCCCAGGAAACCCAACTCGGCCCAGCAGGAAGACCTGCCAAACGCCTAGAGGAAGTATAGGACTGTCATCAGCTGACTCCTGCCCCCCCCCCCCCGCCCCCCAGACGAAAGGCCTCAAGAACCCTGAAGACTGGGGCGTCCCGCCCCAACCACTGCCCAGGGCCAAGCCAAGTGGGAGCAAGGCTTTCAGATACTTGTTGCATCTGCAGTTGACAGGAGGGGACCTGCCAGGAAGGACTGGGTCTGCCTCGTCCCCAGCCCCGCTCGTGCCCACCAGGAAGAAGCCTTTTTGTCACCTTTCCTTATTTCTTCATTTAGATATGAATTCAGAGCATGCCGGAGCAGAATTACGTATCACCCTCACACATACACACACACTCAAAAACAACTAAAACTCCTCTGACATGGCATCAGATAGAATCCACAGCATGAAACAGCCAGCTCCAAACTGTCACACCACAAGCCTGTCGAGAGCTCACCTGTCTGGCCGTCCAGTCGCCCCCCCTGCCCGCCTGGACACTGGTGGGCAGCCCTGATGCCTGGAGACGTGGGGACCGGCCTCTAGCCTCGCTGAGCTTCAGCGCAAGCCCTGAGCCATCCAACCCTGTGGCGCCTGGGAGATGCCAACACGCACAGTTAGCACCTCCGACGGGACCGCGGCGAGCGGGCTGAGCTAGCCGGTCTGCTCCTGGGTTGCCCGCTGTCTACATGCCCACTCCCGTGCAACACCGCGACACCCGGCGCTGCCCCAGAGGCCTGCAGGGCTCCCTGGGCTCTGGCGGCCTCGCTCCTACTGCAGTAGTCACTGTCTGAGGCGCGCAGGAGCCGCAGCGCCCGAACACGACCTGCGGCCGGGAGCGGAGCAAGAGGGCTGGCGGCCCAGGCGCTGCAGACGTCAGGGCCCGGCGCTGCGCCCCGGCCGAGGCTCCGCGGGGGACAGCGGGGGTGGGCCGGGCCGGGCCGGGCCGGACTGGGCAGAGCGGGCGCGCAGCCCGAGCGTGACCCCGCCCTACCGGCCCGGGTCCGCCCCGCCTCCTGCCACCCCATCCCCCTTCCTCGGGAAGCCGCCCCGGGCCCCGACTGAGGCCAAACCCTAGTGCCCCCGTCGACCCCTCCACTTGCCCGTAAGTTTGCGTCCCGCCCGTTCGGCGCGGGAGCTCCGGGGGCCCGAGAAGCGCCGATTCTATCTGCTAGTGACCTGCCAAGCGGCCTCGGTGTGCGCGGCAGCCTGCCCGTGGCCCCTCTGCCGCTCAGCGCCCGCCAGCCAGGCCGCCCCACCGCGCCGAGACCACCGGTAGAGGCAAGCGAGGACCCCGAGCTCGGGGCTCTTGGGGCCGCCGCGGAGCCTGTCGGGAGTTGTAGTCTGCAGCCCGCTGGGGCCGGAGCTAGAGGGGAAGGGTCCGAACCACAACTCCCAGGAGGACCCGCGGCGGTGGTGACGCACGCGGCCGCAGGAGGCGGGGCGTGCGGGAGGGAGTCCCGGCCAGTGACCTGACAGAGACGGGGAAGCCTGCTGCATTGCTCCCGGGAAAGGCGCGGGCTCGGCTCCCCGCCGAACGCGGACGGAAGGCGCGTACACATCGGGCAGCGTGTGCCACACGTCGTCGAAAGGCTGCGGCGGCCTCGGCGCACTTCGCACCACGTTGCGGGCCGAGGGCGCGGAGCCAAGCAGCGTGCGCCTGGACGGGAAGGGGCCGGGCTCCTCGTCCAGGTAGGCGCGGGGACCCTCGCGCCCCGGAAGCCACCGAGGACCGAGCTCGTGCGGGCCGAGCAAGGTGGGCCACTCTACCGGGGCCGGGAGGTCAGCCCTGCCGGGGCGCTGAACTTGAGGCCACGCCCCCCGCGAGGGGGCGTGACCCTCGCCGGAAGCTCGTCGACCTCGCGCCGGCCCTACGTGGCGCGGCTCCGTGCGAGGACGCGGCCCGTTGCCATGGAGACGGAGGCTGCGGCGGGCCGCGGAGGCCTCACCAACGACTCCTTTGACTTGATTGGTTTTAAAAATCAGAATAACGCCAGTCTGAGCCGTACTCCTCGCGGAACCGAAGCCCGAGCGAAACGCGGCGGGCCCCTGCGCTTCTCCCCGGCAAGTACGTTGGGCGCTCTTAGCTTCCTGGTGACGGAAAGCCGCGTGTGTGAGGCGGCCGCTGCTTGGCTCTGACGCGGCCGTGTGACAGGTTTCTGCGGGCCCCGCCGTCCCCGCACCTCCGCCCCGCCCGCGTGGCCGCGCGTGGCCCGGTGTCCCCGGGGCGGCAGCTGTCGGTCCGCTTTCACCACCTCTCCCCGGCTCCCGCGGCCCCCCTGGCGCAGCCTCTGCTCTGGTCTCTCTTCGTCTTTTCTCACGCCCACATGACTTCTTTTTCAGACGTTCGGACATTTTTGCCACACGCCTGTCAATAACGTTTTCCCTCGGCTCAAGCTCCTGGATACCTCCCTCCAGTGCGCCCTGTCCCTTGTTCCCGTCCAGCCTGGTTGCTCCCCAGACCTGCTGCCCAGTCTCCCCCCCCCCCCCCCCCCCCCCCCCGCTAGAGCTGTTCTCCGCTGTCATCCTTGTGCTCCCTGGGCTGCAGTTCTTGTGTCCTGGCACCCCTGCCATCTCCATCTCCCTCCTTGGTTTACGCTCTCATTTTGCTCAAGTCAGCCCTCCGGAGCTTTCTGGAAAGGGCGCATGTCTGGAAGGTGTTTGTTCTATGCCTGTCTCTGATCGACAGTTTGGCAGAGTCTAGAATTCTAGTTTGGAAAGACTTTATCTTCAGATTTTCTGACGTCACATATTTTGCTTCCAGCTTCCAGGGACACTGTTGAAAAGTCCAAAGCTATTCTGATGCCTGGTCAGTGGTCTGCTCTCTGTGGGTTCTCTCTCTGAAAGTGGTTAGGATCTTCTCCATATCCTTGGTGCTCTGACGTGCCATGGAGATATACCTTGCTGCCTCTCCTGACTGTACTGAGCACACCATTCTCTTCATTCTGGAGGCTCTTAGCCTTCCTTCAGTCTGGGAACTTCACTGGTTTTTTTTATAAGTTTCTGTATTTATTCTGAGAGAGAGACAGCGTGCATGTGGGGGAGAGGCAGAGAGAGAATCCCAAGCAGGCTCTCTGCTGTCAGTGGGCAGCCCAACTCGGGGCTCGATCTCACAAACCATGAAACTGAGCAGAAATCAAGGGCCGGTTGTCTAACCGAGCTTAACCCACTGAGCCAGCCAGGTGCCAATTTGGGGAACTTTTTTTTTTTTTTTTTTTAATTTTTTTTTCAACGTTTATTTATTTTGGGGACAGAGAGAGACGGAGCATGAACGGGGGAGGGGCAGCGAGAGAGGGAGACACAGAATCGGAAACAGGCTCCAGGCTCTGAGCCATCAGCCCAGAGCCCGACGCGGGGCTCGAACTCACGGACTGCGAGATCGTGACCTGGCTGAAGTCGGACGCTTAACCGACTGCGCCACCCAGGCGCCCCTGGGGAACTTTTTTAAAAAAATCCTTCTGTTTTTCTGTGTTTGCTCTCGATGGGATTCCTATTACTCAGAAAACCTAGTGTTTTTCTGGTTGATACCCTTAAATTTACCATCCATCCGTTCTGTCGATTGGTTAAGTTCTGTGATTCTGGGACTTATAATAAGAAATGTGCATTTGGTTTTCATCCCGTTTCTGGCACAGAGCTCCTAAAATTTACCTTTGAATTTCCTAAGCGAAAAGAGTCACAAAAGGGGTATTTTGATACAACAAGCCTCTTTCAACCTCCCTTGAGCTTCTGTTAATAAGGTGGCTTTTGGAAAAACTCTGTTAACCTTGAAAATAAAACCATTATTTCACCTGCAAAAATGGGTTTATTTGGGATAACAGAACTGTCATTCAGGGATAGGCAAGTTATGGCAAAACCACAGGCAAGTCCAGAGAACAAAGAAGAGGAGCATTATTTTATGGAGAAAGGGGAAGTTAGGGGAGTTGTTTGGAAACAAAGCCCACTGGAGAGAAGCAGGGGTCCAGGGGGATGAGGTTTCTCACTGGCCGAGGGGCAGGTGTGGTGGACTTCCCGTAGGAGACGCAGTACACATCTTTTCCTGTTGGAGCCTATAATTGATGTCCTTCCTGTTGGTTCTTCCCTTGGGGAGACACTTCTCTCTCTCTCTCTCTCTCTCTCTCTCTCTCTTCTAAACATGAGCTTTGTTTTTTTAATGTTTGTTTATTTTTGAGAGCGTGCAAGCAGGAGAGGGGCAGAGTTAGGGGGACGGAGGATCTGAGGCAGGCCCCGCACTGACAGCAGTGAGTCCGATGCGGGGCTCCAACTCCTGAACTGCGAGATTATGACCTGAGCAGAAGTCAGACACTCAACTGACTAAGCTACCCAGGTGCCCCAGGGGAGACATTTTTTCTTATAATTGACACCGAATGGTGGCTCCCCCTTCCAGCCTTTCCTTTTAGCACCTCCAGTCCACTTTAGTGAGGTTTCCCTTTATTCATTTCATGCTCCTAGGGGTGAGGGCTGGTTGCCAGGGGGACCAGCCATGCGATTGGTCAGAACTCAGCCTCACCCCCTGACCTCCGGGGAGGGGAGAGGGGCCGGGGTTGGGCCCATTCTCCAATGGCCAAGGACTCGTCAGTCACGCCCCTGTTACGAAGTCTCCACACGAACCCAAAAGGACCACGTCTGGAGAGCTTCTGGTTGGTGACACGGGTAGCTGGCCTGGACAGAGCACGGACACCCCGCCCCCTTCCCCGGCCCCATGCACCTCCTCCATGCGGCTGTTCCTGAGTGATCTCCTTTTATCACAAACCAGGAATCCAGGAAGTAAAATATTTCCCTGAGTCCTGTGAGCCGCTTTAGCAAATTAATTGAACCCAGGGAGGAGGTTGTAGGAACCTTTAATTTTTAGCTAGTTGGTTAGAAACACAGCTGAGAACCTGGGCTTTCAACTGGCATCTAAAGTGTGTGCATGCGTGGGGCGGGGTGGGGGGAGCCGTCCTGTGGGACTGAGCCGTTAGCCTGTGGGATCTGACACTGTCTCCAGGTAGCGTCAGAATGGAGTTAAATTGGATCTTGTCTTGGTCTTGAAGAGGTAGGAGCCCTGAAAAGGTGAGAGAGGCGTTACAGGAAACGTGGTAGCAATGCGGTCCAGCACCAGAGAGGCCGTGAGTGACCTGGCTGCCGTGCTTCCGAAATGTCGTCTGGACCAGCCTACATGTAAATGGAAGGTGCTGAGGAAAGTAAATACATTTGAGAAGTGAGAATATGGGGTCGAGGACATCAGCCTTGGCAGCAACGGCCCCTGAAGCAACCGCAACGGATGCTGCTGTTCTAGCCCCGGTAAGCATCCAAACCGGCCAGACTCTATAGCGGCTCAAGCGTGGATTGACCAAAGAGAAGCTTCAGGAGAGCAAACCGCTGTGGTGGACCAGCTAGGAATGATGCCAAGTTGACAAGATTGTCCACGATGAGATCTGGTCCAAACAATTGTGGGTGTTTTCAAGGGGATTCAGAGTTTAACAGAATGTGGCAACCACAAAGAAGAACGTGCCTACCCCCCCCCCCCCCCCCCCCGAACAGTCATCAGCACCAGGCCCAGCGGACAGTGCTCCTGGAGACTCCTGGAGCTGCAGTCAAGACGTGGCGGGTTATTGCCGCTGACGACAGGCATGTCATTACCCAGAACAATCAGCTTTGGTGGGCCACCCGTTAATTTTGCACTGGGGCCAGTATACCAGTTGGACTGTCAGCATGGGGCTGCTTTTGGTCCCCTGTCAGGTAGATTTCCTCCTCCCCGTTGGCAGTCTGAACCGCCAGGATCTCTGGCCCCGCCTAGAATCGAAAACAAAGGCCATGATCACTGGGGACCAGCAGGGCTCACCTATGACCTCCCTGTGAAGCAGGAGCCTCCACAAGTTGCCGCAGGAAGACACAGGACTCTTCCAGCGTGGATTCAAGAAGGTTTTGAAAGAGATGGAACATGAAAAGTTGGAGAAAGGAAGACTGGAACGAGAGTGTTCACAAGCGTCCAGAGAGAGAAAAGAAGGCCACAGAAGAGGCTGGCAGAGGAGGTGGCTTTTGTTTACCTGAGAGAAGTACTTTTGTAATGATGGGTAAGAGCAAGACGCTGAAAATGCTTCAAGCAGGGAAGCACCACCAGAAGTCACACCCAGTTCCCAAGAAGAGCAGAGAGGGTCAAACGAGGCCGTTGACAAAAATCCTTCGGACTGAAATGCGCCTGGCGCCACAGATGAAATGTGTCCCGGAGCCAAAGACGCACCCTGCCAGCAACAAAAGCCCCCACAAAGCTGACCCGGCCCGGGCGCTGGCTTCCCTCCGTGGGAGGGCGACAGTGCCTCTGGGTCAGGAGACCGATGGCCAGGCCGCGACAGGCGTCCGCCTGCCCGGGGAACTTCTGGTGCTGGACCCAGCAGAAACAGGAAGCTTTTTGGAGAAAAGAGAAACAGCAGCTGTTACTTAATAAGCAAAGAGAAGAAAAGCAACAAACAGAAAACACGGATGAAAAGTCCATAAAGAGCCAAGTCGCCTGTGGCCACTGGAAGCAGGAGAAGCACACAGTGATGTGGTTAAAGGAAGGGACCCCCAGTGAAACGTCATTGTTAGAATCGGGGGGGGAAAGGGCATGAGAGAAACGAGGAAGGAGCACATCACATCTCCAGCTCTTCACACCATCCAGAAGGGGGACTCTCCAGGTAGGTGTCACACTTCTAGATGTTCTCCCCTTCAAGGAAAACGAGACGTTGTAGGAGCTGATCTTCAACTACGAAAGCTACACGTAGTAGGAGTGCAAGTAACTCCCCGAGAGCGACAGTCTCGAGCAGTAGGGGTAAAGATCGGGGAGAAGGCCAAGGGCATCGTGGACCTTTCCAAGAGAGGCAAAGAGGAACTCGCTGAGGGGACAGGCGAACCGACCGGCCCGGGGGCAGAGGAGCTGATACGGGTGTAAAATTGATGACCAGGGTGGACATCCCAGTGGGAGCAGCCATAGCACAAAGACCAGTCGCCCTCCCTGTCATGAGTGCTGGAGAAGGACGAGGCAACAAGGGCATGATGTTTGAAAAAGTCCATGAGTTTGGGCGCCCGGGTGACTCAGTTAAGTGTCTGACTCTTTTTTTTTTTTTTTTTTAATTTTTTTTTTTCAACGTTTTTTTATTTATTTTTGGGACAGAGAGACACAGCATGAACGGGGGAGGGGCAGAGAGAGAGGGAGACACAGAATCAGAAACAGGCTCCAGGCTCTGAGCCATCAGCCCAGAGCCCGACGCGGGGCTCAAACCCACGGACCACGAGATCGTGACCTGGCTGAAGTCGGACGCTTAACCGACTGCGCCACCCAGGCGCCCCAAGTGTCTGACTCTTGATTTTGGCTCTGGTCATGCTACCACGTTTTGTGGGTTCGAGCCCCACATCAGGCCCCACGCTGAGCATGGAGCCTGCTTAGCATTCTCTCTCTCTGCCTCTGCCCCTCCTCCACTCTCTCTGTGTCTCTCTCTCTCTACAAAAAAAAAAAAAAAAAAAAAATGTCCATGAGTTCTAAGGGCTTGTACCCCCAGCAGAGGCACTTTGTGGCTGTGTATGTGAAACCATAATCTTTTTTTAAGAACCTATGAGTGGGTGTGCTTCTCCCCAAATACTCTCCAAGTTACTTAACGAGATTTCTTTGTATTGCATTTAAAAAGAAATGGTGGGGTGCCCGGGTGGCTCAGTCAGTTAAGCGTCCAACTTCGGTTCAGATCATGATCTCACAGTTTATGAGTTCAAGCCCCGCATCAAGCTCTGCGCTGACAGCTTGGAGCCTGGAGCCTGCTTCAGATGGTGTGTCCCCCTCTCTCTCTCTCTCTGCCCCTTCCCCACTCACGCTCTGTCTCTCTTTCTCTCTCTCTCTCTCAAAAATAAACATTAAAAAACATTTTTTTTTTAATTTTTTTTTCAACGTTTATTTATTTTTGGGACAGAGAGAGACAGAGCATGAACGGGGGAGGGGCAGAGAGAGAGGGAGACACAGAATCGGAAACAGGCTCCAGGCTCCAGGCTCTGAGCGGGGCTGGAACTCACGGACCGCGAGATCGTGACCTGGCTGAGGTCGGGCGCTTAACCGACTGCGCCACCCAGGCGCCCCTCTGTAGTTTTTTAACGTCAAGACCCCCCCCAACACACACACACCCGGGACACTTCCAAAAGGGAGAGGCTGCTGGGTCCCACGTCCTGGCGCCTGTGCGGTACCCGCACGGCCGGTAGGTGGCGATGCCCAGCGCTGCGCCCCCTCCCGGAGCAGGCGTGACGCGCTCGCTCGGGGTCCTGAAGCCCAGTTAGTTCCATTGCTTCCAGGGCATCTTGGCGCAGGTGCACATGGCGTCCGTTCTAGGGCTGCGTGTGCGGCAGTATGGACGGTATCAAACCAGGGAAGCAGCTTGCCATCCACAGGGCGCTGCCACGTAGCTCCTGCGTGCATCTCAAAGGCATATCATCAAGGAGAGAAGGCAAGAGGAGAGAGCATTTAGTATGCTACGACTGTAAACAGGGGCCTGCACACCCTTATCTGCTGACACGCTAACCGCCTGTGGAGGGAAACACGCATTGCTGACCACGGTGGCTGGCTGGGCCGTAGGACAAGGTTCACCATACTTTTATAATGTTGTATATGTGAGTCAGGTTTTGCCTCTGCAAGCAAAAAAAAAAAAAAAAAAAAAAAAAATCAAATGATGAAATAAACCAACAATTAGGAAAGCAGAGTCCTGTTTTCAGTAACAAGGTGGGTTCCGGCACTTGAAAGCCCTCAATGAAACGATGGGAAATCTGTGCAAAATATAAGCAGATGACCATTGGAGTGTGGCACTTCGGATGGAGAGGTGCACGTGTGCAAAAGGGCAGCCCTGAGCCGGAACTGCGGGAGCTGAATAGAGGCCTGCCGCCCTCCCTCCCGAAGGCCAGTCCCAGCCGAACTTCCCCAAGTCAAGTCCCTCCTGACTCCACAGGAGGCCTGGGAAACCATGTGTTCCTGTCACAGAAGCGGTTTCCCGGGTTCTTGGTCACAGCCCCAGGCTGTGGTCCCCACCTTGCCTTGCCGGCCTCTGGTGCCTCACACTGACCCCTCACCAGGAGCTGGGTCCCAGGGCTGTGTCTAGGCCCCCCAGGCACAGCTGGAGGCAAGGGACGGCGGGACCCGCTACCCACCGTGCTGCCTCTGAGGCCCCTCTGGACCCAGCCGGGGTGTGGGAGGTGGGACCGGGCAGAGATGCTCAAATCTGCAGGGAGGAGTTGTCAGGCCGAAAAAATGACCTGGGGGTCCTAGGAAAGAGAAGGGGTCCGTGGAGGAGGAGGAGGTGAAGTCGGTGAGGTTGGCAGGGCCCGCTTAGGACCTCCAGGTCACGCATCCAGGGGACTCTGAGGTGCACAGTTAGAAAATAGGTGTGTCGATGTTTAGGCAGGAGTTTTCCTGGCTCCAGTGGCCTTGAAGTTCGGGGGACTCCTAGCCTCGGGCAAGACTGGATCCAGAGACTCGGAGCAAAGAGTCTGCCCAGGTTGCTTGCACTTCTCAGGGGTCGGCTTCGTTCTCAGACCAGCTCTTCCCACACCTCATTAGGGCTGCAGCAGCTGGCAGTCCGTCCCCTCCAGCGGAGCAAATGCCCCTTCCCGCGCCCTTCGGCAAAGGCCTCGAGGCCAAGGGGATCATCGTCTGAGAGACCAGGCCCGGGTGCCCCACCAGCCCGTGGGCGGGGGAGGGAGGGTGAGGACGGAGAAAGGAGGTTCCCAAAGAGAAATGAGGGGTCACTACTCCTGGAAGTCGGAAGGGGGGCAGGTGGGCACCGCCGGTGTTTCAGCCTCAGTTGGCGTCTCTCTCACTTCAGCCTGGCTGCACCCCAGTGGCCAGCCTCCGTGCCTGCAGAGCCCAGGCTCCTTCCCCTGGTTTCCCACGAGCCTGCCCAAGAAGGTGACCCCAGGCAGAAGTGGGGGCCACCTATTCCAGCCCACCCCACCCCGCCTCTGGGGGTCCTGAAAGGTTGGTGAAAGGAAAGCTGGTGTGTGTGTGTGTGTGTGTGTGTGTGTGTGCGCGCGCGCTTTTGGCGGGGTGGGGGAACTTTGAGCCATGGGCCACGTGGTCTGTGCACGGGAGGCAGGCGGGCTAAGCTGATGGATGTGCACGGGTCCTGCCCACGTGCCTTTTCTGCTGGCAGGGAGGCCACCGGAGCCGCACTCAGCTACCTGGGGAGGGAGCGTGCTAACGCTCGACCTCCTCCTTCCCTCCCCTTAATGGAGCAGAGATTACAACAGGCCCAGATGCTCCCACAATCCGCATTAGCCCTTATATTTCTGGGCAGGGAGCGGCTGAAGGGGGTTCTCATTGGAAGTTCTCAGGACTGGTGGATCCGGGATCACAGATGGACTGCCTCTGGGGGGCCAGAGGAAAGGGCCCCAATCCTTCCACTTTCCCCTCAGGCTGTGGCTGGTGGCAACACAGAGCCACGCCCTGGAACTAGGTGTCAGGAAGAGTGCAGTAGCTATTCTGCTGGCCATTGGCAGGGGCAGCCATGGAGGTGGGTGTGGAGGTTGATGTGGGCTGTAGGCTGGTTGAGGGGGTGTCCCTTGTGGTCTCTGGGGACAGTTCCTTTGCTTCCAGGGCCCAAAACTTCACACGGGAAGAAAGCCTTTCTCACGTCTGCCCTCCCCAATCAGAACTCACACAGGGACACGCGGGCACAGGTCTCCCCTCCCTCACTTGCTCTTTGCCCACAGTAGGCAGGATGCCCTGGACGGAGCAAATGCCCACGTGGGGGGACAGCAGAGCCTTCAGCCTCATGGTCAACCCTTCCACCCGTCCAGGACTTGCCCTGACCAGGAAAAGCTCTGCAGTGGTGAGCCCCCGGCCTCAGAACAGGCTCAGGTCACAGGCACCAGAGTCCCCAGAGAGGCATCAGGCTGGATCTAACCAGATCTCCACCTCGCCACTTTGCAAAATGCTGAACGGCCCTCCTATTTCTGCCTGGCTCTTCTCCGTGGGGTGGACTGGCAGGTTGGCTACCCGTAGGTCCTCAGGCCCAGAGATGCCACAGTAGTGGAGATTTAGGCCACTGGAGAGAACGGGGCCTCCCCCACCCCCACACTGTCGCTTGGGCCAAAGTGACTGCAGGAGCTTCAGGCTTCCATGGGAAACCGCAGCCCAAGGAGCTCGGGGTAGGGACATAGAAGTTCCTAGATCATCATCACTTTCTGCTTCCCTGTGGAAGCGCTCAAGTCCCCCACCGAGCTGGGGCAGTCCGAGCCCAGGGCCCTCCATGCCAACAAGCACCCCTCCCCAAATCTACCCACAACCCTTCCCCACGAGGTGTAGAGGCCTGGGGAGACCCTTGCAGGGTCCCAACCAGCTGGAGGGGCCTGGTGGTGGGGTCAGGGTCCTCCAGGCTGGTAATGAGGCATGCTGGGTACAGGGCTTCTGACCCTCGGCCTCAGGTTTTGGCAGAGGCCTTGAGATCTAGCGCTGCCCTAGGACTTTCTGGGATGACCAGGAATTATTAAGGCTGGGGGTGGGAGTGTGGGGAGCAAGGATTCTGTGAGTGCTGCAGCCCACATAGTCCCTCCTCTCTCCCCCAGGTGAAAACAGCACGTGGGAGGTGCTACAGGGAACACAGGGTCCATGAGACAGTTGCCAGGGACTTCTTGTCGCCTCCCTTCCCAGGGCAGAGTAGCCCCTCAGACAGAGACATGTCCCCTGCACCTGACGTGTTTCTGCTTCAGGTCCCTTCAGGTCAGGCGGACCCCCAGCCCTGGAGGGGTGTCCTGAGAACCGGGTCCTCTAGGCAGGGACAGCACTGAGGGGCTGCTGTCTTGGGCTGGTCCTGAAGACAAGAGTAGGAGAAGGTATGTGTCCGTCCTTCTCCGGGGATGCGCCAGGTGAACTTGTTGGGGGCTGTTCCCTTTGCCCAGCCCTGACTCCCTCCCCAGGGCATGGGGGGAGGGGGGCTAGCCCAGGGTCATGCGTGTGAAGGGAAGAGAGAAGTAGAGGACTGATTAGAGCAGGGGATGCTCTTTGATGAGAAGCTCCATTCAAGTTTTCACCAAAGGAATCCTCGTCTGTCCGGTGCCCCTCCCGCGTGGGCGCTGCCTTGTCTCTAACCCCGTGAAGTAAAGTGTCCGTCTTCGGCCCCTCCTCGTCACTGCAGGCCCACCCTTACCCTGGGTCCCCACCGCGTATCTGGGGAATGGGGCAGCCTAGGGCAGAGTGACCCGGACTCCTCAGCGTTCCACGGCGCTGCCTCCTGTCCCTGTCCGGAGGCACTGCCAAGGGCGGTCGAAGAGCGGCTCTCGGAGGCCACCACTACCCGCCCCGTCCCCCCGACCCCGGTCCCCAGAGAGCCTTCGGAGAGGCCTAGAGGGGACGAGGAACGGGCGGAGAGCCGCTCACTCGGCGACAAAAGAAGGGACAGGCGGCGTGGACCGCGCGCGCGCGTGCGCGCGGGGCCCGTCGCATCTCACCCCGCCCCACGCGCGGGGCCGGGATCTCCAGGCCGCGCTGGCCACCCCCTCCCCTCGGCGATCCACCCTCCGGGGGCCGCGGGCCCGCGAGGGTTAAGGGGGGTGGGGCGTGGGGCGGCCCCGCCCCCGCCGCCACGCCGGGTCCGAGCGCGCACGGGGCGCGGGGGCGGGTCGGAGCGGGCGGCGGCAGCGGCGGCGGCGGAGGGCGCGGCGCGCCGCGCCGGGGAGCGCGGGGAGCGGCGGCGGCGCGGCCCGCGTGACCCTCCGCCGCGCCCGTGAGCCCGCGAGCCCGCGCCCCGCCGCGCCGCCCAGCCGCAGGATGCGCGCCCCGCCGCTGCTGCTGCTGCTGGCCGCCTGCGCGCCGCCGCCCCGCGCCGCCGCCGCCGCCCCGACGCCGCCGGGCTGGGAGCCGGCGGCCGACGCGCCCTGGTGCCCCTACAAGGTGCTGCCCGAGGGCCCCGAGGCGGGCGGCGGGCGCCTGTGCTTCCGCAGCCCCGCGCGCGGCTTCCGCTGCCAGGCGCCCGGCTGCGCGGCGCACGCCTCGGCCGGCCGCTCGCTGCGCGCCAGCGTCCTGCGCAACCGCAGCGTGCTGCTGCAGTGGCGCCTGGCGCCGGCCGAGGCGCGCCGCGTGCGCGCCTTCGCGCTCAACTGCTCGTGGCGCGGCGCCTACACGCGCTTCCCGTGCGAGCGCGTGCTGCTCGGCGCCTCCTGCCGAGACTACCTGCTGCCCGACGTGCACGACGGCGTGCGCTACCGCCTGTGCCTGCAGCCGCTGCCGCTGCGCGCCGAGCCCGCCGCCGCCGCCGCCGCCGCCGCCGCCCCGGAGCCCGCCGGGCCCGCCGAGTGCGTGGAGTTCGCTGCCGAGCCGGCCGGCATGCGGGAGATCGTGGTGGCCATGACGGCGGTGGGCGGCTCCATCTGCGTCATGCTGGTGGTCATCTGCCTGCTCGTGGCCTACATCACCGAGAACCTCATGCACCCGGCTTTTGGGCGCCCCGGCCTGCGCAGGCAGCCCTGAAGCTCCGGGCGGCCCACCGGGGCTCGGCCTCCTCGAGATGGGCGCCCGCTCCCCACTCCTCGCTCCTGCTCCCTCCTTAGGATCTTCACGCAGGGCCCACCGGAGACCGGTAGGGCCTTGGAGTCATCGCACGACCTTCCTAGCCCGGCCTCTGCCTCCCAGACTCCAACTCGGGACTGACCCTTGGGCCTGCGCAGGGGTGCCAGCCTCGTCCAGGGCTCTCCCTGCTTTCCAGAGGCCTTTATAGGGGCCACCAGGACATACAGCCCCTTCTAGCAAGAGCCATTGGCACCCCCGGGTCATCACCCTGCACCTCCAGCCTGTGCCAAGTTGGAAAAGGAACAGGCTGTCGTCATCGCTTGGTCACTGTGTGCTTTGCTGGCTCGATGAGGTCCCTTGGAGCCTGTCCTCTCCCCACCTCACCCCAGTGGGCTTAGATTAGCTTCGTGCCTTAGTGTCTCTGGCCCACTGCGGAAGCCAACCACCCGTCCTGTGCTGTCTGAGGGTGTCCGGTGGCCCTGGTACTGGCCGGCTTGTGTGTGCTTCCGGCCAGGGCCCCCTGGGGAACTTCCCCCCCCCCCCCCCTTCAAGCTTTGCAGGAGCCTCAAGTGTGGGTAAGCGTTGTCCTGTGTTGTCTTCCTACTCTGGTGTCTGACACGCCGGAACCATGATGTAGCAGCAGGCAGGCCCAGCCTTTCATTGCCACATCCAGGGGTGAGTGTCCTCTTACCTTGTGTGAAGCTGGCGGCTCTCCAGGGCTGCCCCTCATTCTCTTTTGTGGGTACTGCTTCTGTCGAGGGCTTTACGTGGTGAGTGAGGGCAAGTGGCTGGAAAGAGGGGTCTGGTTGGAAAGGACGGCGTTGTATCCAGAGGGCAGAAGAAGGGAGGCCGGCCTCGCCCAGCAGGACTTGCCTCTGTGGTCTGGGTCCCAAGCCTGGACCACAGCGTGATGGACAGCACCGCCCCACCCCTTCCCTGGGTTGGCAGTCAAGAGCCAAGGACTTGGCTGGTGATGCCGCTGCCCACGGTGGATGCAAGGCCGGCCCTGCCCCTTTCTGGGAAGACGTGGACCCCCTGGCCAAGGTTGCTTCCTGAGCTGGGCACCGGGCATCCCCAGGAGGGGTGAAGCTCACTTAGCTCTCCAGGAGCCCCTGATTGTGACCACATCCTGGACCTGGCACTTCTGGAGTCACTGTGGCCAACCCCTCCCCGCCCTCACCCCAGGTCCTGGCCGGTGCCCCCACAGTGCCCGCTCCCTACCTCTCTGTCTTTGCTCTGCCTGCCCTTGGCATGGCGCTGGTCAGGTGCAAGCCTGGCGTCAATGTCTAAACGTCCATCATTTTAGACCAAAACCACTGTCTTGTGTGCTTACTGGGGAGGAGGGAGGGAAGGGTGCAGGGTGAGGGGAAGAGGTGGCTTCTCCTCCCAGTTCCAGGGCAGCCTGCCCTTCCAATTTGGGGCTGAAAAAGTATCTCCTGGGCCTGTGGTATTTGGGGGGGGAGGTGGGTGTGGCACTGTCTACACTTGGAAGTAGTCCAGTCTCACGGGTGAGCCAGTTGAGCCGTGACACGTGCTAATGCAGCTCCAGGAGGGTCCTCTCCCCAGCCTGGGCCTCCCCACGCAGCGCTAGAGCCGGGGAGAGGGGGACCTGGGGGCCCCAAGTGGAACGAGCACTGGATCACCACCCATCCTCCCAACAGCCCTCCCCCTTCTTGGCTGTCCTTGAGATGCTGGAGCTGGCTGTGACCCTGAAGAGCAAAACCAGCTGGGGGCGGGCCAGGCTGTGAGGAGTGACTCATCCCTGTGGAGGGGGCAGGGTGCAGTGATGTGTCTGTCTAGACAGCTGGGACAGGAGTGGGTTCTGCCTCTAGAAGCTTTCATGCTGACTTCCTGGGGGCCCTTTGCCTGCTGCAGCACCCCCCCCCACCGCCCCCCACCGGTCATGTGCTTGGGCGTCTTCGACAGGGTAGAGGTGGGAGCCCTTGGCAGCTCTGGTCTGAAGAAGCCTGGCGTCTGCCCTCAGCTCCTGGGTGCAGTTGGGTTCCGGGACCGGAGCCACTGGGAGGCTTTGTGAGGCCTGCCCTCATCCCGTTCTCCCCCTTCCTTGGCGCTCCACCTGATTTGGGACCCCTTTGTGGGTTCCAGCTCCTACCAGCCGGAGCCACAAGCAGGTCCCATGCGCCGCTTGGCCAGGCTGGTCAGCACTGACCTGCAGCCTTCTGCTCCGTACGGTTTCACTCCAGGGGCTCCTTGAAGGACTGGAGTCCGACTGTGGGTTTGCAGAGGCGAGCGGCCCTGCCCCGGCGCGGTCTGGTCGGTGCGGTGCGGTCCAGTCGGCGAGCCTCGGCCTGGGGGCTGCCCCGGAGCTGGTGTCTGGGTGGAGCGCTGCTTCTGAGCTCACCGTTCTCCTCACGAGTGCTCCCTTCCCACCTGGCCCCACCGTCCTTCCAGGGGCGCAGGGGACACTCAGGCTCCTACCCCACCTGGCATCACCCCAGTCCGCCTGAAAGACTGACCGGTGTACCTTGTCCAGGGCGTCCCCTCCCCTCCATCCCTACCATCTCCTGGAGGAGACTCCCTCTCCTGCCCCCTTCTGTCTCTCTCCCTTTCCCTCTCGTGTGGCCTCTGCTCTCCTTGTGGCCACTCCAGTTCTGACTGGCCAATGGGTAGACAGGCCACCCTCCTGTAATCTCCACGGCTTCCCTGTGTCCTGCAGGTGCGGTCCAGATGCCTCATTTGTCGGTTGAGACTGCCAGTCTCGCGAGTGCCCGGAGATACTTAAGCTTCTGACTTTCTGACGTGGAATAGAAGTAACCGCTCTGGTCCCGAAACGCCGAAGGGCTGCCTGACTGTCATCCTGGCCGTGCCGTCCAACAGCTGTGCGGCCTTTCAGAGCCTTGGTTTCCTCATCTATAAAATAGAGACCGTCACAGAACCTAATTCACAGGCTTGTTTCAAGGCTCGCATCGCTGTCCACGCCCACTTGGAGTGCCCTCTGGGCTGAGAACCCCGGGGCTACATCCCCAGCTGAACCGCACGCCAAATGTAGACATGGGGCCCTTCTTGAAATTCCCATTACGATGCCTTCTGTGTGCAAAACAGAACCCCTCGTCCCCTGCTCAGGCGCCAAAGCTGGTTCACAGCCTTTATTTCTCGCTTAGCGGGCAGGAGTGACCCACCATCATCCTGTGAACACGCGCTGAGTGTCCCCGGGGGGCTGGCTCTGCGGCCCCTGCAGCGACTGCATGACGCGGGACGCGGCCCCGGGCAGCAGCAGCTCGCCCCGGGGCCCGGGTTCCTCGGGCGCTGGGAGGCCATTCAGGCGTCAGGCCTCACGGGAGCAGCCAGGTTTCCTCAGCGCTGGCCCCGTGAGGATGTCATACTCTTGGAGGCTGCTCAGCTGGGGGCGGGGGGGGGGGGGGAGGTACACACAAGGCGGCAGACAGGATGAAAGGCGAATAGA
Organism: Leopardus geoffroyi; assembly: GCF_018350155.1. Taxonomy (NCBI): domain Eukaryota; kingdom Metazoa; phylum Chordata; class Mammalia; order Carnivora; family Felidae; genus Leopardus; species Leopardus geoffroyi. The sequence goes on along the minus strand of NC_059328.1, from coordinate 582,539 downwards.
GGAAAAGTGTCTTGACGGGCACGTTGCGGTGCTGGCACTTCCCTGGTCATCTCAGGATTGGAGGTCAGGGCTGGTGGATCTGGTTTTCAGGGACAGTCGGGAGCTGCCGAGGACCCCGGCTTGGGGGACCAGCAGTTTGGCCCCTTCAGCCTGGGTCTATAGAGGCCGGGGACCCTGACACCCAGAGCCTCCCCAGACTCGCCACACCTCTCTGCTGCACCCATTTCGTTCCTCACTTGTCATTTTCTGCTTAGCTTTGCTAACCTAGGCAGTCAAGATTTTTATGTTTTCTGGACTTGGCTTTTTCTGCCACGCTTCCTTTATCTGTAGGGATGTTACTAGGCTTCTCGTTCTCTGCTTTTCTCACGGTAAGTCTTCCTGGGATTCAACTGCCACTCTGTTCTGTTGGTCATGTAGAACCGAGACTGGTTTCCTCAGGCTCCCCCTGAGTGTGGGTGGGCTGAGATAGCTTTCCTGACTTCCCCACTGTGTTAACACTGTTCAACACGTGGCCTCACAGAATCTGGGATCTGCCTTTTCTTTCCCCTTGTCCATTTTGGGGGGGCGGGGCACAGGGAGAGAGAGAGAATCAAGCTCCACGCTCAGCACGGAGCCAGACACCAGGCTCGATCCCATGACCCTGGGATCACGACCTGAGCCGAAACCAAGGGTCGGACGCTGAACCGACTGAGCCATCGAGGCACTGTGCCCCGTCCACTTTTATCTGGACTTTCTCATCCATTGACCCCGGCATCTCTGTCCTGCTCAATTTGGATTCTAGTCCCACAAATTCTTCCATGCCCATTCCCTTCTTCCCTCGTTAGCAAGCACTCTCACGTGTCCTCAGATAATCTGCTTTTTAATTTACCTCCAAGTCGTGCTGTTGATCTTTACTCTTTACCCAACTCCGCGTCTGAGATTCGTCATGTTGCAGTATGCACAGACGTCTGACGGCTTCTCTGCCGCATACGATTCCTAGTGTCCTCACCCCTCGGGATAACACGGGTAGGTGCAATACAATCACGATGTTTCCATGCAAATCCTCAATCGTGCTCTTAAGCAGTCCTTGCCCACCCAAATACTACAAGAATACTTTCCTAGGGCGCCTGGCTGGCTCGGTCGGTATAGCATGCAACTCTTGATCGCAGGGTTGTAAGTTCAAAGGGCAAAACCCTGAAGAAGAAAGAGGACACGTAGATCTATAGCTTAGTACAGACTAGCATGTGTGAGGGAATTATGAGGCCAGCCAAAGAACCAACAAAAAGGATCAGAGGGCAAACTCCTAGAGTTCAAGCAGGGCCGGGAGCCTCTACCAACCAGCCAGAGCGCAGGCCTGCTTCCTGCGATTCAGTCACACACACATATGCTGCCTGACGTCCCCGTGCAGCTCACTGATGCGGTTTGTTTCTATCCTTTCTTTGGTTTCAATTATAGTTTCTCCTTGTATGTCTTCAATTTCACTAACTTTCTCTTCTGTAATGTCCAATCTACCATTAATTCCACCCAGTGTATTTTTCATATAGATATTTCAACACAAACCATAAAAGAACAAATTGATAAGCATAGTTTATCAAGCTTCAGAACTTTTGTCCTTCAAAAGAAATTGATGAAAGGAGAAAATATTTATTTTTAAATGTTTATTTTGAGAGCGAGCACAAGCAGGGGAGGGACAGGGATAGAGAGAGAATCCTAAGCAGTTCCGCACTGTCAGCGCAGAACCTGACTCAGGGCTCGATCCCACGAACCGTGAGATCATGACCTGAACTGAAATCAAGAGTCAGACACAACCAGCTGAGCCACCCCGGCGCCCCGAGGGAGAAAATATGTATAAATTACATATCTGGCATATGTGTGTGTATATATATGTATAAACATAGATATAGAGCTTGAAATGTAACATGATGATAAATGCATAAATGATTTAGGCACTTCACCAAAGATGTACAGCTGGCCAACAAGCATGTTAAAATATGCTCAATTTCATTAGTCATTAAGTAAATCTACATTAAGACTACATTAACATACCATGAGATACCACCTATTAAAATGTCTAACCCCAAAAAACTAATCATATCAAGTGTTGGCAAGGTAACTCCAACACTACTGGTGGGGACGTAAAATAGCACATCCACTTTGAAAACAATCTGGCAGTTTCTTAGAAAGTTAAATATACAAACATCTGACCTAATCATCCTACTCCTAGGTATTAACCCAGGAGAAATAAAAAACTATGTCCACACAAAGGCTCACCTATGGATGTTCAAAGCAGCTTTATCTGTAATAGCTAAAAAGTGAAAACCCAAATGTCAGCAGATGGATAAAGTGTGGCCCACACACTCAATAGAATACTGCCCCATAAGAAGAATGACCCAGGGGCACCTGGGTGGCTCAGTCGGTTAAGCGTCCGACTTCAGCTCAGGTCACGATCTCACGGTCCGTGAGTTCGAGCCCCGTGTCAGGCTCTGGGCTGATGGCTCAGAGCCTGGAGCCTGCTTCCGATTCTGTGTCTCCCTCTCTCTCTGTCCCTCCCCCATTCATGCTCTGTCTCTCTCTGTCTCAAAAATAAACGTTAAAAAAAATTAAAAAAAATAATGACCCACTATTGATACATGCAATATCTCCCCTACAGGCACTCAGCAAGTGCCAATAGGGACAACAGCTCGATGTGAAGAAAAAAGCCATCTCAGCTGGAAACAGAGGTCTTAGCTCTTTAGAGCTGAGTCTGTGAATGTGGTGGGCAGAGCAGAGAGTGCTAGAAACAACGTTCAGAGTCACCAAGAACTAGTTGAATGTGGTGTTGGGAGCACAGAATGGCCGATGGGAGAAGGTGGGGGGGAGTGGGGAGTAACGTTTCTTCAAGTTGGTGACATTTATCTGAATCTCAGTCCGTGGACTAAGACTTGAATTTGGGGGGTGGTATATGCAGAGGTATATAAGGCATGAGACAAGCAGGTTGTTGTTGTTGTTGTTGTTGTTGTTTAGTTGTTGGGCCACTGAGTTCTAAACAGGGAGCAGGAAGAAGGAGGTAAGAGAGCTTGCTACTGTCAGACCAAGTCTTTGAATTCCGGTTAGTAGTTCTGAGCACACTAGGGAAGCCACTGAGGAGTTTGGTCTTTAAAATGTAAATAACTCTCGAATTTGTTGTGAATGTAAAAGAAAGTACATGTTCATCATAAAAAAAAAAAAAACTGAATCAAAGAATTCCAAAAAATATAAAGGACATTCAAAGCACCCTTAATCCTACCACCCATAAATACCTGCCACCTCACTTTTAACATTTTGGTGTGTGTCCTTCTTATGTTCTGCATATGTTCAAATAAGTAGACAGCAGGTGGGGAAAGTGTCCTCATTCCTCCTCATTCATCCCTCAAACCCCCAAGTTCTTTTTTTTTTTAACTTTTAAAAACATTTATTCATTTTTGAGAGTGAGACAGAGCATAAGCAGGGGAGGGGCAGAGACAGAGGGAGACACAGAATCCAAAGCAGGCTCCAGGCTCTGAGCTGTCAGCACAGAGCCTGACGCGCGATTCGAACTCACGGACTGCCAGATCATGACCTGAGCCGAAGTCTGACACTTCACCGACTGAGCCACCCAGGCGCCCCACCCATTTTATTTTTGAGAGAGAGAGAGACAGAGGGGGAGAGAGACACAGCACGAGCAGGGGAGGGGCAGAGAGAGAGGGAGACACAGAACTCGAAGCAGGCTGCAGGCTACGAGCTGTCAGCACAGAGCCCGACGCGGGACTGGAACTCACAGACTGCCAGATCATGACCTGAGCCGAAGTCAGATGCTTAACCGACTGAGCCACCCAGGCACCCCAAACCCTCAAGTTCTTCCAAGTAAATGCTTCCTTGCTGCCGTCTGCCCTGTCCTCCCCCACCCCAACTATGTCCAGCAGTCCTGAGAGTCTAGGGGCCGGGTTCTCAGCTTCTGTTCTCCCTGCAGACAGCATGAGCAAGGATAGGATACTTCAGTATCGGTGACGGTGGTCCCTCACCATCTGGCTTCTGAGTTTCACACGTCCTCTCCAACAGGAAGCCTCTCGTCCACCGTGCCTACGGTCACACCTAGCCTTTCGAATACCTAGTTCGAAAAGCCGCCACCCCCACGTCGACAGCTCCAGGCACCCCACCACCACAGCTGTTCCACTCCAGGGGGATCTCCAAGTCAACGCACAGAGTGCCCCTCCACTGCCGCCACCCTTGCATGGCCTGATTCCTCCTCTTACCCAGTGCGGCTCCCACGGGGGAGCATCGCCCTCCGCTTGCCCTCCCCCCCCCCCCCCCCGCTTTGTCGTGCTCCCCTAGAAAACACCAACTCCCTGTCCACTCTAAACCCGGATCCAGGCGGTGGACAGGGCTGGAGAATAACAAAGGGGGTTCCCTAGTCCGTTACACCGTGACCCTAAATCTCGAGCCCGCAGTGCCTCCAAACCGACCCGAGGACCTAGTCAACTTGCTCTCCCGCGGGTCCCTCACGGGTCCTCTCCCCAAGTGCTTCGTAACTTCACCTAAATGTTAAACTTGTAAGGGTTTTGAGGCGAGCCGTGCGCTGACGCTTGCGCGCGCCCCGGGCCGCAAGGCGGTTCCAGAAGAGGCGGCGGGGGCCCACGACAGAAGCGACCTGGAGCACTGGGGACTGACAGCGTGCGCGCGGAGCGGGTCTAGGGGGCGCGTAACGGCTCCGGCGGCAGGAGCGAGAGCCCGCGGTCCGGCAGGCCGGGGACAACGCACACAACCGACCCCAGCCGCTGTCGCGGCGAGCGCGTCACTCTCGACGACGACGGCGGCGGGACGTTCGGGGCGTCAGGGGCGACACTGCCGGCGACGGCGGCGGGGTTTTGTGACGTAGGACGCCAGCGCGAGGCTCCCGGGGGGCCCTAAGGCAGCCCCTGCGAGGGACGAGGGCCGCGGCCGCACACGCCCGGAGCAGCGGAGCGCTCGCCGACGGCCCGGCGCCCGGGGGCGGGGTCTCCGCCTCCCCTGGCCGGGCGCTGAGGGCCCGCGCGAAACGCCGCTGGGGCGCCGCGCGCCCGCCCGCCCGCGCCGCGCGTCTCGACGCGTTACGTCGCGGCGCCGCCGCCTTGGCGTCATGACTTCCGGGCGCCGCGGCCGCCATCTTGCTCGCGCGGAAGCTCCGCGGCTGGGTGGGAGTCCCGGAGCCGGCGCGTCGCGGTCGGTGCGGCCGCCGCTATGCCGTCGTCGCCGCTGCGGGTGGCGGTGGTGTGCTCGAGCAACCAGAACCGGAGCATGGAGGCGCACAACATCCTCAGGTAGTTAGGGCCTCCGCCCTGGCCTAGCGCGCCCTGTCCGATGCCGGCCGACAGGCTGTTTCTCCGGCCTCGCGCGCGCTGCCCTGCCTGTGCTGGGCGGCGGCGGTCCCGGCCCCGGTTCCCGGCCCGTGCTGGGCGGCGGCCCCAGTCCCCGGTCCCGCAGGCCCGACGCCGGCGGCCGGGCAGGCGGTGCGCGGCGGCCGCCGGAGGACGCCGGGTGGGCCGCGCCGGGCTCGTTGGCTTCGGGGCCGAGCGCAGCGAGGAGTCGACGAGGCTCGTTGGTCCGCGCGGTACCCCCACAAGGTTTCCTAGCGTCGCGGGAGAATTCAGGTTCTGAGCCCAGAGGTTCCCGTTCGCGCAAACCTCCAAGCTCCCGGTAAAGCCAGATGCTTGATGCTGTTGCATCCACTTTGCACGTGTGTTTGTGCATCTGAAAATAGCCGATCTTCTGTAAGATTTTCATCGGTGGGGCGGTAAGTGCCAAGTCCAGGTGAGGGTCTAGGAGATGGTAGTGTCCTGACGACTGTCTCCAGGGGGTGTCGTCATTTGTCAGATCTGGAAAACGTACACAACGTAACCTCAGGATAAAGGAAGGCTTTAAAAAAAAAAAAAAAAAAGCCGCCTATTTTGTTAATTTTATGTATTTGTACTTTTGCCCCTGACTGTATTTTCGAGTCTCATGCCAAAAAATGCCCCTCTCCCCAAAGCCTCCAGTCAGTAATTTCTGCACTCCACGTGAATTCGCTTTTTGTGCGCTTGTAATCGACGTGTCAGCACTCTCTTTTGTGATCGTGGCGTTGTATGTATTTAATAAAAGTTTATTCCCGCTTGGTAATTTTTTTCGTTCAAAATCACTTGTTAAAACGTGAACTTGATCTCGCACACTACAGTTAAAGTTTGGTATACATTGTCAACTTTGGTAGTAAAGCAAAGTTGAAACCGCCTTTTCTCCCGGAAGTTTCCACAAGGGATAACAACAGTGCCTGCTCGTAGTTCTCACAGTGCAACTTTAACTCTCCCCAGTAACTTGGAAAACTTAGAATATCCTGCACCTTCTCCCGTTTCTTAACGAAGGTAGGAGTGTCAGGTGTCCAGGATCTGCTAATTAGAAGTTTAATTTTTTCTAATCTATGCCACACAGCCCACAGTATTCGCTTAATGTTTTTTGTTAGAGCATGGGATGCTTTGAACCTAACAATTCATTGTGAAGGTGGTTTTTCAGCTACAGCCTTTAAAACTGCGAACTTGTTTTAAAACCAGGAATGTGCTAGAATTAAGTTCAGAGCCATTAGATGTTTGGTGAGTTTGAGCAAAAGAATGTAAGGTTAACATTCCTGGAAGATTCCTCAAGGAAAATAAAATTTAATGTCCTGAGTTCTAAGAACGCATTATTTGGAGACCACCTCATTCTGCTGGTTCTGGCCGGTGATCTGCATAACAAAGTTGAGATGAAATGTAACAAAAGGAAAATGTTTTCTTAGTTACCTAAAGCAACTTTGTTAATGAAACCAGTTCCAAAAGTCTTGCCTGTCTGGTAACTTCCCTGAGACGGTCATCACAAGGCGACGCGCCCTTGTTTAGTTCAAAGCGGCGGTAGCGGCTCAGCACTGTGTCTCCTGTTTCCCCTGGAAATGGGGGTGCAGAAGAGCCCCTCCGAATAATCACCAAGAAGGAATTCTTATGTGTGTTTTTACCTGTTTTACTGTTAAAAGTTTACTCAAAAAGAGATTCAGAATGAGGATACAAGGAGGTAAGTTTAGGTAACCTGTGTTATTGATGTGAATGTGACATTAATTTAGACATGAATCTTTAGGGTCTAAAATACTTACATTTGGGGAATGTATTTCTTTGTTAGAAAGTAGTGTTTGTACAAACAAAGTTCTCCTTGTAAAAGATACAGAGAAGATGGAGACGATGGCGATGACTCAGAGGACCCTTTCCGTGTACCACCTTCTGGAAGTTTCTGTGTGCACAGACGCCTAAGAGATTAAAATGTTGTTTGGTAATTTCACATAATGTTTGATTTCGGTTCTTGTTTTGACGTATTGAATTTGAATACCTCTGTTCACATTGAGTAATGGCAGTGGTTACAAAATGAGGACACAGTAATCCAGAGGAATTCTGTGCAGCAATTAATTTTGTAGCCAGTTCCTCATTAGGAGACACTGGGGCTGTTTTCTGTCTTTCAGTCTTAAAACGTCAACATCCTTGTGCCGTATGAATATCTTTGCACAGTTTTCTGATTTCCTTGGCATGAATTCCTAGGGATAGAATTGCGAAGTCAAAAGATAGGCATATTGTACGTTTTCATATATTTTGCCAGACTGTCTTCCAGAAAAGTACCTGTTAGAGAATTCCCAGTTTCTCAATTTGGGTATTTCATTTTTTCATGCTGCTGGGGCAAAAGAGGATCTCCCCCCCTTCCTTTGGTTTTAAAATTGCTATTGAGATGAACCAACTTTTCATGCCATTTTCACTTTTGACAATTATTTGTGGTTTTCTGTTTGGATTATTTACAGGTTTTAAAAGCATCTTTAAGAAATTGATGTGGTGGTTTTGTTACCGCCTTAGAGCTTATGAACGTCAGGGCCTGGAAAGGGGGCATTTGTGAAAGCCTAGGAAAACGGCGTGATAAGTGAGAAAGGAAAACGGCAGCTCAGTTACAACCACCTGAGACGGCATAGTATCAGAAGGAATGCAGTGAATTGAACCTGCACAGTAGGTAGTTTTATTAGTGAAACCCTATTTTATTTTCTTCTTTATTTTTGCCCTATTGAAAATCAGTTTTGACTATTTTTGACAGCTCAAATATTGGTGGTAATAAACGTTGGCATTTTTAGTCACAGTGTTCCCTGGGGTGATCATTTTTGATCCTTTGAGACTAACTTGTTTCAGATACCAGTCCTGGGAGCGCTTTAGGTTCTTAGGAGTGTTTCCACAGAGGCTTCTGTTCTTTGTACACTGTAGATTGAGATTGCCCTTTGGGGTCAATTAATTTATTTTTTGTTCCAAACTGTCTCCTAGATGTCAGTGGCCATGTTGATTTTTTTAAATTTTCGTCTGTTTATTTTTTCAGACAGCACGAGCGCATGTACGTGAGTGCAAGCCAGGGAGGAGCAGAGAGGGAGAGAAATGCCAAGCAGACAGCTCATTGTTGGCACAGAGCGTGACGCGGGGCTCAGACTCACAAACCGTGAGATCGTGACCTAAGCCGAAACCAAGAGTCCGACACTTCACCAACTGAGCCACCCAGGCACCCTAAGGGCCATGTTGATTTTTAGGAAGCTCTCTGATGGTAGCCATTCAAAACAGATTTTAAGGATAGACTTATATATTGCTGAACTGAGTTCTCAATTTGCTTTTAGTCAAAGGCAGTGTGATTTGGGGAGGATGAGCAGAGAGGCTGCAGATGTGAAGGAAACCAGGTGGGGGTCAATCTCTTGAGCTCCTCTCTGCCAAGCGCTTTCTAAATGCCATTTGATTTCATCCTCGTAACTATTAGGAGGTCCACACTTAACACAGGTGAGGAGATGGAACCCAGCGCAGGAAGCCCTGGCTCACGAGGGACAGCAGGGATTTGGACACGAGGGCCTCTGGGTATAAACCGAGACTCTAGATGGGAAAATCATGGGCTAAAGAGGGGTCCCGGCTGAGGGGAGGACAATGGAATTGGCTGAGGCCCTGTGGTTTTCCGATTTGGGGTGAGGCAGTCAAGTCTTAGTGTCATGACTGGATCATGTGGGCCTCCGGCCACCCTGGGACAGGGGCAGTTAGACATCCTCTCCCAGATGGGACCGAGTCTCAGGCTGCCTGTGTTTATACCATAACAGCACACCCAGTTGTGCTAAATCCTCATTTCCAGTAGTCTCTTGTCCTTTACCAGGGAGGGATAGTCAGCTATGCAGCCTCTCTGGCTGTATCTTTTGATATTTTGGTTCTGAGCACACTTGAATGGAAACCATTTGGGACGGTGAGAGGATTTGAAATCACCTCTTTATGGCAGAGGATGGGGCGCCTGGTGGCTCAGTTGGTTAAGTCTGACTCTGGATTTCAGCTCAGGTCGTGATCTCATGGTTCGTGGGATTGAGTCCTGTGTGGGGCTCTGCGTGGAACCTGCTTGGGATTCTCTCCCCACAGCAGCCCCCCACCTACTTACGTGCACATGTTCTCTCTCAAAATAAATAAATGAACTTAAAGAGGGAGGTGCCTCCAGGGGAACACATGTGCCTTCATAGATTTTAAGGGACTGCGTTGTTTTTTGTCTTCAGGAGGCAGAACTGAAGTGAGGGTGATGGAGGAACGTAGATTTTTGTTTGAATACAAACATGGGTTCAGAACAGGGTAGACCAAGCATGGTAACCATTCTGAGAGCTAAAATATTCTTCCCTGCATAAAGGATCATCTTCAATCTTTTATAGGTGAAAACAGGAGGAGCCCAGAGCGGGGAATAGTTCAGCAGGCTCCCATCTATGAGGAACGCATTCTTGTTTAGGGCCAGTTAGTGTTGGAGCAGGAAAGCAGCTCATTGGTGGTCAGTTGTTGCTGGACCATCTGAAGTACCCGGTCTCGCGGGTCAGCTCTGCTGGCACTGTGCGGCGTGGGTGGGCAGGGACACGGGAGGCTGACAGGAACCAGCAGAGCAAGGTGGCCTGCCAGAAGCCGGGGTTGAGGAAAAGCAGCTGTGGAGGGAGGAACGCACGAGAAGGGGTGCTGATGCGGGGGGGGGCTAAACGTGATGGCTCACTTGTCGCAGGCCTGGCACGGTGATCTCACGCTTAGCCGTTCAGTTTTGTCATTGACCTTGTAGGACGGTAAGAGTAAGGTGTAAACCCTAGAAAATATTTACCGGAATGTGTTTTCAGCCAACATTTAGCAGACGGTGACGAATCTTCCTGGAGTGTTAACGTTCCAGAAGAGCTCATCTTGCAGTCTTTGTGCTGTGACACTGCAGGCAGGCATTCAGGTGCGATGCTTGTGAGCAGTTGATTTGTGTTCTGTACATATGAGGTCATCACATACTAGACGTCGGGCCGGTGAGCAGTGAGTGATGTGCCTGCGTGAAGGTGACCTGGGCCCATGCGTGCCTCGTGCCCTACTTAGACACAGGGTGTGCCTTCAGAAGGTTGGCGGTGGGTCTAGGGTTCCAGTCGTAGCCACAGCAATGCTTGACATTAGATTAATAACCATACTGTAGAAAACTTGGATGTTAGCTTATGATCCTTTTTGGTATTCATTTTAGCATCATTATTTTACCTTTAGCCATGGGATGATAATTGAAACAATTCGTTTCCCAAAATTTAACATTTTCTTTGATAGGTTCTTTGTGACAGGTTTTTTGATACTTGGGAAGACATTTGATAAAGGGTAGTTTAACATACAAAATAGTTGGTCCTTGAGACGAAGCTTCTTGGTTGTCAGGAATGTTTTTATGGCGTTCAGTTCTCTTATGTAAGGTCATTGTCACACCGCAGTGTTGTCACAGCACAAGATGGGCTGCTCTGTCACTTGCATCAGCTGAGAAGAAAGGGAGCTTCTGTTGCCAATTAGTCTTTTTGCCACTTGGGAACATTCTGTTGGGGGAAGACCAAGCCGCATTTCATTTTGTTTCAAAATACGCTGGATTGCCATTTCAGAAAGTCGGGGAGGGTGGGGAGGATGGGCCCCAGGCTGTTCCCAGTGGGGGCTGGCTTCCTCCATTCAGAGTCCCACCTGGCCCTTTGGGGATCCTGCAGTCACCCCCTCGGAAGCCTAGGGTATCTGCTTTCGCGGCTGTGGACAGACAAAAGTGGAAAATGTTCCATTTGGACACCTAATGCAAACCTCGAACCCCCCTGTGATGGAAGATGGGTAGAAGAGATAGGTGGGCCTGCCAGGTGGCGGCCCCAGCAGGATGGGGGACGTGAGTCCCTGCACCGAGGGGTGTCTGGTTGGAACCTCCTGGGAACTCAGTGGGCAGCTTTCAGGTGGCCTGCCTGGAGCACCCTGGGGTCCGGTCCAGGGTCTCTGCATCACGGGCTAGGATGTGAAGATCTTTGAGGTGCCCCGTCTTCCCGCTCTCCCCGATCCCCTCTGCTCCTGCCCCACAGCTTTCTCCACTGCTGTCCTCTCGCTGGCCTGTCTGTGCTGTGCACTGACTGTTTTCCCTGCTTTGTCGTCCCTCCGCCCGCCTCCTGACCTCCTGACCGGCTGAGAAGAGAGAGATGGGTCTGTTTTCATCACTGCTGTATCTATCCCCAGTGCACAGTAAGCTCCAGGAAACGTTGTTGCATCAAAATGGAATGATAAACCTGCCATTGGAAGTGGTGGTGGTTTTTCATCTTTTGAAACTTTAGTCGTGCCCTTGGGGGTCTTGTTTCTGTGGCTGATGTGGTTTCATAGCACACCTCCGTCCTTTCCCTTGCCGGCTAGAGATGCGGTGCCCGGGCCAGCAGATGCTGGGGATGTGAGTGGCCCAGCGCCCCCGGGCACTGGTGAGGGGTCGGTGGAGCTGGCTTACCGGCATCCCGGATACTTGTGACGCTTCCGGGAGCCTGCCTTTCCAGGAGCCACAGGGTAAACTCACAGGAGACTTGAGGCTTGGCATGGGTTCGCACCCCAACAAGGGGGGTTATGCCACTGGCCAGGGTTGGTCTCAGGAATCCCTCCCTCTTTCCTTCAGTGATGTGCATTTTCCACGTTGCATCAGGCTCTAAGCCGCTGGGGCATCCTGAGGACACTTCGGGGGAAGTGGCTCCGTGCTAAAACAGCAGGCTGCTTGTTGCGGGCAGTTCCTGACAGATTCGGGCTCACCGCTGTGTGCCCTCCAGGGCTCTGTGGCCACGACCTGCTCGCTCAGGACCCTCTTAAGGGGAATGGGACCCGCACGGAAGCAGGTGCCCGTGGACCTTCCTTGCTCGGAGATCAGCAGGTGGCTGGCGCCTGGGTAGCAGCTTGTCTCTGTCGGCTGTTGAGGTGGCCTTCATCGTGGGCGTGTCGGTGATCTGGCAGGAAGTACTTGATCCTACGTGATCTGAACTAGCGAGGAATCGGGTTCGGATTTGGGGTCTGCGTGTACCTCCTCAGGGCACATGAGTAGAGGTGTCTGTGTGTCCGTGCCGGTCACTCTCTGGTCACAGCACAGGGTGTGTTGGGGTTAAGTGTTGGAAATGTTGGTTGTCTTTAGGGTTTTAACGGTTCAGGTACGTGTGGGCCTTGGTTTGCTGATCATCGTGTTCTCTGTCGCGGGTGATGTCCTGGGGGCCTGCTTGCACAGCTCAGACTGGACTTCTAGGGACGCAGGCAGGTGACTCCACCCTTGCCAAACTCCCAGGACTCGGGTGAGGTGAGAGACAGAGTGTGAGTGGGGCAGGGGCAGAGAGAGAGGGAGACACAGAATGTGAAGCAGGCTCCATGCTGCCAGCACAGAGCCTGATGCGGGGCTTGAACTCATGACCTTGAAATCGTGACCTGAGCTGAAGTCAGACACTTAACCGACAGAGCCACCCAGGCCACCCCTGTTCCAACTCGATGCCCCGAGTAGGTACCGGCTGTTGAGGCTTCTCTTCCCTTGGGGACACAGCCCCTCCCAGGCCCCTGTGCCACCACAGTTGGGCATGTTTCCACTCTTTGATTTTTCTGTGAACAATTGCACCAGATTTTGTGCGGGTGGCGCCCTTCACCCTTTTCACAGCGGCAGTCGTGTCCCGCTGCGTGGAGGGACACGGGCTGGTTCTCGTCAGGGTTGCGGGGAGTGTCCTGCGGGCCGTTAGCAGATGTGTGCACGTAGCCCGCAGGGCGGACTTGCAGAGGGAAGTGTGTACGTTGGAGAGGGTGGGCGGTTTGTGCTTGACGGATGTCGGTGCCCTGTCCGGAGGCTCACAAGTCCTTGCAGCAGCGCCGTCTGAGGTTTTTCTCCCTTGTAAAACTGCTGTTCGTTCGCCGTCCGTCGGGTACTGTAGGTGCCAGGGACACGGCGGCAAGCAAGAGGGACCACGTCCTCACTGCGTGGCGCTGACCCCTGAGCAGACTCCCCGTCCTTCGTCTGATGCGTTTCTCTTGTGACGAGTGAGATGAAGCCGTTTCCTTCCTGTAACTTTCATGCCTGTGCCCTGCTCCTCTGGGTTATCTGCCTCCTCCTCTACGTCAGGGCATGCTCAGCCGCGGCCCTGTTGACATTCTGGCCTGGAGGACTGTCCTGTTCCCTGTCGGAGGCTTAGCGGCCTCCCTGCTACCTAGATACCGGCAGCACCTCCCAGTTGTAAACAAACAAAAATATCTCCAGACATAGTCGAACAGCCCAACTGCTAGAAAAGCCTGAGACCCTTCTTGCCAGGCGGGGCTTGCGCGAAGGATGTGGGAAACACACGTGCTCTCCCGAGGCCTGCAGCTGGGGAAGTCCCTTCAGATGCAGAAGGTTATGGTTTACAGATAGACAGCTATGATGAGAAGTCCCATTTATTGAGACGCTTTTAACACTTAAACTTTTTACTTTTACTCACCGTGAGTTTGGAAGCTTTCAAGTTCTCTGCCGACTGACTTTTGCACATGACCGCCACAGACCCGAGAGTGGTTACCAGTGGGGACAGAGCGTCGTGGGCCCTCATACCTCTGGTGGCTATTGTGAGAGGACCTCTGTCCCCGTGTGGGTTGTCACAGGGGCTGCGCTTCGTGTACATCCCCCGGTTGGTTAGGACACACGCTCGTCCCTTTCCTTATCTTTGATCCAGGTTACAAGAGTCTCCAGCACTTGGGGACTATCTGTTCTCGGCCCTCACAGCCGACACGGTGCTGCCGGCCGCCCCTGGGCTCTCGGTTCTGGTTTCCCGGCAAGCCCCACACCACAAGATGCTGGGGACGGGACGCGTGGCACTCCCCGTGGTAGAGTGTGCTGTTAAGTCCATGGGAGCCTCTCAGGAGTCAGGAGATAGGGGGCCTGTGAACCTGAACCCTCTACAGAGGTCAGGGTAGTGGTCAGGCATCAGGAATGTTCCAGAAGAAATCTTCTCTAACCCTGCATGTCTGGCAGGCCCCTGAGGGTCAGAAAGTTTCTAGAGGGACGTGGTATACAGCCGTGGTGCTCAGACGCCACCTTGTAACTGGGTTGAGACCCTCTGTCTTCCGTCCGGGTGGGCTTCATCCAGATTCGCGCAGTATGCTGCAGGATTGCTGACGGTTTGTGCATACGAGGCCAAAAGTTACAGATGTAAAAGCGTGTTCTGTAGCATCAGCAGTCACTCTGTTTCCCATGTCCTATCCCTTAGTTTGAGAGGTTTGTGTCTTAATCCAACTGTGATTCTCTCTCTCCTTCTGTGTCTTTCAGCAAACGGGGATTCAGTGTCCGGTCCTTTGGAACAGGAACCCACGTGAAGCTCCCAGGACCAGCACCGGACAAGCCAAATGTTTATGATTTCAAAACTACATACGACCAGATGTACAATGATCTCCTTAGGAAGGACAAAGAACTGTATCCCAGTGGGCTGCCCCTTTACAAACCCCATGTGCTGGTCTCTGGCAGGTGTAATCTGTGACGTGTACGTCACTCTGACCTCCGGTTTAGGGGCGTCCGTGAGGTGGGCACGTAGTGGCCGCCTCCGTGGGGCGTGTGGAGTCCCCCCACACGCGGTGCAGAAGCGGACACGTAGGGTGTGCAGGCGGAAGCGTGGAGCGCACCTTGACAGAGTCGAGGAAAGTTCCGATTTAACATTAAGCAGAACAGCTTAGATGAGGAAAGCGGAAACCACAGAATTAAGTTGCTTTTCTCACTGCAGGGCTGCCCACCGCTGTCCTCTGCAGGTAGGTAGGCGTGTGCGTGGGTGTGCGTGTGTGCGCGCGTGTGTGAGCGCGGTGTGCACTGATGCGTATGTAGACAGGCCGCTTCACACATCTCTGCCACGTTTCCACAGGGTCAGATTAGTAGGAGGGCCAGGTTTGCTACCGAGGGAAGCATGTCAGAAGCAGATAATCCGAGAGAACTTCATTTCATTCCAAGAAGAGGCAAAACAGACAGGATCTGCTACTTAAGACTCATGTGAAAGAAAAGGTATTTTTTAAATAGGTTTTATGAACGTGACCTCCGGCTGTGCAGTGGTGAAGATCATTGTTGCCTGGCTTTTGTCCAGGGCGCTTCATGATCACCCTGTGCTGCTTTAAAACTTCGGGGCCTGCCTTGTTACGGTGAGTGATTTATAGTTTTCAGGATGGAGCCCAGACATGTCCCAAGTGCAAGGAATATAAACACCAGACGGAGAACTTTGTCTTCGTGTCGGTGCTCTTACAATTTTTAATAAACTATAAATGTTTTTTTTGTAAATCTGTAGATTAATTAGTTAGCTGGAGTGTGGCTCCACGTGTCATTCTAGCAAAGTGTAAAACTGGACCCTGACGGTTATTCCGTCTGCCCCCTGTGCTCTCCTTCCTCACCTACAATGAGAACGTTCTTAGAGGGCACTGAGGCCACAGTGCCATAGCCTGGCACGTGGGGCTGTCTGTGAGTCGCTGTGGATGGTGGGTCACCTGTGACGCACCGCTCCCAGGAGTCCAGGACACGCGGTGCAGTGGACCCGGCGTCTTCCTGGGAAGTCCTGCGTGCCCCCTTTCTCAGAAGCCCAGAGCCTGCTCTGGGAAGAGACCCCGAGGATTTCCAGTGAGCTGTGCCCCGGTCCCTGCATTGCAGTGACGTGCTCTGCTTGTGTCCTTGGGCCAAGAAAGAAGGCTGGGCTCTGGCTCACCGAGAGCAGCGTCTCAGAAAGGCCTTTCTCCCTGAACTTCGCCCTTGCGTTGAGAGCTGGTCTTCAGTCTTGCAGAGAAGTGTTGACCACAGCCCCTTTACCCTGGAAAAACCTTTGACCTTAAGTCCAGGTTTTTGTAGCTTGTTATAAACTCTCCATGTGTCGTTAGGCTTATCTTGAGACTCTGTTTTTGAAGATTACTCTTCAGCTGGCACCATTCATCTTTAAAACTCTTATGTTCACGAGGGAAATGAAATCAGAGAATATTTATTTGTTCGTACTCCCGTAATCATTACAGATTAGGCCTTCTGACCATGGAGTTGACCATGATCCTCCTGTTTCTAGGAACAGGCAGCATGTAACCACATTTTAAAAAGACCAGAATGAGAGGGTTTGGAGTAGGAGGGTTGATGTGATGTCCTGGCAGTTCTGAACGAAAGAGCAGAGACCAGCTGCTCAGAATTCAGAATCTCCTCTGTAGGCTGATTTTGTACAGAGGCACAGTCTCTCCACAAAGCATCCAGTCCAGGAGACAGCCACACGTGTGTGCCTTTGCTGCATTGTGGGGAGGGTGTGGCTGGGAGGGACGTGGCGGTTCCAACTGTCACTGCACTATTTGCCTCCTGAGACCCTGCATGGGAAGGTCATCTTCACAGACCTCCCCTTTTGATTGCCCCTCGTGAGGCTCTGGGAGGGACACCTTTGTCGATTTATTATTCACTTCTCTTGGGTGGGATCTCTGTCCTTTAGGAAGGGGGTTGTACTTGGTTAGCTCGCCCAAGTACAGCCCTTGGCCAGTAAAGGAGGGACACGTGATCCAGGGGTTCCCCGTGGACACTGGCAAGACTCAGGACAGGGGCGTCAGTCTTCGTGCATGAAGGGAACAGGGAAGGAGGCGATGGCGGAGGATCAGCTGTGTGTTGGGGTCAGACACCGGGCTTGGGAGGGGCCCTGATAACACGGGAGGGGATACTTGGCCGGTAACGGGGCACATCCAGCTGCAGGCGGCCTGCCGCTTTGGTTGCTTCCCCCCATTGGCTTTTGTGCGCAGATAAGAGCTAAAAAGCCAGATCTGTAGCCTAGACTGCCAGGGCTCTTACGGAAGTGACGGTTAGAACCTGCTGTGGGGAGCTGGAAGGTATTTTAGGATGTAACCCACAGATAAAACACCACATTCAGTACATGCTCGAATTTTCAAGGGAGAGAATGACTGGACGGGAGAAAAATGGCACATGGTGAGCAGAGCTGGGAGGTGAGGCCGAGTGGCCCAGTGGCCTGGGTTGGGCGCCCTATGGGTGTGCGTGCACAGCGCTCCTGAGGCAGAGTCAGGACTCCGTGCTGAGCGCGGGGCTCTCGCTAAGTTTTGGCTGGCAGGCCTGCTAGTGTGAAAGCACTTTATAGGTAGGTGGTTTTCTCTGAGCGGGGTGGGCCTCGAGGGGTTGGGGGCCTCTTGCCTGTGGCTCCCGGTGATGCTTGAGCGGCCAAGCCCTGGTCTGCTGTCCCTGTAGGACCTGCCGTGGGAGGTGCAGCAGGGCAGGGGCGTGAGGTGGGATACAGACCTTGTTCAGCTAACCCTAAACTAGTCCATAAAGCTGGACTGGTCTGGTCACCAGTTTCCTGTGGGAATTATCTACCAATAGTACTGGGAGTCAAGTTTACAGAAGAGTTTTGTGGTCAGAGAATCCATGCAGCACATGAAGCTCACGGTCTTGTGGGCCTTCGTGTACTTCATGGGGCCGTGCAACCATCACCGCGGTAATCGTGGACCGTTTTTCACCGCCCCCCCCCCCCCAGCGTCCCCCGCCCCTGGCACCCACCGGCTACCTTCTGTCCAGACACTTCATCCAAGTGGAGTCCTGGGCCTTGTGCCCTTTTGTAATGGGCTCCACCCCTCAGCATGTCCTCGAGGCTCGTGGGGCCTGTATCCAACTGTCCATTTTTAGACATGATTTTTTTTTCCCCTCTTTTAACCTTAAGTTTTGTCTTCCTTTGCCCTGGAGTTATTTTGAATATGGAGCAGCTTTAAAGTTAGGGTTTCGCCCTGTGGGCTTGAGCACGGCTCCAGGGCTGGAGTGGGGCAGGCTTGGAGGCTCGCTCTCGCACTTGCCCCCACGGCATTTCCTGGGGGGGTGGGGGGGGGGTGAAGAGCCCTGGGCCTGCCTGGAGCACCTCTCCTGAACTGGAAGTAGCTTCTGCGACCATAGCGGATCACTGGACCCGGTGGAGGGGAGGGCTGCAGTGTCCTCCTCGGGCCTGAGAGTTTTGTGCGTTCAAATTAGTGCCTGTTTAAAACCTTTGAGTAGCTACATGCTTTGTGAACTACAAAATCACTTAAAATCACTTGTCTTTAAAAGCAAGTCAGTGTGTGGCTCTAAATATAGTCAATGACATTTTTAACTGGAGACCAGTTGCCCCCTAAACATGGATTTGAAATGCAAATGGAACTATCACTTCCTGGATCCTGGATCCGCCATATTCTTCTCATTTTTCTCCATCTTTTGTAATTACCTTCTGGGGTTAGCTTTTTTTTAACCGTTTGTTCCTTTTCATCCTCATTTGCACTGTCTTTTAGGCCTTGGGTTAATTCATGTGTACAGTTGACCCCAAACAGCATGAGTTGAAATTGCCCAGGTCCACTGGTGCGCAGAGTTTTCTCGATAAATACAGTACGGTGCTGTAAGTGTATTTTCTCTGCCTTGTGATTTTCTTACATTTTTCTCTAGCTCCTTTGTTCTAAGAATACAGTATATGATACATACAGAATATGTGTTAATTGACTGTGTTCCCAGTGAGGCTTCTGGTCAGAAGCGGACTGTTAGTAGTTAAGTTCTTGGAGGGTCCCGAGTTATACTTGAATATTTGCCTGCAGGGAGCACCCCTCACCGCCCCCCCCCCCACCCATGTGGTTCCAGAGGCCACTGTACAGCCCGTTCTTTACTGTGTACTTGTCTTGGGGTAAAAGGTGAAAATAAAAATGATCTCTAAGATCGTAAATCCCCACAGCCTCCTGACCTCTGTCTTGGGTCCGAGGTCGGTGGACACGGGAGCTCAAGAGGGGCTCTGTCCTCCCTGAGGCCCTGTTGCTGGGTGACAGGGCCTCTACCCTTTTCCAGAAGCTTGTGGTCTGGGTCTCCCCAGGCTCTTGTGTCCAGCTCAGCTGAGCCCGGTGGGGAGGAGGGGGGTGCCCGCCTGCCGGTCCCGTCGCGGGAACGGTTCCCGCAGCTCCGGCCAGAGCTTTCTCGTGCCTGCCCCGGGCCCGGCTCCACTGTCGGATGAGCGCGCTCACCTGGCTGGTGGTCCCCGGCTGCCCCCTGGCTCGCTGTGCTCGAGGCGCGCCAAGGCTC
Organism: Leopardus geoffroyi; assembly: GCF_018350155.1. Taxonomy (NCBI): domain Eukaryota; kingdom Metazoa; phylum Chordata; class Mammalia; order Carnivora; family Felidae; genus Leopardus; species Leopardus geoffroyi. The sequence continues at coordinate 563,216 of NC_059328.1, read as the reverse complement.
TCTTCGCTTCTGCTGCGTTGCACCTTGTCTCATTTCATGCTGGTTGGCAGCTCTTTAAAGTAGTTTTTAAGTAGTTTTTGAAAACAGTGTTTGTTTAACAAATGTCTGCTTCTTAAGCCAAACACTGATTTCTAGAGAAACTCTGCTCTAGCGTTGCTGGTATCTAAGCTTTCAGGTCTTAGAAAAGCACTCGTGCTTGACGTTTACAGATGAGGAGCCGGAACAGCCACCTCCGTGTCGGAGAGTGTGTGCCACCTCGGCTGGGGTAGCTGCCAGGGGTCGCTTGCGTGTCTGGGCATGACAGAGCCAACACTGACCTCGCCCGCTGCTTCCAGAGCTCACCCAGGGCTGAGGGCAGGCCTGGTCTCCCCAGCCTGCGGGAGGTGATTTGCTGATGCCGGGCGTATAAACCCAAGGGTGGTCAGAGGACATTGTAGACTGGCCTGAACTGGCCGCCGAGCCTCGTGTTGGGCCAGCAGTTAGGTTGGATGCTGGTGGCTCGGGAGCTGACGTTGACATTTCCTCCGGGGGTTCCCAGGTTCTCATTTGTGCAGCCTGTATGCTCCGGAAAAACCGCTCTGATTTCCGAGTTGAATTTCTTCATATGAAAGAAGTCCCAACTCAAAAGCTTTTGATGTGGTGGTTCTGAGTATGGTCCCAGGGTCCCAGTGCTCCCTACGGCCCTTCCCGAAGACCCCATGCTTAAAGCTTACCTTTCTCCCTCTCCCCGAAGTGTGGAGAGGGCTCTGGCAGAGGCTCCCCTGCCCACCGTTCTCAGTCCTCCCTCTGACGGCTGACAGGCTGTTTGAATGCTTTTGAAGACGCCCCAAACCTGCCCTTTCCCCCAGAGCACTGGGCGCACCCTCTCCGGCTGGCTTTTCTCCCTCACAGGATGGGGAGGAAGGGGGACAGTTAGAACCGCCAGGTGCGGTAGGTCGCCGTGAGGCCCGTGGGGACCAGACCCCGGGGGCCCAGGGAGGCCGCCGTGTCCCACTCCAGCCTGATAACCTGCTGCCTAAAGAGCAGCCACAAGAAACCCCTTGCTTCCGTGCTGCTTCAGTGCTTTGCCCTGAGAACATGGGCTCAGGGTGTCTCCTGTATCCGTGTGGGTGAGGGGTGGTCTGGGTTCCCACGTGTGCTGCTCTCCTGGGGCCTTTCCTCTTAGTCCTCAGCTTGGTAGCACTTGGCGTGCTCCGTGATTCCTCCGTGTGGTTCCCTTTGGCCTTTCTCCCCTGAATCGAAACTCCGAGATGGTGTGGCCCGTGGCACGTAGCCAGTGCTGGACAGTGGGAATCCAGGTGAGCCACCACGAGCTCGGATGGGGGGCGGGGGCCGGATGGGCACATGGGAATGGGCCTCTTCCCCGGGCTGGGGAGCCTGCCCGGGCCTTGACCAGGAGGAAGTGCGGGGTCAGGGAGGGCTCCAGGGAGACAGCTAGGCTGAGCAGCAGACGGAGGTCTGGGGTCCCGGGGGTCCCTGCGGCATCAGTCTGGCTTTCCCACCAGCCTTGGGGGTGGAGTGCCCCCTGAGGGAGCCCCGAGTGCAGACACTGGTCCGGCGGCGCCCACCTTGGTACTGACCACTAGCTGGAGCTGTGCGGCAGGAGAGCTCATGCACACGCAGGGCCTGAGGCCCCAAGCTGTCGTCGGCAGATGCCCGGGCCCTCTGGCCAAGAGGGGCTCCCAGTGGGCGTGTGGCCTCTAAAACAAGGGACTTATCAGGGTGGCTCTGAGGACACATCCTGAAGGGCAGGCAACAGCTGCCATCAGCACCCTCGAGGAGGGCCTGCTCCCTGCCCCGGCCTCTGAGCAGGTGTGAGCGGCGAGTTCTGCCAGGATGGCCCCCTGGATTGCAGGTCACCTGGAAGCTTTGGAATCCTTTCTGCTTTTCCCCGATGCGTCCCTGTCCCGGCCCCGCTCCGAGCATGCTGGGCATCACCATTACCCTCCAGAGTAAGATTTCCAAGTCTGGGAAAAGCATCCCCACCAGGCCTTGTTGCGTGCAGTTCTGGGCGCGTCCCAGTTGGTGGGGGACGCTCAGTGAGGCCTCTCTCCAGAGGCCTCTGCACAGCTTGCTTCTCTGCTGGCGGTGAGCCTCGCCGTCGGCCCTCCCGTGGCCACGGCTGTTTTCCCCGCTGGCTGTTTTCTTCGAGGCCTGTGGACCCGGCTGCTCTCGATCCCCACGAGGAGCGCTGCTGGGGGCAGGTGCGCGGCTGTGCAGTGAACACTGGCCTCCTCCCTCGGCAGACGTTTCGACGCTCTAGAAGCTGAGTGCTCAACGGGGGTGGGGGCGGTTTCAGCTTGGTGACCACCGTGGGCTTTGTCTACCCATCGTGTCCTGTTCCTGCTTTGGGCTTTTTTCTTCTGCGATTCTTAAATTTTGTGATAAAACAGGGTTTTTTTTTTAAGGGTTTATTTTTTTTTTTATTTTATTTTTTTTATGACGTTTGTTTTTGAGAGAGGGAGAGAGCGAATCCAGGCTCGGCTCTGCACTGCCTGCAGCAAGCCCAACGCGGGGCCTGAACTCCCAAACCGTGAGCTCGTTATCTGAGCCCAAGTCGGACGCTCAACCGACTGAGCCACCCGGCCACCCTCAACTATTTTTTTCTTAGCTCACTAAATAACTAGAGTTTCCGTGAGGAAGAGGGATCGTTTTACTTCTCCTTGTACTCATTCACAGAAGTGTCGGCCGTCGAGAGTAACAGCCCTTGCTCAGCCTGTGGGACGCTGCCTTCTGATGGCAAAGCCCCGCGTGTCACGGATGTAGGTGGTCAACGCAGGCGGCCCAGAGAGCAGGGTGTCTGCTGTTCGTGCTGCTGGGCTCAGCCCTCCTGTCTCCACGGCACACCTGGGATTTAGTCCGGTTGGGAACCACTTATGTAAACTAGACGTGATGATAGTCTAATTCATAATTTTAAAACTTTTTCTTAAAAAAGGGTCAGAAAGTAAGTTAATTTTCACTAAAATGCCCCGTCCTAGGGCTCAGCTTTTTGCGTTGAGGTTGAAATTTGTATAAAATTAAGCAGCTGGGGGAGGTATGTGTCTGTGCCTGGCCGGCTTGGTCGATGGAGCATGTGACTCCATCTCGGGTCGCAGGGTCCAGCCCCTCGTAGGGCTTGGAGCCTACTGTTAGAACACACACACTCACGAAGACTGAAGATATTTTTCCCACTGTAATTTTATTTATCTGGCCAAGTTATTTAAATTTGTTTTCTGAACTTCCTCAAATTTAAGTGGATGTGGTGGTTTAACCTGTTTGGACAAGTGGTCTCGTCTCTTCTCCCTTCTCTCTTCTCTCTTCTCCCTTCTCCCTTCCCTTCTCTTCTCTTCTCTTCCCTTCCCTTCCCTTCCCTTCCCTTCCCTTCCCTTCCCTTCCCTTCCCTTCCCTTCCCTTCTCTTCTCTTCTCTTCTCTTCTCTTCTCCTCTTCTCTTCTCTTCTCTGTCTTTCCTGTGTATTTATTGAGAGAGAGAGAGAGAGAGAAGGCAAGCAGGGAGGGGCAGAGAGGGAATCCCAAGCAGGCTCCGTGCTGGCAGTGCAGAGCCGGACGTAGGGCTTGATCTGACGAACTGTGAGATCATGACCTGAGCTGAAACCAAGAGTTGGACGCTCAACTGACTGACCTAGGCGCCCCCGTCATCTCTTTATTACGTAAAAGCCTCCTACGAAGCGCTAAAGTTTAATCATGCTGGACAGCGTGTTATGGTGGACCTTTGTCGTCTGTTCACTTGAAGCCGACTCTGGGTGGCCAGGGGTGAGGCCCACGCATTCGCTAAAGCCGGGAGCAGCCTGGGGTGGGGGGTGGGGGCGGTCGGTGACCTCACTGCCCCCACCTCCAGGTTTCTGAGGAGGTGGCATGGCCCGCACGATGGAAGAATTGTCGTGCCAGTGCTGCATTTTGTAAGCCCCCTTTAAAGGGGGTGTTGCCTTTGAAGAAACGAGAGGATGTAACCCTTCCCTCCGTAGTGTCTCTGCCCCTTTGTGCAGGGCCGCCGAGGCCAGGTGTGGGGCGGCAGCCGCTCCAGAAGCCGAGTGCCAGGGTAGTTCCGACAGCATCCTTCTGCGCTGAGTAAACCAACAGGATGTGAGCCGCACCATCCCCCCCGAACTGGAAACTTCCCCAGTGAGTTGTGGGGAGGCCATTGGTACCCCTGGGCTGTGGCGGCCCGTGTGTGCCGGGTGAGCTCGCCTGGCAGGTGCCAGCTGTACTCAGGGACGCTCTGACTCATGTGCCCCAGGAGCCGGGTGTAAATGTCTCCGCGGCTGGCACGCTCAGTGTGACTCCTGACGCAGGTCTCTCCACGCGCGCTGCTGGTTGAGCCCAGCAAGGGCGACCCTGCCGCGGCTGTGGGATTCTGAGCCTTGTGGTGGGCGCCTCCGCTTTGGCGCGCCTGCCGTGTGCCCTGCTGTCCCATGTCCCCACTTAGCGCATTTGCACTGTGGGGCTGCAGGTTGGGCCTCCCGGGAGGCCTCTGGTCCCCGCACTCAGAACGTGCTACCCCAGAGGCCTGTTCTCGTTTTCTTTATCTTTCACGTAAGTAACACCTATTCCTAAGAACAGTGCCAGTGACCTCTCCTGGTGGGTTCTTGGGAGCTGTGTTCTCTGGGGGGTGCTGTGTGTACAGCCCCCCGTTGCCACCTGTGTGTCTGCAGGACCCGGTGCTCAGTATTCTGTTTGTGGACGTGGTCATTGGACATTAAGTTACCCTGAGGGCTCCCCACGGAGACAGAAGTGCTCCTGACCTGCTTCCTCCGCAGGCCAGCGGCTCTTGGGTTTGTGTTTTGAAAGAGGCCTTAAACTAAACCCTGGAGGTTTTGTTCTAACGTTATCTAGGATCCAGGGAAACCCTGCGGCGTCTGGCCCTGGGTATGTGAGGCCGACAGCCACGTCACTGTGGCTCCCGGGGCAGGGAGGGCACCAGCCCGTGCATTCAGCAAATGCGAGACCTCGCTGGCCACAGGCCTCAGTTGGTGCTGATTTGAAGTTGAAGGCAGAAATGCCACCACATAATCCTGAATTTGAACTGAGCTCTTGAATGCTCTCTGAGATGGGTGGGGAGGCTCATTCCCTGCCTGTTCCCTAGGTGCGTTGAGGGGAGCAGGCACCTGAGAGGCTCCAGCTGCACGGTGGGGGCGCCCAGACGCCTCTCCCCACTTCTGACAGGTCACACACTCCAAAGGAAAGTCCCCGGGGGCAGGAGGGGTGCCCAGGGGGTTCTCGAGGGCAGCAGAGAGGAGGGCTGCCAACTGGGAGTTCTAACTTCCTGGGCCAGGGAGTCGTCCCTCGTGGTGGATTTGGCGTCAGGATATTACCCTGGGCTTCCTGGAAGCATGGCCCTGCTGATTTTAACACTGTGCTCTGTCCCCGTGCCTTTCAGGGGGTTTTCAGAAGCCCCAGTCCTCTCCCGGGGCATGGCTGGCTGTCTTCCGGCTTGGGAGCATGGACCTGGGCTCGGCCAGGCGGTGGGCCTTTTCCTCACCATCACCCACCCCCATGCTGAGCACCTGTGGTGGCCCAGACCCTGCGGCGGGGGGGTGGGGGGGGGTGCGGTGCTTGGGCATTTCTGAGCTGAGCTGCCTTTGAGGGTCTTTCCCCAGAGGGGACTGGGGTCCCCACTTGAAAATTCTCGCTCCGTATCTTATGTTTGCATATAATCAACCCTAGATGCAGGGTTTAAAAAGATGAGCAGGTTCTCTAGGTGTGGTCCCCGCTTGGGGAGCCTTAACTATGGAGGGTTTGGGTTTACATCCAAGGCCAGCAAGTGGAAAGACCTGAACTAAGTATGGTAGTGTTGGGGACCAGAGCAGGTGTTGACAGGGGTCTGGTCACCCATCGTCTCAGCGGGGCATCCTCTGTTAACACAGCCTGAGCAGTGGAACCAGGGCCTGATCCAGCCGCCTGGGGTGTGCTAACCCCCACGGGGGGGTGGAAGGGGAGCCCAGTGCACCCCTGCCTGGGTCAACTGGCCCAGGCCCCCCCCGCCCCAAGGTGAAGGTTCTGACTTGGCCTGGTTGCTAGCCTCTGGGATCCACGGGCACTCTGGGGCCAGCATGCCCCGCCTCTCACCGGGGTTTGTCTTGATTACGTTTGGTTGGTGATATTTGTGGGGAAACGAGCCTTGGGCTGTGCTTCCCCGTCCTTGGCAAGAGCCTCTGTTCGGCTGGGGAGCAGGGACGCTGGCGCCTGGTGGCAGCCTGGTGAGGGTGTGGAGCGTGAGGCTCCCCTGGGACGTCCGTGGCCTTGGTGAGCGAGCGTCAGGCCCTCGTGCTCCTGCGGCGCCTTTCCCGTGCGAGCTCTGCAGATGGCTCGTCCCCTGTCACTTGTCTTTAGCGTAAACCTCCGCCTTCCCTCCGTCCTTCATGGAAACCTCTCTGTTTGAGCCAGGGTTCCGCAGGTGCTCCGAGGGGCACAGGCCTTGCTCTGTGGCAGTCCCTGGCTCCCTCCATCCCCTCCCTCACCCTCTTCACGGGGCAGCAAGTTGTGCTTCCCCTGGGGCTGTGAGGGTCTAACTCGGGGGGCCCAGGGTACACGTCCACAAAATGGCTGTGGAAGCCCTTGTCTTTGGGAAATCACTGGAGAGAGAAAAGAGTTCGGCTAAACCTCTTTAGGTTAAACCTAGCATTGGAAAAGTTGCTTTGAATCAGAACGAGAGCCGTGTGGCTCTGCTCTCAGGGAGAGCCTAGATCCCTCAAAGGGCGGCCCCTTGAGGCAAGGCTGGCCCCAGGCCCCCGGGGCTCCCGCCGGGCTTGGTGTGGTCTCTGCAGTGTTTTGCCGTGCGCATTTCAACTTTGCAGAGAAGACGAGTTATCGCGGCTTCCCTGTTCCTTCTCTCATTGCCTTGCTCTCTTTCTGGGGACAGTCTCCCATCCTGTATCCCATGGGCTTCCCCTGAGTCTCGTTTGGCCTGCATGCTGAGGTTTACATAACAGCTTGAAAGAGCACGTGCTATGCGCTGGTGCTGGCGAGGTCTAAGTCGTCTGCTAGTTGAGACCCCAGAGTGTCTGAAGAGGACCCTTCCTTTTGTACTTCCTGTGATGTGACCAGAACACCAGGTCCTTCCCCGGGGGAAGGCGGGGGGGGGGGGCGAGGGGGGGGGCGGGGAACCTGCTGCCTTCACCTGTTGCAGGTGAGAGCGGTGAAGACAACTGCCTTCTGAAGGCCAGGAGCGAGGCGACAAGGCCCTCAGCCGGGAGTGCGCGGTGGCTCCTCGCGTCACACCACGCTGCTCAGCAGGTGGGAGCCTCGCTGCGGGTCCACATTGTGCCACAAGAGCGAGAGGGCGTAACCGGCTTCATCCCCAGCAACTTGGCCTTCTGGAAAGATCTCGGGGTTCACTTGGAGGCGGAAGCTTCATTAGGAGCCTCCCCGTTTATCCCAGGGCGCTTCCGGTCAGGGTGCTGGGGAGAGTGGCAGCCCGCATGCCACGTCCCATGTCCCCACCCCCCCGGGAACCCGTTTCCCAGCTGGACAAGGGAGCTCGTCTCTTCTGAGGGCGAGACTCTGGCCTGCTGCTGTCCCATCCCTGGAGATGCCTTCCTGCCTCTGGGAGTTGGCTGGCCCCTTACTAAGCTGGTGGCCGCTTCCAGGCCCCCGTCGCTGCCAGCCACAGGAGAACTGTGTGTCGTGGGGGGTCTGACGGTGCTGCCTCCTTCCAGAAGCAGGGCCCTCTGCTGACCTCTGCTTTGGCCTCGCTGTGCCCAGATAAGTTTTTCAGCGGGGCCTCTCTCTGCTCCTCCACATCCTGTCCCTGTCCCTGTCCCGGGCCACTGTGACTTGGAGAAGCAGGTGGGTTTGTGGTCAGTCTTCAGAGGCTCGTGCCCAACCCGGCCTTGCGTCTCTGGTGTTTGCCAGAAAACGGTCCAGAAAGGCCACCGTCACTCTTCCCTTGGACACTAATGAAGGTTAGGGTTTAATCCCTGAACGAGGCATTTTTCTCCTTACAGGAATCATTTCATCTGTTCCTCTTCTCTGTAAGTAATTGAGGCTGAAGTAAAGGAGGAACGGTTTCACGAGGCCTTAGCGCTGCAGGCCCCAATGAGGGGTCTTCCCTGAGCGCCTGGTGGCCACCTGTCCCCAGGGGCTGGGAGCCTCAAGCTTCAGCCTCGCCCGAGACAGGTGTGTGTCTGAGGACACACAGGACACAGTCGGGCGCTGTGGTCTTCACCCTGCCGGCAGGGGCGCGGGGGAGCGAGACCATGGGCCGCCCCGGTCGCCTGAGCCGCCTCTGTCCGCCCTGCACCAGCGGGTGGGCCTTCCCGAAGCCGTTTCTTTACGCTGGACTTCGGTGCCGAGCGTGTGAAGGGCCGGGTGCTGAAAGGCCTCCGAGTGGCAGCACAGCCGGCTGGGGGGGCAGGAGGGGCTGCGGGCCCAGCCCAGGGGCGCACACGGGGGTTCGGCGGCCTGGCAGCTGACGGGTGTCTTTTCAATGTAAGACTCGACACGGGCCACTCACAGATGTTCTAGAAGCTCTTTCCACTATCCAAAGAGGTAGGAAATGTATTTTGAGTAATAGGAGATTAAATTGCCCTAACTTAAAATCTGGGGGAGCCCTAAAATGTATCACTCAGAAGTCCTCCAGCAGCTAATCTGTCGCGTAAACAGAATTAAAGATGCTTATTCCCAGCTGTCTGGAATGCCCTTTAGTGATAACCATGGACCTCATCTTTGGGGACTTTGTCCCTGTCTCTTGAGGTGGTGAACCCTATCCCTGGGGTCACTGGGTTGGGTCGGGTGTGGCCCTGTCTGGAGGGTCCCCTGTGAGGTGCTTGCCCCTCCTGCGGGGCCTGGGCCACCTTCTATTTTCAGTTGGTCCCCTGCTTCCCCCCTCCCCCACCCCACCCCCTAGCCTCCTCCATGCTTCCCTTTCTCTGGTGGGTTTCCAGACTTTTTTCTTTTTTTTTTTTTTTAAACTGCTGCAACTGAGCCAGACCTGGGACTGGCTTTGTCTTTGCTGAAGGGCTTGTGCTCAGTGTGAGTGATTGCAGAGTTGCCGGGGGTGAGTCAAAAAGCAGGTTGTGGACACTAGGTCTCTGCTGTCTAGGAAAGGTTGGTCTGAAGGGCTGCCGGGTGTAGGGCAAGCGCGTCCCCCACCCGGCTTGTCTTCCGCAGGACTCCGGGGACTGGCCTGGTCCACCCTAAAACGGCCTCAGCCCCTCCGTGGCTCTGCTGCACCTGCCAGGAAGGGGTCCAGCAGCTCTGCTGTTGCAGACGCGGAGGTGCTGGGCTGGGCTGTAGGCGCTCCCAGCTTTACTACAAGTCTTTAAGGTTCCTTGACTCCGGCGCTTAGCTATACGCAGAACGGCATTTTACATATGTTGGACAGAAACAAGAGAATCAAGCCCCGGCCAGAAAGGTTCCAGAACTGCAGAGACCTGTTCGATCTGATCCTCACCTGCGAAGAGAGGGTGTACGACCAGGTGGTGGAGGGTAAGGATGCAGGCTGGGCGCGCACCGCACACCTGCTGGCCATCTGCCCGTCACGGCCTCGGGGGCCCCCCTGGCTGTGAAGCAGAGTCGGTCCCCAGACGGCCAGGCTGCCCTGCGCACGGCTCGCGCTTCCCGGCCCGGGGCGTGGCGCGGGGTTCCTGTGGCTCCTGTGGGCAGGGGAGAGCGGTCAAGGCCACGGTGGGGTGGATGGGGCCCTCCCTCCTCCTCGGCCCCCAGCCTGCATGCCGAGGGTGGAGGTGGGGGTGGGAGGTGGTGGCCTTCGGGTGGCCACGTTCGTCAGAGCAGACCCACCTGTGTGTTGGCTGACAGTATCGTGCGGGTTTTAAGTCTTTTGGGCACATGACGAGCATGTGCGAAGCAGAGGAACCAGGGGCCTGGTGCTCGGCAAGTGGGACCACGTGGCCAGCTCGTTGAGGATGACCGTCGCCGGGTCTCCTTGAGTCACACCATGTCTGGCGTGCAAGTGCTCGGGCCTGGCTTGTTACCCAGAGGCCAGAGGCAGGGAGCGCGTCGGCCCCCTCGCACGCTGGTCCTGAAGCCTCTGACCACTGTGTCTCGTCCCTGTTAGATCTGAACTCCAGAGAGCAGGAGACCTGCCAGCCGGTGCACGTGATCAACGTGGACATCCAGGATAACCACGAAGAGGCCACGCTGGGGGCGTTCCTCATCTGCGAGCTGTGCCAGTGTGTGAGTACCCTGTGCCCTCCTGTCCCCTGCTCTGGCCCAGGAGTCCAGGTCTGCCTGACCCAGGGCCCCAAGGAGCAGTCTCTGCCAGAGGGACTTGACCAGGGCCACCTTCTCCTGACACACACGGGTTTTACCAGGAAAGTGGCTATCACGTGATTCGGATTCACGTTCGGGTTATTTTCAAATGTTAAAGTAGGTGCAGAGGCGCCCACAGATCTGTGGATCAACCACATGGCTCTGGCTTAAAAACTTGCCTCTGTGCCTTTCGTTGGGTTGATGGAGGCGCGGTGCCCTGCTCCACGTCCGGCTTCTGCGGAGATGGCCGTGCGTGCCCACCAAGACCCGTCTGCCGAAACCTGGCTGACGTCGAAGGGAGCCTGGGGCCCTCAGAGGTGCCGTCAGAGCTCTGTGGACGCGGTGGGTCCTCCTCTCTTGACCCTCAGGACCTGTCAGTCCTTGGCCTGCCCGAGTGGCCCCGGGCAAACCTCCCTTGAGTGGAAAACCCCAGGGACTTTTGCAGCCACTGTGTAGCTGTGCTCAGAGCAAGACCTTCCCTCTCAGATGTGACAAAAGGACTGACCCAAGCAGAGACCCATGCGCCTCGTCCTGTCCTCTGCCCGCAAGCTCTGCGTTTAGGTCAGCTGGCTAGGAGTGGCCGAAATGAGGGAAACAAGTGGCTTAACCAAGAAGCCAGAGACAGGCAGGCCCGGACTGTTTTGCTGTGAGGGCCCAGGCCCTGGTGTCTTGTTCCACACAGCCAGCCTCTGTTCCCAGCATGGCCATCGTGCGAGACAAAGGGCTGAAGGGGAGCGCGTGGCCCAGAAGCTGCGCGTGCGCTTTCCGTTCGGGTCACCCGACGAGAGGCGAGGTACAGGGGGTCTCTTCATGTCGGAGAGGCGCTGTCTTCATGTCGGAGAGGCGCTGCTTACAGGCCGAGGCTTGGGCCGGTGAGCGGCCTCGGCCACTGTGCGGCCCGTGCCGGCCCCGGGCCACCCTTGGGCTGTCCGCCAGCAGCACCTATTTCTTCCAGGAAGGGTCTCCACCAGGGGACGTCTGGCCTTCTCTGCTAACAGCTCTGGCTGTCACAACTGGGAGGGACCATAGTGGCAGCCGGCGGGGGGGGGGGGGGGGGGGGGGCGGGGGACGCCACAGATGTCCCAACACCCTGCCGTGCACGTGACGCCACCGATGCAGAGCACGGGCTGGCTTTGGGCAAGTGACCGAGCCTTTACGGAATGGGGACAGCGGAGGCGGCGAAGGTCCCCAGTCCATGTACTTGGGACATCAGTGGGCAGGCCTCCTGCGGTCAGAGCCCGGCCCCTTCCCGGGTGGGCTACAGCAGGCAGAGGCCGGGGACTGCCCGAACCCTCTGTCCTCAGGCTCCCGCGGGGGTGGGTGCCAGCGAGTCTCCAGAGCACAGGTCAGCACCCGGTCGGGGCACGGGCGGCTGGGTGCGCGGCACCCCCCCGCCCCCCACTCCTGGGGCCATCGCCCACCTCTGCACCCGCTCAGGCGGCCTGTGCCTCCCCCCAGATTCAGCACACAGAGGACATGGAGAACGAGATCGACGAGCTGCTACAGGAATTCGAGGAGAAGAGCGGCCGAGCCTTCCTGCACACGGTCTGCTTCTACTGAGCCGCCCGCCCTCCTGAAGCCGACTTTCTGAGCTTCCTTTTGTTAATACTTTTCCTCCCTGATACCTGTTTTTACTTTAAGGTATTCTGCTGGCGGACAGCAGCAGTGCCCAGTGAACTGTACATACAAAATGAGAAGATACACAGACACCAGATTAAACCAAATTCTTTTCTTTCCCACTTCTCCTTATGAGTGGGATGTCAATTAGGAAGTTTTCTTTCTTTAACCAAAAATGTAAACAACGGTTTATAGTACATTTTCCCCATACATTTGTGGCTCTCATTGTGGTTCCTCCCCTGTGCCCCCCAGACTTGCTGGAATGTGCAGATAACCTGAATGAAGCCGTGCACTCTGTCTCACTAGGAGAGAACCTGCAATCGTCCAATAAATAGATGCTGCTGCCTTTGCCTTGTCCTCAGTTGCCCACCTGGCCTGCCGGGGGTGTGGGGGTTGGGGGGGGGGGGACAGGGGGCGCTCTGGGACCTGTGGACCGCAGCCTGACTTCTGGTGAGACCCTGAGGTCCTGCTACCCACAGGGACTGCTGGAAGAATGGAGCCCTCCCTGTGGCACCTCCTGGGGCTGAGATAGTTGTCCCCAAGAAGCCTTATTTCCTCGTGATCCTCCTGACCCCCATATCTGTGGAAGACCTCAGGTCACCATGGGGAGGTGGTAGGGGCTCCCACACCGGCAGTGCCCTTCTGGGGGCTGTGGGTGCGGCCTTGGCGCAGGGACTCTCTCCCGGACCCCCAGCATCCCCGGGCACTCTGAGCAGAGCCACAGACACTGGCCTGGGTTTTCGAAGTGCCCAGTCCGGGTGCCTGGTGCAGACTCCTCAGGGAAGATGGGCCTGAGGCTGGCCCTGCCGCCACTGTGGGGCACCCTTTGGTCTTTGCTGGGCCATGTGGCCATGGCTTTGGAGTGACCTCCCTGGGAGCTCCCCAGCGGCCCTGCAGGGCGGGCGCTCCACCAAAGGCAGGTACTTGCTGGAGGAAGCCGGGTGCCAACCAACCTGCCTGCGGCCCCGCGACCCGGGAGGAGGGGTCTTCAGTTGAGCGCTGGGGCGGAGGGTCCGGGAGGGCGCAGGGCCCTCCCCAGGAACGACCGGTCCGGTCGGGACTGGCCAGACGGGGACGAGATCCCGCCCTGCGGTCCCCGGGGAGGGGTCCGGCCGACGGCGCGGGGCGGGGCGGGGCGGGCGGGCGGCGCGGCCCCTCCCGGGAGGCGGGCGCGGAGGGCGGGCAGGCAGCGGAGGCCGGAGCGGCGCCGAGCGCGCGGAGGGAGGAGGCCGAGGGCGGAGCGGAGCGCGCGGGCGCGGCGAGCGCGGCGGCCGGGCGGCCGAGCGACCCCGGGAGCGGCCGCGTCCCCTGCCCGCCCCGCCCCGCGCCTCCTCCCCGGCGGGTGCGCGGCTGGCTGACCTCTGCGGAGGCGGCGGGGGCCCAGCATCGGGCCGGGGCCGGGGGGGCGCCGGGGCCGGGGGGCGGCGCTCCGGCCCGGCCCGGCCCCGCCCGATGTCCATGAGCGCGAACACCATGATCTTCATGATTCTGGGGGCGTCGATCGTGATGGTGAGCGGAGGGGCTTCCCGTGCGCCCGCGCCCGCCTCCCGCGCCCGCGCGCCGCCTCCCCCACCTCCCGCGCCTTGTTTACCGGCCCGCGCGGCCTGCGCTCCCCTCCCGGGCTGCCCCGCGCTCCCCATCCCCGGCCTGCGCTCCCCATCCCGGGCTGCGCCGAGCTCCCCCTTCCCGGCCTGCGCTCCCCATCCCGACTGCCCTGAGCTCCCCGATTCTGGGGCTCCCCCGGGCACCCCTACCCCTGGCCTGCGCTCCCCCACCCTCAGCGCGCCGCACCCCTGTCCCCCAACCCCCGCCCCGGGGCCCCGGCCAGGCCCCGCTCCTCGGCGCTGACCGGTCATGGGCTCTTCCAGGCCATCGCGTGCTTGATGGACATGAACGCACTGCTGGACCGATTCCACAACTACATCCTCCCGCACCTGCGGGGCGAGGACCGCGTCTGCCACTGCAACTGTGGCCGGTGAGTCCGCGCCCGGTTGGGCACACGCGTGATCACACATGTGCGGCGGCGGCGGCGGCGGCGGCGGCAGGGCCCACTGGGGCGCAGGCGAGCCCCAAGCGGGCCTGGCTGCAGGACTGCGCTAGGCCCGCGGGGGGAAGGACTAACCAGCCTCCGCTGGGCACCTGGGGATTGGCCAATCGCTTTCCAGCAGGGGGAGCATGCCCGGGTAGTCAGGACCCCCTCCCAAAATGCCTTTAGAGAAAGGGCCTGTGCCAGGGCGATGAGCGGAATGGGCCCTGGGCCTCCGGGTCCAGGGCCTGGAAGCCAGGAGGGCGACAGTCCAGTCCTGTGTGTCAGGAAGGATCCTGTGCACGGCCGTGCCCACAGAGTACACCATCCTCCCCGGGCCCTGCACTAATGTTCGTGAACTTTCCTGCGAGCCAGGTACGGGGAAGTACAGAAGGTCAAGGTGGGCAGACCATCTGGTCCCACCCTCTCCTTAAACAGAGGAGGGACTGGGGGAGAGCTGGGTGTGGCTTGCTCAAGGTCATTCAGAGAGGGATGGGAGAGCCCAGGCCCCCACATCCACCGTGTGAACGCCCCCATTCTGTGCACGTGTAGTAATGGAGTCTTCCTGGCCATGCATGTTTGTACGTCCATGTACAAAATAAACATCTTCTCATGAGACGCGCATATGTGTACTGTCTGTGCATATACATGTGCGTACACATAGCACACGTACACATTCGCATGCACGCCATCCCCACAGGAAGCCCTCTTGCCGGGGCCAAAAAAAGCAGAAAGATGCTCGGGTGGGTAGAGACTCGCCCAAGGTCACACAGCTAGTAAGGGACGAGGGGCGTGGGCCCAGACGCTGTGTTCCTCACCCTTGTCCTGTACTTCTCCACGGACATGTGTGCGCACACAGTGGGTGTGGGGGGTTGTGTAAGAGAGGATAGTTTCATGCCTCACTAAGCATGCCACGTGCCCGTGGGTGCAGACCAGTGTGTGGAAAGCAGAACACAGACGTCCAGGAAGGTAGAGAGGGGCGTGTAAATGACCCTCACGTGTGCTGGCCAAGAACCGTCAGAAGCGTTTGCTGGGCGGGTGGCTACCCTTTCCCAGAGATCCCTGCGTTCCTTCCCGGTGCACGTGGCCCCAGGCTAAGGAAAGGCACAAGGTCAGCCCCGCCGCCTCCTGAGACAGCCACGGCCATGAGTGGGTATGAACCGGGGCGGTCTTGAGACCCTCCCGGTGGCTGGCAGCGTGCGCCCCGTGAGGCCCGGGCTCCGAGCTCCATAAACGTCAGGAATGCACATTTTACGTGTGTGGGGGCTACTGTGTTATGACCAGCGTGTAAGTGCCTGTGACCTCCCGCCGAGGGCCCGTCTGGGCAGACGGGCTTTGCTTGCCGAGCGTATCTGCCCAGGGTGTGTGTGCGCGTCACACGTAGCGTCCGGACTCGGGTAAAGCGAGTGCCCACGGAGGTGCGGCCAGAGCTCCTGGCCCCGTGTGTGCAGGTCAGCGTGTCCGTGGGTGCAGAAGACATGGAGAGTCACACCCGCCGCAGTTTCCGGGTGCGCATGTCCACGTGTGTGCTGTGTACACATCACCTCATACGGGATATGTAAATTCAGTGTACGGCGTGGTACGTGTGGACGCCATGTATGTGGACGCGCGGCACGTGCGGATCATACATACGGTGCGGCAAAGCGGGTGCTCCGTGTGGGCGCGGCGAACGTGTCTGCAGAGAACAGTTTTGCACGCGAGGGATCCGTGTGTAAACCGCGCACACGAGCCGCCAGGGCGGACTCCCCGTGTTGCAGTGAGCAGGCCGCACACCCACAGAGGATGGCTGTGTGCAAAACTGAGTGCATGCGCACGTCCATGTGATACGCACCGTGCTCGTGCCCGGGCAAGCATGCACATGCACAGCGGAGCTCGTGGCCTGAACCCCCGTATACACGCCACGTCCTGTGCATGTGGCCGGCGTGTATACACGACATGCATCGGACCGCAGGCAGACACAGGCAGCATGCGTGGCCCAGACAAGACCCATGTGTGTACACATCGTGAAAACACGTGGGCACACGGGAGACCCGAGCCCCTGTCCCCAGGGGCCTGACTTGGAGGAAGGAGGAGGGTAAGGGGCAGGGAGGAACCGCAGAGGCCAGGCCAGGGCTGGGGGCACAGGTTGTGACCTCTGACCCCCTGGAGGTCCCGAGCCACCAGGGCTGGTTGGGGCCCTGGCCTCACCCTGCTCCAGGGCACCAGGGGCGTCTCTGGCTTCCGTGGCAGCTTGGTCTTCAAGCTCCCCGCCTTGGCCGGCTGCGTGTCCAGGGGCACGAGGCGGCATGCCGAGGAAGGCCCTGCCGGGGGTCTTAGGCCCAGAAGGCTGGGTAGAGCAGAAGGCGACCGTGCCGCTCCCTGTTAACAGCCCCGGTGCAGCCTGCCCAGCCCGGTGCGTCCCAAGTGACGGGCACCTCGAAAGGGTCATGAATCTGCTCCTGGGCAACCGGCAGCGGCTGCACATTCCGGGTGGTGATTAACAGTCTTCCGCCACTTATTGGTGACTCATGGTGGCTCCTGACAAACTGTCAACAGAGGAGCAGGGCCGTCCTTGCTGACTGACTCCGGGCTGGTGGCCCCTGCTGCTCCGTGGGGCTGTGGCCGAGGCCCCACCACTGGGACCACTCGGGACATGCGGAGCAGGATGGCCTCCGGGAGTTCCCAGGAGGAGCAGGAAGGGGTGTGAGCAGAGGCCTGCCCACTGCCATCCTTGCTGGGCTGCTGCCGGGAGGAAGGCGCTGTGTGGCCGCCGCCGGTGCAGGGACATCAGCAGGGAAGGAGCAGCAGGGACCTGTGATCAGGGAAGAGCGGTGCGGTTTCTGGTTTCGAGACGGTCCCTCTGGGGGGCAGCGAATATGGCCAGTCAAGAGGTTGGGGTGGGGAAACGGGGACCTGTGTTGGCTGAACACCGGGCGGAGGTGCCAGTAACTGAGGGGAGGATGGGGAGGGGTTTGGGGAGGGAGGAGCTATTTTTAGGTGTGAGTTTGAGGTGTCTGTAGATCCCACGGGGAGACGCCACACAGGCAGCTAGAGCTCAGAACAGACGTGGGGGGCAGCGGGGACTTCAGGGGGGTGGGGCTGGAGAGTTGGAGACCAGCAGAGGGGCTCGAGGAGGAGGGCCACCAGGAGAGGTGGCCTCCTGGGCAGAAGGGCCCCAGAGTGGTCCCTGCACTGCCAGGCAAGAGAGAGGGCTGCAGCCGGTGAGGATGACAGGGGCCAAGGGTGGGCCCCACGGTCCCTCTCCTGGGCTCTCCTGCAGGCCGAAGCAGAGGTGAGAGTGGGGACGGGCCTGGGTCGTCCTGGGTGCTTATCTCCAGGATAGAGCTGCCTGACCCAGGACCTCGGGAGCCCCGAGGGCTTCTTGGAGGAGGAGGGAATCCAGACAGGCCCGAGGCTGGAGAGAGCCTTGTGGGGAGAGTTCAGAGTTCCGCAGAGGTAAGCAGAGCGGCAGTTCAGAGGGCTCAGCGGCCCGGGGCCTGGCCAGTTGAGGCCAGCTGAGGGAAGGGGGGCTGAGAAACACCGCACAGACCTTGGTGGACGATGGAACACGTGGGAGGGAGCCCCGGACAGCTGGAACATCCCAGGAGCAGCCGAGCAGGGCATAGACGTGCGGCTCCGAGGGGACACCGGCAGGAGAGCTCCCCCAGGAAAGGGGGTGGGAGATGGACACCCGGCAGAGCCCCGGAGCCTCCCCTCCAGCACAGAGAACTGAGGAAAGGGAGGTGCCCGCAAAGGGTGGAGAAGGAAGACCAGAGGCCCAGAGCAGGGCTGACCCACTAGGCTCTCCGCAGAGAAGGTAATGAAAGGACATAGCGAGTGGGAGGGGAGGACAAAAGAATGGACCCCTAGGAACCAGCAGGCCCCCGCATCCGGCAAGTGGGCTGTGACCCTGCCACCGGATGGGGACACCGTGACCGGGGCCTTCGCACTGGAACAGCTTGTTCACCTGCGCTGTGTTCCCGCGACCCCCGCAGGGTTGCCTCTGAGCCCCAGGGCAGGAGGAAGGAGGGTGATACGAGGGGCAGGCACATCCCTGGCCAGGCGCGGGGCTTCACTCTGACCCCTGGCCTCGCACACTTCCACCCTCTGGGCAACCTCCGGCCGGGTGACTGGGCCCTGGGCGAGTCCGCTGGCCCCCTCCTGACCTCAGCTCCGCACAAGGGCTGCTTCTAAGACCAGCGGGGCGAATGGGTGCCGCTTACCGCCGGGGTCGCTGCCCGCCCCGCGGGAGAGGTGCCAGCCCGCCCTGCCGCCCCCAGGCACCACATCCACTACGTAATCCCTTACGACGGGGACCAGTCGGTGGTGGACGCCTCCGAGAACTACTTCGTGACAGACAACGTCACCAAGCAGGAGATCGACCTCATGCTGGGGCTGCTGCTCGGCTTCTGCATCAGCTGGTTCCTGGTGTGGATGGACGGCGTCCTGCACTGCGCCGTGCGCGCCTGGAGGGCCGGCCGGCGCTACGGTGAGTGAGGGCGGCCCCACCCCCCCGCGACCCCGCCTCCACCCCAACGGCCACGAGACCACGCCCACTCCGCCCTCTCCGGCTCCGCCCGACGGCGCCCCGCCCCCGACGGACCACGCCCACCGAGCCCTCCCTGGCCTCGCCCCGGCCAAGACCCCGCCCCCATCCTCTCCCTCGCCCGGCCACGCCCCCGCCCGCCGTCCGGCCACGCCCTGACAAGGCACCGCCCTGCCTCAGCCGCGCCCCGCCCAGGTCATACCCCCCCCCCCCCCCCCCGCCCGGCCACGTCCTCACAAAGACCCCGCCCTCTCTCAGCCGCGCCCCGCCCAGGTCATACCCCAGGCCGGTCACGCCCCTCAGGAGACCCCGCCCTCGCCCCGCCCCGGCCACGCCCCGAAAGGACCCCGCCCACTCGCCCTCTGCGTCTATCCGTGGCCCCGCCCCGCCCCGCCCCGCCTATGCTTTTCCTCGGCCGCGCTCCCGCCCCGCCGCGCCTCGCCCGGGTCCGGGCCTCCGACCCCACCGCGTTCTGACACCGCCCCTGCCCCGCAGACGGCTCGTGGACCTGGCTGCCCAAGTTGTGCAGTCTGCGGGAGCTGGGCCGGCGGCCGCACAGGCCCTTCGAGGAGGCGGCCGGCAACATGGTGCACGTGAAGCAGAAACTCTACCACAACGGCCACCCGAGCCCGCGGCACCTCTGAGCCGCGCGCAGGACTCGCGGGGCCTTCGGCCAACGCGCCCACGCACACGGGACTGGACGGCCGCCCCGGGCCAGGGCGCCCGCCGGGCGTGTCCAGCGGAAGGTGCTGTCTCCTCTTCTTTTTATAAAAGGGGGTCGGGGCGGGGCAGGCTGCCGGCCTGGGGACAGAACCCCGGCCGTCCGACCGCATAGGGCGCGGGGGCCGGGACGGCGGGCCCCGAGCGGGGGCGCGCGAGGGGCGCGGGCACCTGTACGGGCGGCCGGGACCACCTGCTCGCCCCCGCGCACTGCAGTCTGGCTTGCGCCTGGGCCGGGACCACGTCTGTTACTTAAACCCGGCTGCTCCTCGGGGCCAGTTCCGGCAGAGGGAAGCGAAGCCGGGAGAGGGTCTTGACAGGGAAGGGGGCCGGCCCCCGGCCGCGCCCACGTCTGCACACGGGAGCATGTGCATGGGGCGTGTGCGTCCGCGGGCCGCACTGGGGGTGGGGGGCGGGAGACAGGGGTCTGGGGGAGGCCCCGGCCTAGCAGCAATAAGGCCCCTGAGCCCCACCGCGGCAAGTGCGGCCACCCTGCCCAGGGCATCCCCGGTCGGGCGCCTCACTGTGACCCCCACCCCTGCTGGTCAGTAAATTCTCCAGAAAGCTCCAGCCTCTGCCTCTTCTTTCATTTCTGAACCTGTGACCCCCTTCAAGCCCCTGCCCGTTGAAATCAGCCAGGAGATACACACGTTGTGAGGTATCCTGTCAGAGTTTTTATTAGATTCTGGATAAAAAGACCCCCACCCAAGGGAGGGAGGGCTGCAGATCCTGTGGACTAGGGATGGTCCTGGCCAGGGGGTCTTGGGCCTCGTGGGCAACCCCACCAGTTGCTGGCAGCTAGTTCTTAGCCCCCGGGTGTATCACAATCAGACGTGTGCAGGGTACATCCTCCTCCCTAGCACAGGGGAGAGCAACTCCCACCAGGCAGCACGGGGGGGGGGGGGGGGGCCTACTCTGCTCACCCCTCACCTGCTGGGTGGGCCTGGGCAGGGTCAAGCCCCCCACGCGGGCCCAGCTCTCTCAGCCAGGCCCCGTGTACTGCCGGCCACAGATGCAGCAGCTGGCCACGGGAGCTTAGCCAGCTTGGACACTGTCCCTGGGCCTGGGGACAGTGGCTTCTCCCCCACTCAGCCCGGCTTGGAGACTCCCGTCTCCCAGTTGTGTCCTGGGGGGCAGGGGGCGGCCCCAGCCCGGCAGAGAGAGGAGCCGGCCCCACCACAAAGACGCCACAGCTGCGGCTGGTCCCAAGCAGAGGCCTTCAATGCTGTCCCGGCCCTGACTGGAGAAGTACTGAAAAATGCTGAGGTGGGCGGCTGTGTAGGCCCGCCACAGGGAGAGGCGGGCATCTTGGGGCTTCTTCCTGGCAAAGCCACCTGGCTTGCGTGCCCCAGGTAGCAGGGCCAGTTCACGCAGCCTGGCCACCCTCAGGCCTGGCTCCCTCAGCCTTCAGCCACTGCATCTTCTGCTGGTGCTGCTGGATGGCATCCTGGACCCGGGCATCCACCATGGCCTCAGTGAGGACTCCATCCTCAGAGGCATATGCCATGGCCTGGCAGGGAAAGAGAGTACCGATGTGGGACACCCAGAGGGTCTGCCCGAGGGGAAAAGGGTCGCCCAGCCTCAGGCTTTCAGCGCCCACCAGTCCCCAGGAACGGCCCGCCCTGCAGGCCAGACCCAGACCCAGGGATGAGGCAGCCAGGCTGGCCCCACCCTTGAGAACCCGACGGCCTCCTGTGGGGCGGGGGCCAAGTCCACTACCCTCAACCTCGGGCCTGCGCTCCGTCTCAAGAGGGGCCTGGCCTCACAACACACACGTGCCCACGTGCCCACGGCCCACGCCTTGCTTCCCTGTGCGTGCAAGCGTGCCCCCCCCCCACGTGCGTGCTCGCGAGGGAACCCACGGCCACGGCAGCTGCCGTCCCCGCAATGCCCGCGGCCCTGCCCACATCCCCAGTTGGCACCAGTGCAACGTTCTCCCATCACTGGGTTTCTCAATGACTTTCTAAAAACAGAAGGTCTGAGGCCAGCTGTCAGGAAGCAGCTCAGCACCCCCATCACAGGCCTGGAGGGCCGCTACCCGAGGCTGGAGCTGGCTTCAGGGCCAGGGCACGTGCGCCACTGCGCCACCGGAGGGAGGGCAGGGCCCCCAGGCAGAGTGCTCCCCAGGAGCCCCCAGCGATCCCAGCTTGGTCAGAGAGTATCCCACCAGGCCCAGCCACCCCCAAAGCACACTAGGCCCAGGGCTCCCCAGCCCCAAACCCGGCCATGCGCACGGGTGGAGGCACCGAAGTGCGCCGATCAGATCGGGCCCCGGGGTGGTCCACGTGCCTCGGCTACCAGGCAGGTCACCTACGGCCAGGCTGCCACCCCTCCCAGGCGACTCGCTGTCTCACCTGCTTCCTGTCACCCAGCCTGTCACTCTGACCGAGGGGGCCGTGCGGACGGCCTCAGTGTTCGCCAGGCAGGGGGCCAGAGCCAGTTCACCCGTCTCTCTCCAGCTACCTGAGTGGCCTCAGCCCATGTGGGGCACTGTGAGAAAGCCCCTGCCATCTGAGATAGCCGGTCACTTTGTTCACACAGGCCGGCCCTACCCTTAGGACACGGCCGCCCTCGGTACCCCATGGCCAACCATGGAGCCAGGGGGCTGCCGGGGGAGCACACGGGCTCAGAAGAGCAGTGAAGGAGAGGCAAGAGGGGACCACCAGGGGAGCACACCGGCCTAGGGGCCCACGTGGGTCAGGGCCTGGCAGGAAGGTAGAGGGAGTGCAGCAGCCCCTCTCGGAATCCCACAGCTGCCCCAGGGGGGCTGGGCCCCTGCTGAGGGATGGCCACACTTGGCGATGGGCTTCCAAGTAAAGGAGGAAAGGGGGAAGCCAGTAACTCTGCATGGAGAACCCTGGCAGGCGCCACTCTGACCAGGTCAACATCCCTGTGATGTCGTACGGCACTACGTGCCCCCGGACCGGAGGCCACGACCAGGAGGACGCCTCCTCGCTGGGGTCTTCTCCCCAAACCCACAATCTTGGTCCAATTGTGAGAAAAACATCCGAAGGAGAATCTACGTAACGCCTGACCAGCACTCCTCAAAACTGTCAGGACCATCAGTAACCAGAAACATCTATCCGTGAGCTGTCACGGCCTGGAGGAGCCTGAGGACACAGGGCAACCGAATGAGACGGGGGACTGTGGATGGGGTCCTGGAAAAGACGAAGTCCGAGTGGAGTCAACACTGACGTGGCAAACGTGCCTCGGGAGAGGGGTCAAGAGGGGTCACTCATACACGGTGGGGAGGCTCCGCGCTACCCTTGCAACTTTCCTGTGAGCCGGAAATTACTGAAACAGGAACCTTCATGAAAGAGAGGAAGGGAGGGAGGGAGGAAGGAAGAGAGAGAGAGAGAGAGAGAAAGAAGGAAAGAAAAAGAAAGAAAGAAAGAAAGAAAGAGAAAGAGAGAGAGAAAGAAAGAAAAAGAAACAGAAAGAAAGAAAGAAAGAAAGAAAGAGAAACAAAAGAAAGAAAGAAAGAAACAGAAAGAAAGAAAGAAAGAAAGAAAGAGAAAGAAAGAGAGAAAGAAAGAAAAAGAAAAAGAAAGAAACAGAAAGAAAGAAAGAAAGAAAGAAAGAAAGAGAAAGAAAGAGAGAGAAAAAGGAAAGTCCTGGACTCAACGGCTTCACCAGTGAATTCTGCCCAACGCTTATGAAACGGATCCTTCTCACACTTTGCCAAAAAGCCGAAGAGGAAGGAACACTTCCTAATTCATTCTGAGGCCAGCATAACCTGGACAGGAGAAGCAGATAAAAATACCACAATAAAACTACAGACCAATACCCTCTATGAATATTGATACAAAATTCTTCAATAAAATACCTGCAAACCAGATTCAGTAGCAGGTTGAGGGGATTTACTTCTGGAATGCACGGATGACCCCAAAGAGGAAAAGCAATCAACGTGTTACACCACACAAACAGAATAAAGGACAAAACCCACGCGATCATCTCAAATTGATGCAGAAGACGCATCTGACAAAACTCAACACCCCTCCTTGGTGAAAGCACTCAACCAACCAGGAACAGAGAAAATTTTCCCTAGCGGTCATATATGAAAACCCCACAGCAAATAGATTATCAATGGTGAAAGGCTGAGAGCTTTTCCTCTGAGGTCAGGAACAAGACCAGGACACCCGCTCCCACCACTTCTATTCAGCACAGTACTGGGAGTCCCTGCCAGAGGAATTAGGCAAGAAAAAGAAATACAAGGGATCCAGTTTGGCACGGAAAAAGTAAAATTATCTGTTTGCAGACAATATAATCTCATATGTAGTAAATCTTAAAGATCTCCTCCCGGAAGTTGTTAAGAATAACGCGTTCAGGAAGTTTGCAGGAAACAAAATTAACACACAGAAACCATTTGTCTTTCTATGTCTTTCTATATCATAATGAACAACCTGGAAAGGAAATTAGAAAGTTCCATTTACAACAGCATCAGAAAGAATCAAATACGCAGGAAAGTAACTTAACCAAGAAGGCCAAAGAGTGGTATCTTCAGAACTACAAAACACTGCCGAAAGGAAAGAAATTAAAGACACCAAAGTTAGGAAGACATGTGCGTCATGCGTCATGACATGTGAGTATGTCAGTCCTACCTACCCAAAGTGGATCCACAGAATCACTGCAATCCCCATCAGAAATCCCATGGTGTTTTTGGCAGAAATCAAAATCCATCCTAAAATTCATACAGAATCTCAAGGGAGGCTGAACAGTCAAAACAGTCTTGAATAAGAACAGATTTTCAAGTCTCAAATTTCCTGATTTTTAAACCCATTACGGGGGCATCTAGGTGGCTCAGTTGGTTGAACATCTGACTCTTGACTTCAGCTCAGGTCATGATCTCACGGGTTCATGGGTTTGAGCCCCGTGTTGGGCTGTGTGCTCACAGCACAGAGTCTGCTTGGGATTCTCTCCCCACCCCCCTCCCCTCTCTGCCCTTCCCCTGCTTGCGTGCACTCTCAAAATAAAGAAATACACTTAAAAAAAAAAATCTACTACAAAGCCACGGTAACACAATCAGAGTAGTGCTGAGGATGGTCATCTAGACAGACGAAGCAGGACTGAGAGCCCAGAAAGAAACCTTCACATGTGGGGTGAGATGGTTTTCAACAAGGGTGCCACGCACATTCTAATGGGGAGAGGACAGTCCTCAACAAATGATGCCGGGACACAGGACGTCCACATGCAAATGAAGTTGGACCCCTAAATAACAGCACACACAAAACTTAACTCCAAATGAATCAAATCCCTAAATGTAAGATCTCGAAGTACAAAACTACTAGACGAAAGCACGGGGGAAGCTTGCAGACACTGGACTTACTGAGGATCTCTCGGCTATGACACGGCCAGCATAGGTGACAAACACAAACCGGACTTCATCAAAACTAAAACCTTGTGTGCATCAAAGGACACTATCAATGGAGTAAAGAAGGCAGCCCACTGAAGGTCAGGAAATCTTTGTAAATCACACAGCTGATAAAAGGTTAGTATCCGGAATACGAAAACTGCTAAAACTCAACAAAAAACCCGATTCGAAACTGGGCAAAGGACTATCCATATAGACACTTTTCCCAGAAGACACATGCTTGGCCAGAAAGCACACAAGATGCTGTCACTAACCAGCAGGGAAATGCCATCCACGTTACAAGGAGACCCTTCGCATCCCCCAAGATGGCTGCCATCCAGACTCAGGAAAGCAAGTGCCGCCGAGCGGGGCGACGGACCGGAGCCCGTTGCGCAGCTGGTGGCAGAGGGAAGGGAAACGGTGCGGCCGCTGTGGAAGTGGCCTGTCAGCTCGCCCGAAACGCAAAACGGTATTATCATGTGATCCGAGAGTTCCACTTCGGGGTGCACGCTCAAAGGAGTGAGGAGTGGGGCTCCACGGAGACCCCCGCACACCCGTGTGCACAGCGGTTATTATTCACAACAGACAAGAGGTGGAAGTCACCCAGCGTCCGTCTTGGTGGACGAACGGACAAACAGAATGAGACCAGCCCACTCGGCAGATCACCACTCCGCCCCAAAAAGGAAATGCTGGCGCCCGGCCTGGCATGGACGGACCTCGGGGACATTACACCGAGGGCAGTCCGTCACAAAACAACAAATCGTGCGTGACTCCCCTCACGTGTGGGATCCAGAGCGGTCACATTCCGAGAGAGCGGGTGCCACGGCCTGGGGAAAGGGGTGGGGTTGGTGTTTAATGGGATGGCATTTCGGCTTGGGAAGGTGAAGATGTTCTGGATGCGGACAGTGGGGACGACTGCACAGCAATGTGAATGTGCTTAATATCACTGAGTCGTGCACCTAAAAATGGTTAAAGTGGCAAATTTTGGTTAAAAAAAAAAAAAGAAAAGGCAGCGAATTCGCACGCCAGAGGACTCCAGTGTGCTAAGAGGCAGCACGGACCCCACCGACAACATCGTCATACTAACAACGTGGGCAGGGGTGCCAGGAGGGGGGCGGGAGGGAGGCTCAGTCAGCTGAGGATCCGACTGCAGATTTCGGCTCAGGTCATGATCTCAGGGTCATGGGATTGAGCCCTGGGCCAGGCTCTGCGCTGAGCGTGGACCCTGCTGAAGATTCTCTCTCTGCCCCTCTCCCCTGCTCTCTCTCCCACAAAACAAACAAACAGAAGCAACGTGGGCTTCAGGGAACAAGTCCAGCCTGGAAGGAGGGGGAGGTGTGCAGGACAAGCCCCACGAGCACCCTGAGCCAGAGGGCACACCAGCAAGGCCACCACACCCCTCCCAGATGCCGAGGCCCGAAGCACCCTGGTTCACTCTCCTCTCCCGTGAGCACGACGGGACTCCCGGACACATGCTGGGCTGGGCTGACCAGTCAATGACCGGACGCGCTCTGGCGAAGTACCAGACCCCCCAGGGAGGGCAGCCTGTGGGCTTCAGCACCTACTCACTGCCTCCTGCGGCGGTCAGGGGTCAGACCGGAGGTCTCCCCGGTTCTCCATCCACCAGGCACGCAGACCTGTCACCTCACGTGGGCAGGTGACATGTGACGTAAAGAGAAGGGAGGTGTGCGGGTTCTTGGTGGAAACACCGGGCATGGACTGCAGGGCACGGTTTGCAGTCAGGGACACACGCGTCCCACGTGCATATGGTGAAGCCCTGACCCCCAGAGCAGCTGTAGTTAGAGGTGGGCCCTCTAAGGAAGTAGGCAACGTCAGAGGAGGCCGCAGGGGTGGGGCCCTGATTCTACAGGACCAGCAGCCTCATGCGACAGATCTGTTTCTGCCACAGGAGGAGAAAACAAGCGTCTGAAAGGCAGAAAGGGGGCTGCCATCAGAACTCCACCATATTGGCACCCTCGTCCGGGCCTTCCTGCCTTCCAGACCTTGAGAAACACACGTCTGTGTTTAAGCCCTCTGGGCTGTGGCACCGTCACAGCAGCCGAAGCTGACAGACATCCTATCCTCCGCTCTGTCGGTTGTGGAAACGGAGCCACCCTCGTCAGGCCTGGGTCCCGAGTGAGGACGGCTGGAGCAGAACGCCTGGCTGCCCGATCACACGTAGGAGCAGAGTCTAGTCTGGAGCTGGGCATAACCCGGCTCATCCTAATACGGGCTCCTGTGTATCCAAGCTGCTATGTTCGAGTCACAGTAGATGTCTATTTAATTAACATAATACACATCCATTTAAAAGCACTGTCACATTTCTAGCGATCAGACTGTCATGCAGCCTCAGTCAGATTTCACTGCGGGCCCCATGGAGGCAGTGATGGCGGCACAAAGCCAAGGGTGGCTGCAGACAGGAGCCACTGAGCACCCTGCACCCGATAAAGCTTTTCTCCTCAGCACTCACCAAGCTGCAAATGCTTTCTAGACGGCTGCACCCAGGACCCCTGGGGGTCAAATGGCTTCCCTGTCCTGGGCTGGGGGGGGGGGGGCTTGTGGGCACTTCAGAGGAGGAAGCGGGTACTGGGTAATGCCAAGAACCACGCTGGGCTGTGTGCCCTGGGTCACAGCACAAGGCTAAAGTCAACTTGCATTCTCTATGCTGCCCTGGAGACCCCACAGCAAACCCGATTATGTATGGAGCGGACAACATCCTCAACACCAGCAGTCTCCATGTGGCACAGTGCTGGCAAGGAGACGCCCAACCCTTATCAGGTCAGATTCACACCCTGGCTCATCTTACACGCCCTGCGATGAGCTCACAGACCCCTTATGGGAAGTCCCATTTGCCCCCGCGGTCTCCCCAACCATCTGTGGAGTCATCTGCCCCAAACGTGCTAGGCTGGAGACCACGTCCCAACTCCAGTGGTGCCTGAGCCGGAGTCTGTGGGACCTTGATGGCGATGTGACACTTGGCTCATTTCCAGGGAACCCCAGCTGATTTCAGAGCCCTATCTGATTTGGACCCAAACCACAACGACGATAAGGTAGGCCATAATGTGGGAAGCCAGGGACACCTCTCCACACGTTCCCTGCAGTGGGGGGCAGAAGCAGGTGGTGGCTGGAAAGTAGAGAAGGGCGTGACATCTGTGTGCAGAAAGTCCTTCAACAGAAGCACCCTAGGGGGGCAGGGGCCTGCACGGGCTGCCTTCAGGTGACTCGGTGTCTCCCAACCGGTTGGGCTCACGCCTGCAGGGCGCATGTCCCCAACTCACCTGCCATGCCACAGCAAGCTGGGAGATCTCCCGACCCGACATGCCCTCCGTCAGGTGTGCGATCTCTGAGCACTTCTTCCCGTAGTCAAACTGAGCCAGCTTCAAGCGCCTGGGGAGAGCAATTCCCACATGACGCCCTGGGGGCCTGAGGGGCCCAGGGTGACACTGGGGGTCTGGGACGACCCCCTGGCTCCTACGCGAAAGGAGGACTGGGTATCTGCCAGGCGCAGGAGCCTGTACTGGGAAGCCCTATATCTGCTCCTGGTTCCCGCCCTTTCTACCCGCTGGGCGCCCCCCTCCCTTCTGGAGCCCGGGTGGGGTCCGTGTGGGGTCCGTGTACGGACGGCAGTGCGTGACCATTCCAGAGACAGGTGGAGTGCTGGTCAGGATGTGCCAAAGCAGAGGGGCTCTCGGAGCCTCGCACACAGCGCCACCACCGGGCTCGGAGGCAGGGACCGCATCCTTCTCCCTCAGACCTCCATCAGCGCCCAAACTAGCAGCACAGCAGCCACGCGCTGTCAGGCGTAGGAAGCACGTGGGAAATCAAAGGGAGAAAAGCCAACACCTCCAGGTTAGCGTGACATGCCACTGCTTTGGTTCACGTGCGGACCCCTTCCTAGTCAGGTCTGGCTGAAGACCCAGGAGATGAGCTCCCAGGAGGAGAGTCATTCAAACACTCATGGAAAAAGAGGCCTCAGGAACTCAGACCACATCCGGTGTCAGTCAGGCTAGAACAGACGATTGGGAGGGTGGGGGGTACTGGGGCCATCCGGGCACACAGGAGAAAGGAGGCCCAGATAATGGAATTCAAGGGGGCAGGGGGACAGCAGGGGCAGGCAAAGCCCGTCCCAGAACAGAAGACAGCTCTCACTGCCACCAGCGACAGGAAGGATTCAGGTCAATGCTGCTGCGAGGTCTGGCTCCCTGGGGATAGTTAAAAATAGACCAGCCCTCACGTATCTGGAGCACTGTGGACAGAGAGCAGTGAGGGAGAGGGTGGCCCGGACAGAACGTGGAGGGCGCCCCCATCGCCCGGTGACTTCTGCAGAATGGGGGCCTTGCTGCGTGCTGGTGAGGGGCCCCAGGCTCCTGGGAGTCAGGGTGAGCAGGGAGCCCATGTCCAGGACGGCCACCAACAGCCTCAGTGAGCAGAGCTCAGCCAAGGTCTGGCAACCACTGTCACGGCCCCGCACTTCCCAGGGCAGGACTGCAGCCTGGATTCCTCAAAAGCCCCAAATCGTTAAAAGCCGCTTCACCTAGCAGGAAAGGATGGAGGTGCTAGCTAGTTTGTGACGATGGGCCGCTGAGTCAAAAACCTGGCAAAGAGGGGGACGGAAGCACAGGGCCAGCAAGTGAGCACATCTGAGCCCCAGGTAAAAACCACAGGGTTAGGACTGGGTGTGGCACCTGGGCCAGAAGCTGGTGGGGTACGGAGGGCCCCACACGCCCCGGCCATCAGGACACTTACTGCTTTCCTTCTGTGGCTGGCTTCAGAACATACTTGTCAAAATACATCCTCACCAGGCGTTCCCGCTCTTCCTGCCGTGGCAGATCGAAGCGGACCATCTCGTCGATGCGGTCGTTGACGGCCCAGTCAAACTGCTCAGGCTGGTTGCTGGCCAGGACCAGCATGAACCTGAAGCCAGCAGAGACAGCAGGGGCTGAGGGGCTTGCCCCTGGGATAGGGGGCCTCTTCAACCCACACGGGACTATTTTCTAACAGGATCTATCTGGCAGCTTTTTAACCCAGAAAAACCCAGACCCAGCCTTGCCCTCTACCACCCATCCCTCCCTCCAACACCTCCCTGACCGACGGGCCAGCGCGATGGGGTGGCCATGTAAGCCTTGCTGTGCGCAGGAAGCACAGGGACCCTGGGGTACCATACAGGTCTCTGCACCCCCCTCCCCAACCTGAGTTGCAGGGTTTGGGGTTTAGCTGGTTGAGCGGAAGCGCCAACTCTGCAGGTACCAGACCAGACTCTTAGGGGGCCTGAGCAGGGTCAGGGGTCTCTGCAGGCAACAGCCACAGCAGGCAAGGAGGATGCACATGATTTGGTGGCCACACAGCTGACTTGGGGCCTTGACAACGGAGGAGAGCAGGATTAGGGGACTCGTAAGGAGTGAGCCCTTTCCCAGGGCAACCTGCACCCCAGGACACCTAGTCGTGGGGTGACCGCCCTGACGGCCCATCACAGGAGAGCAGCCAGAGACGCCCGGTGCAGCGCCCTGTGCATGCGGACTTGCCGCCCGGCCCTCCTGAGACCCCGGCGCGTCCTCTCAGAAGGCCCCACAAGGGTGCAAAAAAGGTGCACCCCCTCTACACCCCCACGGGCCCTTCCCATTGCCCTGTGCCCGCCCTGCCCCACAGCAGCCCTATGAGCTCAAGCGGAGCCTCAGTTTCCCTCTGTGAAGGGGCCTCGCACCAGAAGGTGGCCCTCACTTGCTGCTGTGCTGCCCTGTCCGGTGCAGGAATGCGTTCAGGGTGGCCCTGAGGTCCTCGCTTATCTTCTCCTGCAGAAAAAGTCCTGGCATCAGGCAAAGGCTTCCGGGGGGGAAGTTAAACACAGGCCCCACTCCACCCCTCCAGGAGCCACACATGCCAGTGTCTCCATGACCCTGAATTTCAAGGAAAGACTCTAAAAATGCCACACATGTAACTCCTGCTTTTCAGGCCAGATTTATGAAAAAAGTGCAGCTGAGGACGAGGTTTGGGTCAGACTCAGTCGCGGGGGCAACAGCAACTTCCCCACAAAGCACAGATGCGGCCACTGGACACGCCACCCCTGACTGCTCACCTATGGCCAGCTGGACCCAGCAGGCCACACAGAAGCTTCCGGAATACTCACAGTCGCTCGCTTCCTGAGGAAGGCATCCGCCTCATCCACGAAGAGCAGGAGGCTGTGAGGGGAGGGGAATTTAGGACTGAACGAGGATGGGTGAGGCCGCCCAGCCGGAACGCTAAGGGGCTGTGCACACGGAAACCGAACCAGGAGCACAGGCTGCTCTCAGCAGCGTCTGGGACTCCAGACCCAACAGGGCACGCTGCGTGCCAGCATGGCAGGACAGCGACCGGACTGTGCCAGACATGCTAATTTGGCACTAAATTAAATACCAGTGCTGGCAGCCCCTGATAGTCAGTGTTGCAGTTTTTCAAATTTTTTTAACGTTTATTACTTGAGAGACAGAAAGACACACAGCACGAGCCAGGGGAGGGGCAGAGAGAGAGGGAGATGCAGAATCCCAAGCAGGCCGCAGGCTCTGAGCTGTCAGCACAGAGCCCGATGCAGGGCTCAAACCCACAAACCGTGAAATCATGACCTGAGCCGAAGCCACACGCTTAACCGACTGAGCCACCCAGGCACCCCATCCATTTTATTTTTGAGAGAGAGAGAGAGAGAGAGAGAGAGAGAGAGACAGCATGAGCAGGGGAGGGGCAGAGAGAGAGAAAGACACAGAATCCCAAGCAGGCTTCTGTGCTGACAGCTTGGAGGCTGACACAGGACTCAAACCCACAAACCGTGAGATTGTGACCTGAGCTGAAGTCAGACGCCCAACCGACTGAGCCACCCAGGCGCCCTTCTTTCCCCAGCGTTTTTAAAGTCAGCCCCTCTTTAAAGTCAGAGACTCCTGAGAGGAGCACAGGCCCCCAGGAATCTATACCTGGGGTGAATTTCTCCCTCAGACCCCCACCCCAGACCACAGAGCTGTTCCGGCCTTGTGCACGCCCACAGGCACAGACCGTGGGGAAAGTCACTGACACACCCTCCCACCCAGCCATCTGCAGCCCGAGATGGTGCCAGGAACCCAGGCCACGCAAACGCATGCACATGGGGGGGCCACCCCAGAAGGGACCCGGCTCACCCTCGCCGGCTGGTGCTGGCCCAGTCGAAGACCTTGTGCACAGCAGTCACGCCATCCCGCCCCATGGGGGCCACATCGCCACCTGTCATGATGGCATAGTCCATGCCCGAGTGCAGCGCGAGTTTCTGGGCGAGAAAGGGCAAAGCATGTTTACTCTCGTCCCCCCCAAAGCCTGCACAGACCGTGCTCAGGCCCCACTGCCCAGTGCCCCTGGGGATGCCCCTCGCCTGGAAAGCTGGCCCCACCACGTGGCTCCTGATGCCCCGCACCCACTCCCCAGAGCCGCACCTGTGCCGCCGTGCGCCCTCACCTTGGCAAACAGCGTCTTGCCGGTGCCAGGAGGCCCATACATCAGAATGTTCCTATAGAGGCTCCGGTTCTTCTTGGTGTTCCGTGTCGCGATGGCAATGTCTCGCACGCGCGCTTCCAGGCTGGGCTGCCAGGGAACGGGGCAGTTGGGGCTGACTCTGCAGCTAGCGTGTGCCTCCTGAGCCCCTGGGCTGGCCCCAGGAGGCAGCTTATCCCAGGCTGGGCCTCAGGCAGCAAATTCTACTTTAGGAAAGAAAAGCAGCCCGATCCTGTGGGGGGGGGGGGGGGGGGGTGGGGGTGGGGGGGAAGAGCTCTGCGGGCAGAAGGGCACCTCCCACCCCGACGCCTGTCCCGGCCCCCGTGGGCAGCACCACTTACACTGAGGACGACGCCCTCCAGTGCGTCCTGGGGCTTACCAAGGAGGCGTCTGCTGACCTACGGGGGGACATGAGGGACGGTCAGGGTCATCGGCAGAGCCCATGACAGCCACGGGGCACCGGGAGCAGCTAGGCCACCACATGGAAACAGAACTGTCGTGGCACCCCTCGGTCCAGGACACGCAGGCTGGGCCTCGCTCTGGAAGGCGGGCACACAGAGCCGACCGTGGGACTGGGCCAGGCAACTTACAGATCCCTCATTGACCTTTATTTCCGTAGTCGCACACTGCACACGGGCGACTGCCGTGGACGTCCAGCCACAGCCCACGGAAGGAGTGACACTGCACCAGGCAGAAGCCTGGACCCCTTGGGGGAGGAAGCTGACACAGTACTGCTTCCAGCAACTTCTCTCCTAGGATGACGGCATGCAGGACGCCGAGGATTTTGTAAACGACCCACAATCTACCCAGGGGGCAGTCACATCAACAGACACATAGAGGCAGCTGACAAACCAGGGTGAGGGTCTTCCCAGTGCTGATGTGGTCGGGCCCCTAGGATGGCATCAAAGAGGAAAAAGCCACAAGCAAATCCCACGTGCAAGAAAGGATGGAAAGCGTTTGGGTAAAAGGGGGAGATGAAGACGCACGTTCACGACTTGGCTGAAACACCAGAAGGGCTCGGGCAGGACACGCCCAGCGAGGGCCAGACCCACAGTTACCTGCATGGGGTGCCTCAGGGCCTCAAGCACCGTGATCCGAGACGTCTCCCTCACCAGGGACGGCTTCCCCAGCCGGGCCTCAATGTACCGTCCAGCAACAGACGTGGCGTTCTTGGCAGAGTAGACCCCCACGGCCAGCAGTGTCAGCCCGGCCACCTAGAGCAGGGCAGAAGGTGAGTGGCACCCACCACCTGCTCGGCAGTCAGCAACGAGCCCTCCTCACCCCGTCCCGTGCTAGGTGATGGCAAGGGTCATACAGGAGCAGCCCCAAGCCCAAATCCTCAATTACACGAGACTGTAGATATTTCCAGACAGAAAAGATACCAAAAAGCTTATCACAAGCACTCCTTCTCACAAAGCTACTGGAGAATACATTCCGGCAGGACTAGAGGCGCTTCCAGGAGACAGGAACCCCAACCGTAACGAGAGGAACCCTCAGGCTCGTGGGGGACAGACCAAACATTGTGGTGGGACCACAATTACAGGGCACACGACCAAGACCTACAAGAGGCTCCTGGAAATTAAAAGCTCTTCCCCACAAGACCAACAGCTTGGCTACCACAGGGGCAGCGAGGACTGAGACCACATGAATGAGGTTCCAGGAGACCAGATGGCAACTGCAGTGACAGAAACAAAGGCCCGCGGCTCCCAAATCCAGCAACCTTTGATGTCATCCGGCCTTCTCCAGCAACCAGCCCTCTGCGCGTCTACCCAGCTTGTTCGGAAAGTAAATGCAAGGGACATTTTCCCACAGATTCTTTCATGTGCCCAGATTCCCAGCCAAGGAGCCCTGCCGGTGGGCGGACCAGGACTGCCTGCCAGCCCACAGCACCACCCCAGCCCGACAGGGATTCTGGACTGAGATGCACATGAGACTCAGTCACTAACCACGGGTGTTTACAGCAGCTGCGTAGATCTGGAGAGATCTGAGTGCACGGGGTACTCAGACCACAAGAGGAATCAGAATGCCCTTAATTCACTTTAAAACACTCCAGGGGGGGCGCCTGGGTGGCGCAGTCAGTTAAGCGTCCGACTTCAGCCAGGTCACGATCTCGCAGTCCGTGAGTTCGAGCCCCGCATCGGGCTCTGGGCTGATGGCTCAGAGCCTGGAGCCTGTTTCCGATTCTGTGTCTCCCTCTCTCTCTGCCCCTCCCCCGTTCATGCTCTGTCTCTCTCTGTCCCAAAAATAAATAAACGTTGAAAAAAAAAAAAAATTAAAAAAAAAAAAAGAACACTCCAGGGAGGGGCGCCTGGGTGGTTCAGTCAACTTCTCTCCCCCTGTCCCACTCTCTCTCTCAAAATAAATAAACTTTAAAAAATGTAAAATAAAGGGGCACCTGGGTAGCTCAGTCTATTAAGTATCTGAGTTCGGCTCAGGTCACGATCTCACAGTTTGTGGGTTTAAGCCCCCCAGCGGGCTCTGTGCTGACAGCTTCGGATTCTGTGCCTCCCTCCCTCCCTCCCTCCCTCTCTCTGCGCCCCTCCCCTGCTCTCTCAAAAATAAACATTAAAGAAAAACTTTTCTTATTAAAAAAAACAAACAAAAACAGAGAGCAGCACCAGGTCTGCTGGTGGGGAAGCAAACCACATGGTTTTCATTCAAAGGGTCTCACTGCTTTGCTGGGGCTCTGCTCAAACCGGCCCCAAGGGCCTCTGACCAGCCACAAACAAGGTCACGAAAGGCCCCAAAAGCAGGACCCAGGGTTATGAGGAAGAAGGCAGACGTGCTCTAGGGGGTAAAAAGCCACCACGCATTTTTACAAACTCCAGTGACAGGACCTCGGCTTTTCAGGCGGGTTCATTAGCCTCTTCACTCCTGCGATGCTCACCGTTCAACGGCCCAGTTCAGAAAAATAAGCTAGTAAACAAGTTCCCAAGATTTGAAACTAAGTTTATTTATTTTGAGAGAGCTAGAGACAGCATGAGTGGAGAAGGGGTGGAGAGAGGGAGAATCCCAAGCAGACTCTGCACTGTGAACACAGAGCCCAATGTGAGGTTCGAACTCATGAAATCGCGAGATCACGACCCGAGTCGAAACCGAGAGTCAGACACTTAACGGACTGAGCCACCCGGGCGCCCCTCCGTAACCTTCAGCTGTGAGCGTGAGCACTCCACGCTGAGGCTGTTGCAGGACTAAGCAGCTCTGAGGTGACCGGGCCTCCGCGTTAACGAAAGCTAAACTTCTTCCAGGAGTAAGCGAATTCCAAGGTTGATCTAAAGCTGCTAGTTCCACGAAACAACCGATCAGCAGGCTGACTGGCTCCGATACAGGCAGTGACATTTAGACTCTTCTACGAGACGCTGTCCCTGGCGCAGTACCCGCAGCAGGTACTGAGCGCTTCCTGTGTGCCCGGCTGCGGCACAGAGGACACCGCGTGAGCACCACAGAGCTCCAAGGTGGAGACGGGCGAGGAGGGTCAGAGGGAGACAAGCATGCAGGTAAGGCCTGAGGCTTAGACGCTGCACAGCCAAGCCCACGCCGGCTCTGTCCTCTAGTCTCAGACGGGTGCCCCCACCCAGCTCGGCACCAGGAGAAGGCAAAGCCCAGACCCCGTGCTGGGTCTCCCTCCTGTGGGAACCCCAATCTGAACAGGGGTGCCCAAGGTGGGGGGGCAAGATGGCGTCCAGAGGAAGCCTGTTTTCTTCACCAGAACACCAGAGGCCATATTCTGGCAGCTCCCTATGCGACGCGGGGAGTGGCGGGGCAGCCCTGTTGAGAAGCCAGAGGAACTGCTCAGCTCACCCAGCCCCCCGGGCTGCCGGGCTGCATGACCCAGGGAGCCCGGACCACTTTCAACAGGGCTGAAACCCTCCGCTTCCAACCCGGAGTTACTCAAAACATGTTTGGGGGGCGCCTGGGTGGCGCAGTCGGTTAAGCGTCCGACTTCAGCCAGGTCGCGATCTCGCCGTCCGTGAGTTCGAGCCCCGCGTCGGGCTCTGGGCTGATGGCTCAGAGCCTGGAGCCTGTTTCCGATTCTGTGTCTCCCTCTCTCTCTGCCCCTCCCCCGTTCATGCTCTGTCTCTCTCTGTCCCAAAAATAAACGTTGAGAAAAAAAAAAGAAAAAAGAGAAAAAAAGGAAAAAAGAAAAAAAAAAAACAAAAAAAAACATGTTTGGGAAGACCACGTCAGGAGCCCCTGTTCGCCCACGTCCCTGGCCTGAGCTAGAGGACTCGAGGGGCCATTTTAAGAACCAAGCGGTCTGACCAGCTTCAGGTTTCCTCGACCAGAGTCCTGGCCCTCCCCAGTCCAGTCCTGCTCTCCCCAAGGCATGGCCTGACCTCACCTGCCCGCCCCCCCCCGTCATGGTCTCCAGAACAAGGCCAGAACTGTGTCCACTTGCAGAAAGAGCTTCAGGAACCAGCACATCAGGAATGCAAGGGCACTCCTGGTCAGCACGGCTCCCTGCCACCCCTTCGTTAGGGCCTCGGTACCGTGTGAGCAGGTGCCAGGTCGCACCGTGCGGCCC
Source organism: Leopardus geoffroyi (assembly GCF_018350155.1). Taxonomy (NCBI): domain Eukaryota; kingdom Metazoa; phylum Chordata; class Mammalia; order Carnivora; family Felidae; genus Leopardus; species Leopardus geoffroyi. The sequence continues at coordinate 526,761 of NC_059328.1, read as the reverse complement.
AGGACAGCACCGGGCACAGTGGCAACAATCCCCTCTGCCTCGAGTGGGGAGCAGCCCCATGGCACAGGGCTTTCAGAGCGCGTGCCTAGAGCCCTACAGCCTTGTTGGGCCTACCTCCGCTTCCCGCTGGAGGGTGGGAACCCTCACGGGAGCACGGCTTACAAGGGTCCCCTGCCACATCTCCCGGAACCCCTGGGGTTTCGGCCGGGTCCCACTCCGGAGGCTGCCGGGCAAACTTCCAGTTCCCCTTTCCACGGGGCAGCACTTGTTAAGGACGAGGGAAAACGAAGCTCCCTTCCCACATCTTCCAGCCCACAGGTCACAAAGCCCACCGCCAGTGCCCCACACCCAGAGGCTACACCACACCTGACTTTCCCAGGAGCGCAGCAGGAGGGACCTGCCTGGCACACTTCCTACCGCTGAGCGCCAGGAGGCAGGGACACAACCCAGCAGAGACCCTGACGCAGGCCACAAGCAGGAGGATGTGTCAGGGGTTATTACCGTGGCTGTCACTTTGTCCCAGTCTGTCACGAAGGCACGGAATCCTTCGCCAAACAGGGTGCCGGCTGCCCTGTAGAGAAAGCAGCAACGTGACGAGGAGAGGATGGATCTGGGCACTTCGCTGGAGAAAGGGCGAGGGCTCTGAAGCTCAGCACACGGGAGGGCCTGCTGAGAGAGCCCGCCTCCCGCCAGTGTGCCAACCGAGGGCCTCCTGGGGACTGGGCCTCACCTGATGGACTCCAGAATGGTCTGCCGGTGCTCAGCAGCCTTCAAGCGTATCTGCTCACGGATAATGTCTGCGTTCTCACGCTCGGCCTTGGCTCGGGCGCGCGCCTCGGCCTCCACCCGCAGCATCTCGTTCTTGTGCCGAAGTTCCATCTCCCGTTCCACGGTGGCTGCCCGGGCGTGGCAGGAAAGGGGTGCTCAGCCTGCAGTCCCCCACCCTTCCAGCGAGGCCCAGGCAACCCTTCTCACGGGAGGGAGGCAATGCACGTCAGACCCTGGGGGGGCGCCCGGCCTGCCTAGGCTTCTGCTACAAAGCTCCGACTAAGGCCAAAGAACGCAGAGCCCCCGTCAAGGCTTGGGAATTTTACTTGGGGATCAAAGTGCTTGAAGAAACACATATCTATGCCTACGGCCTGCTTTCCCTGTGAGCCAGCTCCAAGGACGTAGCCCCCAAAAGCCCCAGGCAGAACTGACAACCCTACCTCGCCGCATGGCCTCCTGCTTCTGCACAGACTCCTCCTGCTTCCTTAAATTCTCCTCGTTGAGAAGTTGCTGACAAGAAACCACAGGAGAAAGGGAAAAGCTTCCAAAGCTAGGAAATGCCCAACATTGATCTAAGAGATCAGCGAGGGAAGCTTCTGCCACCACAGGGGCTCTGGACGAGCACAGCGAGGGGCCCGGTTCAGGAGCTCCTGCCTCTGGCATAGCTCCGCCCCAGGGCACTCCCAGCCCACTCCCAGCTGCCCTCCAAACACTCTTTCCCCCGTTAAATTTATAAGCTGTGAGGGCGCAAAGCATGATGGGTGCAAACACTTGGAAACCACCTCCACCATAAATTTGTCCCAGCCAGGTCCCCAGTCAGGTCTCACACAGAAGAACCCCTCCAGCACAGCCAGAGCCTGGAGGCCCCGGGCATCGTGTGTGTGTGTGTGTGTGTGTGTGTGTGTGTGTGTGTGTGTCTGTGCGTGCACGCTCCTCTGGGACCCAGCACTGACTGCTGGTAAAACCACCCTGCGTTCTGGCCCACCAGCTGCCCCAGAAGCCGCCCGTGCTCTCGGGGAGGCCAAAGGAGGCCCCCCTCGCGTGCCAGTGTGCTGAGCTCACCTGCTGCTTCAGCTGGTCCTCGTAGCGCTGCCGGGCCAGCTTGTCCTGGTACTGGGCCCTCTGGGGAAGAAGACGGCAGCATGAACGCGGGTCAGCTGCAGAAGCTGGCGGACGGCCCCAAACCGACGTCGAGAGCCAGACTTCGCCGGGCCCTCAGACGAGCCGCCTACCTCCGCCTGCGCGCCTGGACACGTGTGCTCCCCGGCCCGCTCAGCGCGGACGTATTCGTGGGCGTTTGCACAAGGTCATCCCACGGCCTCGGGGGGGTCACTAACAGACCCAGACTGAACGCGAGGACCACGGAGTACCCCAGAAGCTTCCCATCCTGGCCCCCCTGTGCCCGTGTGGCCAAGCGCCCCTTACAGCCTGGTGCTGCCGCGTCTCCTCGCTCAGAGTCTTTCTCCTCTCCTCAGCTTGCACGCGGATCTGCTCGCTCTTCAGCTGCTCCACGGCGGCCTCATACTCCTATAGAATACACCAGCTGCTGCAAGCCCAAGGCCGGCGGGGCCTCCCGCTCAGGACTTTGAGCTCAGGCCTCAACAACCCTCTCCCACATTCCATGTGGGCTCCAGAGGGGCCGGGACAGGAGCAGGAGCTGCTTCCAGAAAACGCTCGCTGGACCAGCACCACTGCAAGGGCACCAAGGCCCAGGAGGACCTAGACTCCCAGGCAGCCCAGTGGCAGGAAACCGGACAGGGCTGGGTCCCAAGGAGCAGGCCAATCCCTTGGGATGCCAGTCACTCCCTCCCCAACACCGCTTCCAAGGTGGCTTATGTCACGTGGTCACATTTTTTTTAAGGTTTTAAGTAATCTCTACACCCAACGGGGGCTCAAACTCACAACCCCGAGATCAAGAGTCACATGCTCTTATGACTGAGCCCGCCAGGCAGCCCTCACACGCTCCCTTTCTGACTACACTTTACAACGGCCAATGGCGGAGGGCCGGGCCCATGCCTCTGCTATCCTTCTCTGCTCAGCGGGAAGGTCCTGCCACATGCAGAGACACCCAGTAAGACTCTCCCCTGGGGAGACCAGATGGTCCTCACCTACACCAGCCCTTCCGGGTCGTTCTGCTGCAAGAACCCAAGCCACAAACCCAGCACATCTTTGACCTCTCCGTATTTCCCTCTTAACCACAAGCAATAAGGTAATCCCAGAGAGGAGACGCCTGAAGCTCCCGTCCTGTGCCCACCACCCACCGTCCTGTGTCCCTCCGCCACAAGGACCGCCTCCGCTGGCACCACACCCACTACCCACCTTGAGCTTGGACTGCTGCTCCAGCTGCAGCGTCTGCTCCTGCATCTGTGCAAGACTCAGGGCCTCCTTGGCGTGTCCTGTGGGGAGCGGGCGAGTAGGGTCAGGACGCTCGGACACCACGCAAGCATTCATGTGAACCAAGGGGCTTTCGGGGAGACCACAGCTCACCTCGACCTCGAAACACATGTGCCCACCCGCATTCCCTGACTGGACCTTGCTTGGTGCCCCCTCCCTCCAAAGACCAGTACTCCCTTCTCATCACCTATGTCTGCTCTACGCCTGACAGAAAGCCCGTGTACAAGGCCTTGTACCCCAGCAGCTGTCACATCCCGGAGGGCTCTATCAGAAAGGCCGTTCCAGGGTGCCAGGGTGGCTCGGTCGGTCAAGCGTTCGACTTCGGCTCAGGACATGATCTCACGGTTTGTGAGTTTGAGCCCCACACTGTGGATCCTCTGTCCCCCTCTCTTTCTGCCCCTCCCTGGCTCATGCACATGCATTCTCTCTCTCTCTCTCTCTCTCTCTCTCAAAAAAAAAAGAAAAAAGGGGTGCCTGGGTAGCTCAGTCTGTTGAGCATCCGACTTCGGCTTAGGTCATGATCTCACATTCGTGAGTTCAAGCCCCGCATTGGGCTCTGTGCTGACCGCTCAGAGCCTGGAGCCTGCTTCGGATTCTGTGTCTCCCTCTCTCTGTCTGTTCCTCCCCTGCTCATGCTCGTTCTCTCTCTCAAATAAATAAACATTAAAAAAAAAAAGTTTTTTAAGAAAAAAGGAAGGCTGTTCCACACTAGCTGAGAGTAGAAAGGCTAACGTGCAGTCAGTTCCCAATTAAACAAAAAGGCACCTGTGGCTAGTGTCTTCTTTTTGTGGAAGTTGCTTAAACTCCTAAGCTTTTAAGTTTTCAGTGCCTGTTATTAATCTACACGTGCAGATGGTAAGATGAATAGGAAGCAAACAATTCAATTAGAAACGAGCCAATGCACAATGACAACTCTTCACAGACCTCGTGTTATAAACACACACGTTATAAACGTTTCCTGCGTGTGTTTTGTTCACGAGATACAATTCACCTCCATCAATATTTGGGGGTTCCAAAAAAAACTTCTGGTGGGGGCACCTGGGTGGCTCAGTCGGTTGAGCATCCGACTTCAGCTCAGGTCATGATCTCATGGTTCATGGGTTCAAGCCCTGCGTCGGGCTCTGTGCTGACAGCTCAGAGCCTGGAGCCTGCTTCGGATTCTGTGTCTCCTTCTCTCTCTGCCCCTCCCCCACTTGTGCTCTGTCTCTCGGAAATATATAAATGTAAAAAAAATTAAAAACCTTCTGGTGCTCTCCTAGCCAAAAAAGCCCAGGCGTACAGCTTCTCAAATATTTTGGTGATGACACACTTCTCCCATCTGCAGTACTTTACTGTAAAAAATATTCTAGCACATTAAAGCATGGCAAGAAGGTAGGGGATCCCTGTGAACCCCGCTCCCTGATGCTATAATGTACCTAGTTTTCTCCCTTTGCTTTCCTTCCACTCCCGCCCCATGATCTTTCTTTTGGAAGCCTTCAAAGTAAGTTGCAGACCCCAACACCCACACACTGCAGCAAACACATAACTAAAGCATGACTTCTGTTTGCTGTTCCATAAACACATCTACACATTTAGAGGGATGTGACAGAAGCCCTGGTGTCTCTGGACGGACTGCTAGGGCACGTGGTGTGCAAAAACACTGCCTAAGCCTGGGACGGACCCTCAGGGCGGGTCAGGACCTGGCTGACACAGCCTTCCAGGCCTCACTGCAAGGCTCTCCCCTAGGTCTCTGGTGACTGGGAGCACAGAAGAGCTGAAGACCTGCCCCCAAGAAGAGGCAGCACAAAGGCACCAGGGTCCCATACCCTGCACTGTAATCTTGGGAAGGCACGAAGCCGAGGCCTGAAGAGACCGCAAGGGCCCCTTTGACAATGAACTCTGACCAGGAGGGAGTGAGAGCACAAGAGTGCTCATCCTGGTGCAGCAGACAGGAGCGTGAGTGCCACAGGCCAACGATGTGGAGACCAGGTCCCAGCTGCCCTTTTTACCCACAGCATGACCTTTGGCCAGCCGGGTTAACCTCACCTGAAAATGGAAAATTAGAGATCCCCCACCACTGACTCTTGAAAGAGGAAAACAAGAGACAGAGGCAAGACGCATCCTGGGAAGAAGGGTTTGGGGACAGAAGGAGGTGACAGACCAGGGCAAAACCTCTCCCACTGGCCAGTAGTTCGGCCAGGAAGGATGGCAGGAAGAAGAAAAGTAGATGGGTGCCAGGCTGGCTCAGTTGGAAGAGCATGCAACTCCTGATCTTGGGTTTGTGAGTTCAAGTTCCCCATCGGGTGTAGAGATTACTTAAAAAAATAAAAAAATTTTGGGACCACCTGGGTGGCTGAGTCAGTTGAGCGTCTGTCTCTTGACTTCGGCTCACGTCATAATCTCACAGTTCGTGAGTCCGGGCTCTGTGCTGACAGTTCGGAGCCTTCTTGGGATTCTCTCTCCCTCTCTCTGCCCCTCCCCCACTCACGCAAACTCAATACACTTAGTCTGGGACCGGTGGTGTTCCAGCTAGACCTAAGGGTACAGGCTGTTTGAGTCCCAGGCCCAAATACCCATATGTTTTTAACGTCCCTCTGGGGATCTGAGAGCCAGGCAGGCTCAGAGACCTTGGACCAGGGTTTTCTTGGAGTCTCTGGAGAAGAGCAGGAACTGAACCACCAAGTGCCAGGCCTCTAATTCCTCAGACAGACCCTTGTTTACACCATGGCTTCTCTACACAAGTTCCTTTAAAGGGGGGTGGGGGGGTGGCAGACCTCTGCTTAAATAAAAATTTGACAGCCGTTATGGTCCTTTCCATCAGTACTTATTCTGTGTCTTCTACATTCTAGCTTCTCAAACACTTAGACTACATCCTAAAACAAATCGTCAAACCAACAAGAAAAAGGAAAAGTGAGAGGAAAAGACGTGGGCTTAGCGAAGGTCCAGCCGATGATGGTGCCTTGGGGGCCCGGGAGTCAGGAAGGCAGAGCCAGGACGGACTGACCCCTATTGCTTTGCAGACCCCGACTGCCTGAACGCTGCTTTCCAATAACACGCACAAATCTGCTTCATTACCATAAAACCAACGGTCCTCAAGTGAGCTTGCCTTCGCAAGGGGAAAATTGCTAACCACCACCACAATCTGGCCCCGCTTTGGCCACGTGGAGGCAGCAAGACGAGCAAAGAGCTCCCCTGCTCTACAGTAACTAAAGACCAGGCTCCAGCCCCAGCACCTGCTACCTGTGACCTCTGAAACTTCCATCTGCAGCGGTTTCCTCACCTGACAGACGCGTGACAGCTTGGGAAGCTGCCAAGGATGATGGCATCCCCAACCTCCCCGCACCCAAGGCGGCTTTGCCAGATTTATTCCCGCAGACCAGTTTTCTCACCTGGGAAATGGGACTGCAGACGGCCACTTACCACTCGACCACTCAGACGACTGAGGAGCTACGGGCGCCCAAGGACCCGGCATGCCCGGTGCTCGGTGGACTGGCTCGCTGTGATGGGAGTCCTGAGCTTCCCTGGCCCCTCGCCCCAGCCGGGGCCCCGCCCTCGCCGCCTCACTCACGCGAATGCTCCAGCTCCCGCGCCGCCTTGGCTGCACGTTCCAGGCCCGTCGGGTCAAAGTTGCTCCACTTGTCCTTGGGCGCCGGCCGGTCCCCCGCGCCGCGGTCCCCGCCGCCTTCGCCCCCGGGCTGAGCGGGCGGCAGGGACAGCGGCGGCCCCGCGCCTTCGCCCTTAGGGCCCTTGATCCCGAAGAGCCACGACATGGCGCGCGAGCGCCGCGTGTCGCGGCAGCCGCCCGGAGCTCAAGACGAGCTGAAGCGCGCGGACCAGAGAAGCCTCCACGAGGAGCCAGCCGGTGGTCAGAGCGCCTGCGCAGGCGCGACAACGCCCCTTCCTCCCAGACGACGGAAGCGCAGGAGGGCCACGTACCGCGTGGCCTTCGGATAGGCCGCGGGTATCGTGACATCACCGGTGGCCCCGCCACGATTGCTCAAACTAGCTCCGTCTGGGGGCGGGCCGTCGAGGGGCAGGGCGAAGCGCCGAGTTACGGGGGCCGATCGGGAACAAAACCGATGGGCTGGGCGCCTGTATAGCCTGGTTATACGTCAGTTCCGCCTAGCGACAGCTCCGTGTCCCGTCGCTATAGGCGCCCGGAGAATCCCGTCAGAGCGGGGGCGGAGAGGCAGGTGCCGCGGAGCCCTGGGGTCCTTGGTACGCGGGTGTGGGCGACGCGGCGGTGAGCCCCGGATGGAGGGAGCGGCCGTGGGGGAAAGGTCCTGCGGAAAGCGGCTGATCCGCGAAGGAAAATCAGCCCGGGGCAGGTGCGCAGCTGGGCCTCGATTCTGCGCCCCCGACCCGCCACCAGAGACACGACCGGGCGCGGGGACGTCGGGGCCCCTAGACGGTTGAAGCTGCGCTCCGCGGGTCTCCGTGCTAGCGCACATAGCCGGCCCATAATAAGGTGCTGGAAGGGTAGAAACGCGGTTCCTAGCCAGTCTCCTGCAGCCGTCATTAGGTTAAAGAGCCGGCTGGAGAACAAGCTCTCCCCATCCTCCGTTTCGGTGTCTCGGGAAACCACAGTGGTCCGTGGGCGTATGAGCCTTCGTATCACTGAAAAGTGGCTCACAATGGGAGGGAGACAGAAATCGCAACCCCAGAAGAGTGGAAAAGCAGAGCAGACCCCCCCCCCCAAAAAGCCCCACAAGAGGGCGCCCTTGCTGGAGGAGGAATCCTGGCTTCTTGGGAAAGTCCAAAGGCCACGTGCCTGCTTCTGGGACAAAGGGCCAGGCTAAACCCGCCTGGGGCAGAGGGAGAAAAAGGTGGACCGAGCCCTGCGTTGCTCGAGAACCCACAGTGCCCAAAGTTAGCAACCTTTGCTTCTTGGGCCAGCAACCAAGTTGCCCCTTTGGTCTTTCTTTGATGGAATTGGTTGAGTTCCCAGAATTACACAGTTCCCCACTAGACTGAAAACAATTTTAAGCCTGAGTAAAAATGGGCGGGGGGAGGGGGGATTAAAGATAATTCTGTGATCTTTCATCTCCAAATGAAGAGAAAACCAGATGAGTTCTCCAGCCAGATGCCCCCGCCCCCCGCCCCCACCCCAGTGGCCATTATGGAGGTTCTTAGGGACTAGCACAAACTACCAAGGTTCTTATGGAGAGCAACCCTGGTAGGGCTTCGCTGGATTAGAAGAGGAAATGGGTAAGAGACATGAAGTCCTTGTCCAAACACAGCTGGGCCATGTGCCCCTCTCTGGCTCCAATCATCCCAGACCAATATTTGGCAAGCCTGTGTACTTTTACGTAAAAAGGAATCACTTTGAGAATAAAGTTATGCATTTAAAAAGCCAGTTTCAAATAAATAAAGTCAGTTTCATCTGCCTTAACTTGAAAAACAGAAAGAGATGATTGTTTAAGGATTTAGATAATTGCATTCCCTTTGACAAAGGGGTCTCCTCCAGTCTCCCTCATCCGAGGGTGCTGTGCTTTCCAAGCAAAACATCCAGGCCACTGGATTGTTTGTCACTTACAATCTTAGACTGCGAGCCATTGAGGAGGCTTGACACACCTTTCCTAAAACACTAAGTTAATAAAAGGGAATTATGGGACCGCCTGGGTGGCTCAGTCTCTTGCATCCAAGGCTCTGGTTATGATCTCATGCTGAGTTCCTGCTGACAGCTCAGAGCCTGGAGCCTGCTTCAGATTCTTTGCCTCTGTCTCTCTCTGCCCCTCTCCTGCTCGCTCGCTCGCTCTCTCTAAAATGAATAAGCAGTAAAGAATAAATAAAGGGAATTATGATGATGCTTTCTACCTGATGCATTCACATTTAACTGACAAATGTAGGGTTCTCTGCTGCTTGTGCTGTTTTGCTGACAGATTCCCTGATAGCCCCCTCCCACAACATGTGGCTTTCTTCTGTGAGGTCGTCCTTCAGCATTGACAACCTGGAGGAAAGACTGCTGAGCTCGGAGATGCAGGTGGACAGCTTGGCCTCCAGCCTGTCCTTTAGTCCAAAGAGTACGCTATGCCCCTGGGAAGCCAAGCCAAAAGGAGCAAAGTAGCCCCACCCAGGCCAAGTGCAGAGTACTCTGCCCCTAGCGCCCAGGCAGTTGGTGTGGTTTCTGAGTCCACCCGAATTTGGCCAGACCTCTGGAGAGCTACACAGCACACCAGAGCCATGGCCTACCAGTATGGCCCACAGCCCCCCACTACCCAGCCCCAGGGTGTCCCATCACCGAGACTGTGGCTGCTGACTGTTCATCCTGCCTGGTGTCTCCCACCAACAGTGCCTCTGCAGAAGCTCGGCTGCCTAAACTTGGAGCCTCTCATGGGGTGGGCCTGAGGCTGCTGCTGCCCCCAGCCCCCCTCCCCCACCTCCATATCACATTTAAGGCCCCTAGGTCAGCCGGGCCTTCAGAAGTAAAGGGGTGGCTCCCTCTCCCATTCTCTCTCCAGCTTTCCGAAAGGAACTGCCAGTTCTGGTGTTGCTCACGGTCACCCCAGTCCACCCGCACCCCATACCCACTCCCACTGGGCAGACCCCAGCCCAGCCAAAAGAAAAGCTGCCTAGCCCGGCCTTCTTAGGCCCAAGCCCCCAGATCTCCACAGGGCCCCTGCAGCTCTTCCCTGTGCTTCCAGAAGTTCAGAAGAGGTAATGGGGGTTGTAGTGCTGAGCCCTCAGATGAGCTACCTCGGGCCCAGGGCTGGAAAGGGACTCAGGACTGAGCCCAAAGCTCACTGTCCCTCCAGCTTTGTCTTCCTGAGCAGTGTTTGCTTGTAGGTGAGCATTTGCCTACTCGGGTGCCCTGGCCTACTGTCCTCTCCCCACTGGAGACCTACCTAGCAGAAGGTCCACCTAGCAGAAGGTCAGCGCAGCCAGGACATCCCCAGGGGCACCTGGGGTGGGGAGCCCTCGGCACAGGCACTGGGCTGCCTGCCCACGCTGCTGGCAGGAGACCCACTGTGAGCACTGGCCTGCCCCTCGTGGGACTGAGCCGGGACCTCCACCTTCTCACAACAAAAACAGGGTCAGATGCACAGTCTGGACAGACCTTGGAAGCAAAGTCGCATGAAGCCATGGCCACTGAGGGAGACCTGGTGTTCTCTGCGAGGGGCTGTGAGTGGGCACACATCTGCCACACGATACAACCGCTTGTTTTCTTGTCCTAACCAGAAGCAATCACAGCACAGACCTTTCCGATTTTCACGTCAGTGACAGAAGCTCATACTTCCATGTGTCACCTGACACACAGTGACATGTACTAGTTCCTGTAGGTGGCAGTCTTGGCCCCAGACCCAGTGTATATTGAGGAGACAGGGCCTGTGTCTCAGGGGAGGGAGGAGCAGGGTCAATGTTGGGGGCGGGAGGAAACCAGGACAAAACTTTCCTGGAGATTGTTCCCAGACACGGCCTGGACCCATCAACCTTTAAGTGCTGCGTAGGACAGGGACGCCTGGGTGGCTCGGCTGGTTGAGCATCTGACTCTTGATTTCCGCTCAGGTCATGATTTCACAATTGTGAGATCGAGCCCTGCACTGGGCTCTATGTGGAGCGTGGAGCCTGCTTGGAACTCTGTCTCCCTCTCTCTGTTCCTCCCCAGCTTGCACGCTCTCTCTCTTTCTCTTGAAAAAAGAAAAAAAGAAAAAAAAAAAAAAGGAGTTGCCTGGGACGGTGCAAAGGGCTTCCAAGGGAGGGCTTCTGGGAGAGGTGCTCCATGGCACAGAGACAGGAGCGGGGGCTCGTCTCCCTGGCCTCAGTGTCCAGCAGGGAGGAGGCGAAGGCTGGAGCCTCTTCCAGGGGGCAGGGCCACATGTCTTTGGCCACTCTGCCCTCCCTTGGGATTGTAGGCGTGTTTAGGGGCAGGAACTCATGTGTCTCAAGTGTGTGACGGAGCTATTAGGAAACTACCCACCAGCACTCTCCTGCTTTTTCTCCTGCAGCGTGCACAGTGCTCTGGAGGCTGGACTGAGAGGCTCAGTGTGGAGGGGGACCTCTCTGGGTGCCCGACGGGCTTGGATCTCCAGGCACCCGTGACATCAGGGTGGCGGACATTGGCCTGCACATGGGGAGTTCTGGCCCAAGTCCCAGCCCTGGGGAGGATTCCCCTCACCGGGCAATGCTGCCCGGGACACTGTTGTTCGCATCCACCACCCTCGGAGGGGGCCAGGTGACTCTCGGCCACCCGCTAACTACAGGTCCGAGTGTAAACAGACACCTGCAGCGGCACACACGGGCCGCACAGTCCCACTTGGCTTCCCTGGGCCTGATTCCAGGGGCTTGTGGGGACATGTAGGGGAAACCCCACGCCCCCTCGGCGGCACCTCCCCCAGCATCTGACCAAGTCTGGCCTGGCCGGGCACTACCAGCTGCTCCTGGGACCCTGGACCCACAACCGTAGCCCCCCCCCCCCCCCCCCGCTTGCTCTGGCCACACAGGCAGGGCAGAAGCCCCTTGTCTCCTATGCCACACCGTGGGCTCACTGCAGCAGGCCTCCACAGATGTTAAATACACCGAACTAGCGGGCAGTGCAGGCCCTAGGTGTTTAAGCAGGGAGCCGCCGGATTCTTGGAGTCTGGTTCGTGAAACATGGTGGAGGCCAGCTCGACTGAAGGCTGCCGGCCGCGCACACACCCCCACCACACCCGAGTGGGCAGACCCGGAACACGGCCTCTCCGCCCTGCAGTCGCGCGGGTGAGGGAGGGACTCTATTTCCCAATAGCCGGCAGCGGTCTTGCCAGCAGAGGGCGCCACAGCCCCGGCCCCCACCCGGGTCCGAAGGCTGTAGTGAGGGGGCAGCGCGGCAGAACCCGGTCCCTGTCCGGGCTGTTCAGCTCCAAACGCCGCAGTCCCCGCCCACGGAAGCCGCCAGAGCTCCCCGAAGAGGAGGTGTACGTGGCACGGTGTTCTGCGTCTCAGCACCGGGAGGGGCTCGGCTCCCCTCCTCTTCCCCCAGCACCAGCCACAAAACACTGGCCCTCCGTCTGAGAGCGTTTTCGGGGCTGGAGTGTTCTGACAGGGAGTAAAGCACACGGAGGAGACCGCGAGGCTCAGTTTACATCTGATTTACTCTATTTTACAGTCTGGGTTGTTAGTGGGGAAGAGGCGACGTGAGCACTGAGTTGGTGCAGGCAGAGGAGCTCATGCCTTTGTGGGGCTGAAGGACAGCAGCTACGCCCTTAGGACTTGTCTGGTGGCCCCAGGATAGTGGTAGTGAAGACGTAGGAGTCAGAAGATGCTGTAGAGAATCGTTGGGGTGAACCCACCCAGGGAAACCTTGTTTGTCCCTGCCCCCAGCATGGCAGTGCCCTACCCAGGAGCAAGGGAGGCTCCCTATGAGTGCCAGACTTGGGGCTTGCTGGGGCAAGGAGCCCTCCTGTCTCCAGGGTCCTGAATGCCAGGATCCGATCTTGTTCTTCCAGAAAGCGGCCATCCTCACCCCGGTGGCTGTAGCTGGACCCAGCAGGGTCCTGGGCAGGAAGGCAAGGTCACTGTCCCCAGCAGGCACTGCCTCTCAGGCCAACTGAATGCCCTGATAAAGACCACCATTCTGCTAACCCAGCTGCTGACCACACCAGCAACCTGCCACCACTCCTCCCTGCCCCTTTCCAGACCCTGTCCCCTCCAGGAAGGCTTTCGGACTCGGCCAGAGCCCGCTCCTGCCCTTCATCCTTCCTCCTTCTACCAACATCTAGGACCTGAGTAGCCGCAGGAAGTCAGAGCGGCCAACTGGACCAAGCCCTCTCAAACGGATGCCGGGCCCCCGCCACCAGAGGGACTGGGCCTTCACACAAGCGAGAGGTCTAGCCGCTCCGCTCGGCCACCTCCTGTCCTGGGCCCACGGCCAGTCCTGTATCTGATGTTCTCAGCCCGCCCCAGACTCCCTGTCCCTCTTGCTGCTAATTCCTGCCCAAAGGACGGCACCGTGTACCCAGGTCTGGGCCCGGGCAGGGGGTCGCGATGGCACGAGCTGCTGCCACAGCTGCAGCAGAGAGAGGGTCAGGCGGGGGAGTCGGGCGAGGCCTGCGTCCTAGAAGGCAGACGCCCCGAGCAGGGAGCCCTCCGCCGCGGGAGAGTTCTGGGTGGGGGGGGTTCGCGCGGAGTCGCCGCGGGGCAAGGCCCTGCTATCGGCGGTGGGCGCCTCCCCCGCCGGGTTCGGGAGAAGGGGGCCCTCGGGTGGGCGGGGCGGCGGGCTCACGGCTCCCTGCCCCCGGCGCCCGGCGGCTGGGGGCGCGGAGCGCGGCTGCGCTCGCCGTCGGGCGTGCAGGCCTTGGCCGACAGCGCCCTCTCGCGGCCCGAGCGGAAGGCCGCCGTGACGGTCACCAGGTAGGCGGTGCCGGGCGCCAGGCCCTGCAGCGTGGTGCTGTTGCGGCCCGCGGGCACCTCCACGCGCTGCGCCGCGCCGCCCAGCAGCGGTCCGAACTGCACGTGGTAGCCGAGCACGGCGGCCGGGCCCAGCGCCGGGGCCCAGCTCACCCGCAGGCTGCGCGGCCTGGCGTGCGAGATGACGATGCGCTCTGGCCCGGCCTCCTCTGGGGGGGGGGGGGTGAGGGAAGCGCGCGTGAGTGGGGTGGGGGCGGGACCTCGGCCCGGCCCGGCGCCCCCTCCCCGTCGCCCGCCCCACGCCCCACCCCCGCCCGGCCTGGCCGGCCCTCCGCCTCCAGCTCACCCGGCAGCGTGTGCACCCGCAGGTACTGCGGCCTCACGAGGTGCACGTTGGACTCGGGCACCAGCTCCACGTCGTAGTCCGTGTCGGGGTCGAGGCTGACCCAGGCCCAGCCCGTGGCGTTCCCCGGCAGCTGCTGGCGACGCACGTTCCCCGGCTCGGCGCTGGGCGCCAGCTCCAACACGTAGTAGCCGGAGTCTGCGGTCAGCAGGGGCGGCCAGGCCAGGCGGAAGCTGCTGGACGTGACCTCAGAGGCACGGAGCTGCTGTGGCTGCATGGCGTCTGCGGGTGGTGCAGAAGGTCAGACCTCCCCGCGCCCAGGCCGGGGCCCCCTGACTACCGACTCAGGGAAGAGCGGACGGGGAGATGTGGGGAACAGGAGCGCTGGAGAGCCCCAGGCCAGGCTCGGCCACCCCAACAGTGCTAACGATACACGAACCGGTGACAGGGCTGGGGTACGGACAAGAGTGCCACCCCAACTTGGGACTCCATCAGGAGCTTCCCTGGCTGCCTCAGCTGCAAACCCAGACGGGTGAGGAGCTATAATGGCCACCTCCCACCCAGCCCAGTCAGCCCCTCAAAAGTGGTGTCTGAGAACAGAGGACCAACCACCCTCCACAGCCCAAGTGGCCGGCACAGTGTGGAGTCAGTTCAGCTCTGGACAGTCAAGGCAGAGGGGCACCACTGGTGCAGCCAAAGGATGGGAGGCCCTCGGGGGACACTTGAGGGGTGGATATATGACAACCCCAGGAGTAGCTGGATGTGGGGCTCAGAGTACTGCCTGCCTCTGGTTTCCAGGAGCAGGGGGATTCGAGAGTCAGCCCCCCAAATGTGCATCCCTCCTGAGCCTGTGACACCACATGGCCATCTGAGTGACCACGCAAGCAGGTAAGGCTGGACACCACATGGCTTGCATGTAAGGCTGATAACTGTCGAGGCAGGGTTATGGCCATTGGGACCCTAATGCTTTCTCCTTTAATGCCGGGTGCTCCAGCCGTCAGCCTGGCACTCACCCTCCTGTCTATTCCCCATACTCAGACCCCCACCCACCCCTAGCCCAGGAGCCCCCCACCCTTTTGCCTAACTGCCTTGCAGCCTTGGGTTTCTCCTGTCCAGCTGCTTGCCTTTCCTCTTACTATCTCCTCCAGGTTCAGCCACAGTGGTTGACTCAGGGGCCACCAGGGGCCAGGTGTCCCTGGGGGAAATCTCTGGGAGGACCCTCTACCTTTCTCCAATCCACAGTCCAACTCCTGGTTTCTGGTGGATGATTAACCCACAGGCTGAGACTCAGAAAGAATCCTGGGGTTAGTGGCATTTTTTAGTGGTTAGAGCAGGCTGAGCCAGCAACCAGCCCCTTCATCTCAGCCCCTCCCACTGTGAGGTTTGGCTGGGGGTAGGGGTGGGGGTCCATTAGAAAGTTGGTGGGAGGGGCGCCTGGGGGGGTTCAGGCGGTGGGATGTCAGACTTCGGCTCAGGTCATGGTCTCGCGGTTTGTGAGTTGGAGCCCCGTGTCGGGCTCTGTGCTGACTGCTCAGAGCTGGGGACCTGCTTCAGATTCTGTGTCTCCCTCTCTCGCTGCCCCTCCCCTGCTCGCACTCTGTCTCTCAAAAATAAATACACATTAAAAAAAAAAAGAAAAAGAAAATTGGTGGGGAGCTGCCATCCCCTGCAGCAGGCCCTCTCTGGTCCAGCCTCTTCTCCAGCAATCCCCAAAACCACCAATGGTGCAAACCCACTCAAACTCCTCTGTACTGTTCCCACCCACAGGGCAGCAGGGCCCGAGCTCTGCGGGAAGCAGTCCCAGCCCATCCTGACCTGGCTTTCTCATCTCCAAGCACGGTGGGAGCTGGCACATGTACAGGAGCCTGGGCTGCCCATCTGCAGAGTCCTCAGGCTTGGACCCTCCCTCTTCTTCCTCTCCACTTAACCACATCCCACCAGATGCAGCTCCTTGGCCTCTCGGCCCACTCCAGGCCCCCCAGTCGGCGTGGGCCCATCAGCAGAGAACCCCACCCGGAGGTGTTTATTCAGGCCCGACCCTCTGTCCCACGATAGCCCAGGTAGAGGGGCACACAGGGCACACAACTGGAGCATGTCCCCCAAGGATGCATAGAAAAGCCATGGGTGTTACCTCCCAGCCGAGCCCCAGGAAATGCCACTGTCCGCGAAGCCCTGGCCGGCCCCTGCTCCATGCCCTCGAGTCCCTCTCCCCCATCTCTTCCCGGGTTCCTCGCTGGGGCCCCCCCGGGCCCTGCCTCCTCCCACCTACCAAGAATGGACCCCCTCAGCTCCTGGGCAATGATGTGCAGGTCGTCCACGTCCACAAAGCGCAGGTGATCCTCTGCGGGGGCCGAGGCAGCAGCTGACAGCTCCAGGAGGTTGCCACGACCGGTACTGACGATGAAGACGGTAACACCCAGGTCCTTCAGCTCCTGCATGGGGGGCCCCACGGGGTCGCTGGAGCCGCCATCTGTCACCCACACCAGCACCTTGGGCACCCCTGGCCGGGCCCCTGCCACCTCGGCAAACAGCTGCTCCTTGGCATAAGCCAGCGCCAGGCCAGTGTTGGTGTCGCCCATGCGCTGGGCTGCAGCACGAATGGCATCCTGGACAGCCGCACCTGAGCTGTGCTGGCCGAAGGGGAACTCAGTGTATGGGCGGCTGCCCACATGCACCAGGCTGGCACGCAGAGCCCCAGGGCCCAGGGGCAGTGGGGCCACCAGCTGCCCCAAAAACTCCCGAACTCGGGAAAACTCATAATGAGACACGCTGGCCGAGCTGTCCAACAGAAACATCAGGTCCCCCTGGGGAGCCGATGCTGGGGGACCTGGGGGAGAGGAGAGGGTTCAGCCCCAGGTGGTGGCCCCCAGACAGTCCCACACCCAGGGCAGAACCCCCAGGGTCTGAGCTTTCCCTAAGCTGGAGCTTGCCCTTACCCAAGTAGGCCCCCGAAAGCCTGCTCCAAAGGTCCTGCAGGCGGCACCCCTGGGGGAAGGGGGAAAGGGGTCCTGAGCCCACAAGTGGCCCACAGTCTCAGTGGGTTCTAGCTCTGCACCTCTCTGGGCTCTCTGGGTCCTCTTTGGGCTCAAGTCTTGTCTGTAAAGGAGAGCTGACCCCTCCAAGCCTCCACACCCACCCTTTCCTTAGCAGACTCTGTGCAGGCTGGAGCCGAGGGTCCTGGTCCAGCCCCCAGGAGTGTGGGTGGATAAGCCTAGGCCACAGTCCTTGTTTCCTCAGGCTTGGCTTCCAGAGAATCAGCCTCCAGGACGGAGTTCAGCCCTACACCCCTGTCTCCAGGTAAAGCAACTAGTGGGTCGGGGGGGGGGGGTGGCACAAAGCAGCTGGGGACACTGGGGGCTGAGATGAACAGATGGGCAGATGAGGGAGACAGAGCATGATCACAGCCCATATGGCCAGGCTGGAGTCATCACCCCACTTACAGATGATGTCACCCCTCCTCTGGACCCATCCTCTGCTCCATCTGAACCCAGGAAGCAGGTAACCTGCTGCAGCAGCTTGAGGGGCCGCCAACCCCCCAGGGCCTTCCTCTTCCTCCAGGTACCCCAGGGGGCAAAAGGACCCCTTCCACCACGGGAGCCAAGGGCAGACAGGAGTTGGGGCGTCTGGGTACTGATCTGGGCTTTGTGGCCTGTTTCCCCCAATCCGGTAGGGCGACTCCAGCCCTCTTACCGTCCCTCTACTAGGTGTCACTGCAAGGAGAGGAAAACTGAGGCAGGGACCGCCTCCCCGACACACACCTTCCCCTCCCCGTTCAGAACCTACCCCCCAACACCTGACGCGCCTCTAGCCGCTCGGGGTACCTGGGCCCGCCCGCCGCAGGTGGGTGGGGTGCCCCTGCGGCCGTCCCCGCCCCGGGCCGCGGGAGGGAAGACTCAGCCCCGCGCAGGCAGCAGGGGGCAGGGGCGACGCCCGAGCTGGAAGCTGGCCCGCCGCCTGCCTCACTCACCACGTTCGGCGCCGCTCCGCGCCAGCGCCAGCCGCAGGCTCAGGGCCAGGCTGAGCGCCGTCCAGGGCAGCATCGCGCGCGACGGGACGGGGCGCGCTCGGCTGCCGTTCGCCACTCGCTCGCTCGGGGACTGCAGGGCGCGCCGCCGCGCAGGCCGGGCCCGCCCCCGCCCCCGCCCCCCGGGAGGCCCCGTCCCCGAGGCCCCGCCCCCGGTGAACACTCTCCCCGCGTGCCGAGGCGCACAGAGTCCGGGAGGCGTGCGCGCAGAGGGACCCGGGCAGAAAGCGTCACGCGGCACTCACGCAGATGCGACCGCGGCACACACGCGTGGGCGTGCGTACACACAGAAACCAGAGCTTTCTTTCCTGGTTGGGAGGTTTCAGGGTTCCGCACTGCCCCCTGCCCCCAACCGGGAGCAGAGTAGGGGGCCGCTAAGCTGGGCCAGCCCCAGGGCTCACTGCCCGTGACCTCCCCACAGTGCTATGAGTCCTTGAAATCAGGCCCAAGAGCAACCCAGGGGTGCGAGGGGGTGGGGGTGACACCAAGAACAATGTCCCCCCCCCCCCCCCCAGCAAGCCCCAGGCCCTGGCCTCACCTTTATCCCAGGGGTGAGAGAAGGATGGGGGCTGGGGGCTGGACGCTTAGAAAGGAGACAGAGCATTGGGAGGGGGGCAGAGGCCTGAAGGGGAGCCTTTTGAGGGACACAGAGCCCCCACCCCACCTGGCTTTCTGGAGAAAGAGGCATAGGAGCTGGTTCAGGTCCTGTCCAGGGTGACCCTGCTGGAACTATGGCTGTCCCCATACACTCTGCCCAATGAGTGGCCCAGGGCTGGGCCAAGGGCAGGCCCCCAGACCTCTGGAGGGACCCACTGGCAAGCCAGGAAGGAGCCTTGCAATCCAGGATTTTGGCTGGGCCAGACCAGAGGTGGCTGGCTGGAGGGGGCATCCCCACAGGCACTCAGCCCTTCAGGACAGATTCCCTCCCCTTAGGTGAGGCAGGGCAATGTCTTTTGGGCAGGAGCTGAGGGTCCAGATGAGGTCCCTCACTACTAAGAAGGCTTTCTGTAGGGTAACCACTGCCCTCTTCCAGCCACTAGTCTGTGGAGCTGGGAAGGCACAGGTTCTCCCAGCCCGAGGTGGCTGGGGCCTCTCTGCCAGGATGTCCCCTCCCTTTCCCTTCCCAGGAGGATGCTCAGAAGCAAGGACGGATGGGACTCAATGGTTTTCCTTCCTCCCTTTATGGCAGGTGAGACACTCTGTGAGACAGGCTGGAGTTCCAACTTTGCCTAAAAAAGGAAGTGGCTGAGCCAAGCTGGAGGAGCTGGGGCAGGAACAAGCGAGAAGTGTGTCCCCGCCGCCCCCACCCCCTCGAAGGGAGTCTTGGCAGTGGTGGTGCTGGCTCAGCTCCACAGGCCTCAGGACTCTGCTGGGACCAGAAACTGCCTGGTGCTCATGGCTCCCGCCCCTGAAGTCCAGGGTATGCCTCCCGGAGGGGCCTGGCCTGGCCCCCAGCCCCGGAGCACAGGAGGCTGACCAGGACTGGGGCCGAAGGGGACAGTGAGCGGAGGCCGTGGTGAGGCCGCAGCAGCTGGAGGAGGCCTGGGGCTCCAGCCAAGAGCTGACCCCGGGGGGGTGCTGGGGTTGAGGTGCCAGGTTAACACGTACAAACGCTCCTGGGTTCATTCTCCCTCTCACTGGGCACCCACCTGCCCGGGGCAGGGAGCTGGGCCATGGGCTGCTCTGTGGCAGGGCAGTTCCCCGCCTTGTCCCCCAAGTCCTGCATGGCAGGCGGGCCCCAGTCACGCTTCGGCCTGTGCTGCTGGGCTGACAGGGAAGTTTCCGTCCCTTCTGGAAAAACTGAGCGGGTCTTCTTGGCCATGACTCAGGCCCTCGAGGAAGCAGCCGCCCTCCTCCCTCCAGCCTCTCCATCGGAGGGAGAAAGACGGGAGGCCCCGTGTTAGGACTGCTCTGCCAGGGCCTCTGCCCAGCCTTGGCTGAGCTCGACCAGCAGCCCTGACCAAGTTCCTCCTCAGCTCTGCCCACAGTCACTCCTGCTGCTCATGCTGGGCTCACACCTGACCCCTGGGAGATGCCCCCATATCCCACCACCCGATCGGCTCTACTCCCTTGGGCCCTGCTCTGCCCTGAGGCTCTACTGTCCACAGGGCCCCTGCTGCCTGCATCATGGCAAGTCTCATTCCAGTGTCCTGCACTCCCAAGGCGGGGACACAGACAGATGGAGGACCCCCAGGGAGTTGTGGGGGTCAGCCAGGAGTGTAACAGTCGGGGTCAGGGCTGAGCTCGAGGCAGACGCCAGAGGAAGCACAAATATAATTGTCCGGAAACCTCCTCTCTGAAGAAAGACAGGCTGGGAGGCCGGCGGAGTTGAAAAGGACAGAGGCCGCCAGGACACAGCAGGCCCTGCCCCCGCCCCGTCGGCTCCCTCCCCCAAGCCCAGCCCCTGCTTGGTCCTGGACTTCCAGGGGCCAGGGGGAAGGAGCAGCCTGTGTGGCTGAGGCAGCCCTGCCCCTGCAGCCTTGGCTCAGTCTGAAATCCCCAGGGCATCACTTCCCGGAGCTGGCCCACCAGGCCTGCTGGTCCACAAGCAGGTGGAGGGGGTTCCCTGAAACGCAAGCACACTGCTGTCTGAAGGCACTGCCCCCGCCCCCACCGGGTCCACGGAACACTCCCTCCTCCGCACAGTCCAGGCCTCTGCAGAGAAGAAGGGCCTTTTGTCCCTAGCTCACTGTGGTCATGTTGACCCTAGGGAAAAGGGCAGCTCCCCAGGCCTCTGACCCTAGCCCCAGGGCACTCTGGGCCTCAGGAGCTGAGCAGTGTGGGTCCCCACCCTCACCCAGTGGTATGGTGGTGGTGGGGGGGGGGGTACTACGTGCTGCTGCTGCTTATGGGTTTGTATCTCACATATGCACCCATGCGTGTGCCCACCAGAAATGGGAACAGGGGCTGCTGTGGTCCTGAAATGGGGGCGTGGGGCAAGCCTGAGGCCCCCAGACCCCGTCTTCAACAGTAAGTGGGGTAGAGGGAGGGGGAGCAAGAGCCCAGAAGTTCAGCTGCCCCACCCACACATTCTTCTCGACTTAACCTGCCTGTTTGTGGTCAGGGACACGCCAGACTAAAGGATCAGTCCCGAGGGTCTGGAGGTCCGGTTGTCGCAATCCCTAGGAGCCCAGGCCTGCTCTCTGTGGCCCCAGGGCTGAACCCTACCCAGTCCCCCTGCTGGCAACCATGGGGCGTGCAGCCTGGGCATGGGGTGGGTACCACCCTCTCTGAGTTCACCCAGCAGGTGTGAGCTGGGGCAGCCACATGCCAGAGTCAGTACTGGGGACATGCAGGCACCCTGTCCTCCCAGGGCTGCCAGGCTGGAAGGGGGACAGGCAGTGGCATGCTGGCCCAAGATGCAGGCCTGCTTATTTTCCCTGTCAGGGTAGGGCCGTGTCAGACCACATGGACAGGAGCTACAGGGAGTGCCAAGACCCCGGGGCAGAAGCTGACTGGTGTGTGTCAGGGCAGTGAGGGGGCCTGGGGGGCAGAAAGGCTGGGGCAGGTTGTAGGGCTTGCATGGGGGAGGCAAGGGCCCATGGCACGTGCAGGGGCAAGGTTGATGCCAGGGGACTGATACGAGGCATCTAAGGGGATGCCTTGGTGGCTGCCGTCTCGGGTAGAGCCTAAAGGACAAGGGGTGGGAGGCAGAGAGGCAGGCAGGCATCCAGACTCCCAAGTTTTTAGCCTGTGCAGAGAGCTGCATGGGTGCCCTTTCTGAGGTGGGACTCCAGCTTTGGTTCCCCCTGCTGGAAATGTCTGTATCAGGGAGGTGACCACCACAACCGGCCCCAGCCACAGGCAGAGTCCAGGCCAGTTTGGATTCGTGAGCAGAGAGTAGGGAGGGATGGACCAGGGTCAACACCTCGGTGGGGGCTCCCCAGTGGCCAGGGTAGGACCCAGGGGACAGAGTGAGGGAGCTTAGCTCTCAGAGCCAGCACCAGGCACTATCTGTTGCCACCCAGCTCACCCACCCCAACACCCTTTGCTTACCCCACATCCCTGGATGGGGGATGGGGGATGGGGGCAGGGCTCACACCGGTTGTGTGGCTGGGGGGACTGAACCCGCCAACTCCCCCTGGACCCCTCCTAGCTGCCACCAGTGTCTGAAGGGGTGCCTGCAGACACCTGAGCTCCCAGGAAGAAATACTTTGTGACTGAATATATGACCTTGGGCAGGTCCGGGAACCTTACAGAGGCCGATCTCACCACCTGTGGGGATGGGACAATGTGCCCGCCTGGGGTAATAGGGGAAGCAGACAGAGGGATGCACACACCTGTACACAAACATGCGACGCGTGCGCACACACTGGGACACAGATACACGTGCACTGTGGAAACTCCCCCCCGCCCCCCCGGAGCCAGGCACACTCTTACAGGGCAGGGGCCTGGGCACCTGGGAAAAAAGTGTTGCCCAAAGTAGAGGTCTCTGCCTGGCCCACAAGTAACTCAGCGCCTCTGCCCTTGCCTTTCCAGACTGGCCCTCTAAAAACAGATCACAAGGCCCCTTCTGTTAACCTCCTACATCCCCTCACAGGGGCTCCTTTTGCGAGTGGGTGGGGCAGAGCTGGGGCTGAGGCTGGTCATCCCTGGGGCCAGCTAGAGGCCATGCAGGACCTTGGGAGTAGGCCTGGGAAGCTAGGACACACCTTAGGAACCCTTGGGCAGCTGAGCTCTCCATCAAGGCCTCCCCCCCCCCCCCTCCGCCCCAACAGGCCCAGCTGTTGTTTTGATGACTCTGGGGCCAGGCGGATCCTCAGGAGAGTCCTCGTCTTCATAGCCTGGCCAGAGCCTGCCCAACCCTGGGCAGGAGGGGAAGGAAGGCGGACTTAGACCAGGGGAAGCTATCCTTGGGCGCTGGGCGGCCAGCCAGGCTCCTGTCTGGGTGCAAACAATTGGAAAACCCCAAGAACTCCTGCGGGATCTGAGCCAGCCACACACCGGGCTCTGCTCAAGGCCATGGAATGAGCCCTGAGCCTGTAGCCTGAACCCCGATCTTTGGGCACATCTGAGTCCTGCCTGCCCCTGCTGGTCACACACAGAGCCCTGCTGGCAACACGGTATGCTAGATCCTTTAAAAGGCCTTTCAGCTACCCCTAGAATCTGGACAAATTACAAGAAACACGGTTTTTTTTTTTTAAGTAATATCTATGCCCAACATGGGGCTTGAACTCACAACCCCGAAATCAAGACTCACGTGCTCTATCAAATGAGCCAGCCAGGTGTCCCAAGAAACATTTTTAATACACTGCTGGGCTTACAAGGAAGTATCTATCTTCAAGGCTCCCCCCAGATTAAAAACACTAAAAATAAAGAAATAAATAAACAGAAGAGTAACGAGCAGAAACCCAGGATGATGAGAGGAAACAGATGGGAAAGCAGGACGTCCCTGGACACAGGAGAGGAGAGCTGCACTGGCAATTATGGAAGCCTGCACAGGACCCTCACAGGGCCCAGAGGGGGCATGCCTCACAAAAGGAACCTCCTCTGGAGGGGTGTGTCCTCAGAATTTTCACAGGCATTGGTGCGCCCCGGGGTGGGGGGGGGGGGAGGCTGTCGGTTGAGCATCCACTTCCTGCTCTGGTCTTGATCTCACGGTTGGAGGGTTTGAGCCCTCTGCCGGGCTTTGCGCTGATAGAATGGAGCCTGCTTCAGATTCTGTCTCCGGCTCTCTCTCTGCCCCTCCCCCACTACCTCTCTCTTTCTCAAAAATAAATAAACAGGGTGCCTGGGTGGCTCAGTCCGTTGAGCATCTGACTCTAGATTTCGGCTCAGGTCATGATCTCACGATTCATGAGTTTAAGTCCTGCATTGGGCTCTGTGCTGGCAGTGTGGAGCCTGCTTGGGATTCTCCCTTTCTCGCTCTCTCTCTTTGCCTCTCTCAAAGTAAATAAATAAACCTTAAAAAAAAAAAAAAAAAAAAAAGAGCACAACTTAAAATAAATAAATAAATAAACATTTAAAAAAAACCACAAAGAGTCCAGGACGCCTGGGTTGCTCAGCTGAGTAAGCATCCAACTCTTGATTTCAGCTCAGGTTATGATCTCACAGCTTGTGAGTTCAAGCCCCGCATGGGGCTCTGTGCTGACAGCTCAGAGTCTGGAGCCTGCTTCGGATTCTGTGTCTCCCCTTCCTCTGTCCCTCCCCTGCTTGAGCTCTGTTCTTTCTCAAAAACAAACATTAAAAAAAAAAAAAAAAGAATTTTTACAGGTATGAGCTGACAGTTAAAAATGAGGATCCAGGGGTGCCTGGGTGGCGCAGTCGGTTAAGCGTCCGACTTCAGCCAGGTCACGATCTCGCGGTCCGTGAGTTCGAGCCCCGCGTCGGGCTCTGGGCTGATGGCTCAGAGCCTGGAGCCTGCTTCCGATTCTGTGTCTCCCTCTCTCTCTGCCCCTCCCCCGTTCATGCTCTGTCTCTCTCTGTCCCAAAAATAAATAAACGTTGAAAAAAAAAATTAAAAAAAAAATGAGGATCCATTCAAAGAAACAATATGAGAATCAGCAGAAACAACAAATAACAGATTTGGGCCCCCAAAAAGTAAGAAATTGGAATTGTTAGGTACAGAATATTTAAAAACTGTATGTGGAATGTTCAAGAAACTGAAGCAAAGCTGGAATCCAAAAATTGAACATGCATGAAGATACCATAAAAAATGATGAGATTTGAATAAAAAAAGCAAGTATGACTTTTAGATATGATAATAAAATAACTGAAAATTGAATGGATGAGTTGATGGGACACAACCAGTGAATTAGTGAGCTGAAAGAAGATGAAGAAATCACCCAGAACGCAGCAGAGACAGGAGGTGGAAACAGAAAGAGAAGAACTGACACGGAAGAAGGGAAAAGGTGAAGCCAGAAAGGTGTCCCCAGAAAGACTAGGTACAGTGAACCAGGAGGCAGACTTGGAGACCTAGAAAACGGTTGAGAAGTCTCCAGAACTGATGAAAGATATGAATCTGTAGGAACAAGAAACACAGTGTATACCGAATGGACAAGTAAGAACATATCCACGACTAGAAACATGCTAATGCCAAAGATTGCAAAAGACAAAGACCTTAAAATTATCCAGAAAGAACAGACAGCTTTCTTAATCTGGCACCTATCTAAACGCTAACCCTGACCGCCATCTCAGGCTGAGCCCTGCAAGCCTTGGGGCTGCTGGCCATCGCTAAGCTTCTGGAACCGTGTTCTTGGGCCGGTTGTGGAAGCCTCCCAGGCAAGTCTCACCACTTCTGGAACCCTCTGGAGGCCCGCTGACCGACCAGACTTGGGGCCCTAAGGGCTGCCCTTTGGGAGGGAGCAGGAGCCCAGGGCAGCCAGTGACAAAAGCCAGGAAGGCCACCTTTCTCTGAGCCTGGCCATGCGCCCCTTCTCTGAGAGGCATCTCCCTCCTCTCTCCAGGCTTCCCAGCCTCTCCGCGTCAGAGGGGACTGCGGGGGTGGGGACACCTTGGGGAAGGGCGGGCCTGGGTTCCGGGAAGTCAGGTGCCATCTCGCGGCCACTCGAAGCACTGCGCACGAGGCCCCGTGGGATGCCCGCGATTTCCGAGGACGGATCCTGGACGCAGACCCCGAGCTTGCCGGCCTGGGGCCGCCTTATGAGGGTCACGGGGGGAGGAGTTCGGGTGCCTCGCGGGATTCGGAGGTCGTGTCCTTTGGAGAGGCCTCTGGGCGGGGGGGTCACACCCAGGCACAGAACTGCTCTTCCCCGTCGGTGTGGCGTCCCGCCCGCCCACGGTCGCTGGACCCCGGGTGGCGGCGGGATCCAGGGGTCCAAGTTGGGGGCGGTAGCAGCGGGCGGAGACGCCGGGCCAGGCGGCTGCGGGCGGCCGAGGCAAGCACGAGCAGCGGAGGCAGCGAAAGGAATCCGAGAACGATGAGCGCCGCGGCGCCTCTGTCCGAGAGCAGTGCGCGGCACGCGGGGCGGGGCGCCGGGTGAACCTGGGGGCGGGGCGACCAGTCAAGCGGGGGCGGGGCCTGGGTACAGGTGGACGGGGCGGGGCGCGCCGTCCTTGGGGGCGGGGCCCGATAAACGACCTGGGGCGGGAGTAGGTGGACCCGCCGGGGCCTGTGGAGGTCAGTAGGAACCAGAGGGGTGGGGCCTGGGAGCCTGGCCTGAGGTCTGGCGGAGTGGGGTGACTGGGGCTGGCTGTGGCCAGGCATTTTTGAGTCGAGAATGGGAGATCCAGGGCCCAAGCGGTAAGGGCTCAAATAGGAGTCTCTTGAGGGGCTCAGAGACTTGCTCCCCGATTGTCCCATCCCCACTTTCCTCCCTTCTCTGCTCTCCCATGGCTCTTCCCTATGTTGGCATCTGACCTCGAGCCCCTACCCGTGCCTCTCACCAGCTGGTACCACCCTCTCTTCTGTGGCCCCGCGTTCAGTCCTCCGCCCCTGCTTTATGCCTACCGAAGGAGGACACCGAACCCATCTGCCTACATCCCCCTTCCTTAGACCAAGCCTTAGCCCATTGCGCATGGGGAAACCCAGCCCGGGGCAGGAGGGGTCTGTGAGTGGCTGGGGCGGTGGGTGGACTGGAGAACTTTGATGATATCTTCATCTTCTCTTCCTGGAACCCCTCCTCTTCCCACCATGCCCAGCTGTCCAGACCCTGGTGGCCCCTGGTACAAGGCTAGGAGGCCTCAGGGAAGGGGAGGGAACTGTCCCCTCCCATGACAAACAAAAGCCCTTTTTTTGCTGTGTGTGTCTGTGTGTGTGTGTGTGGTGGGGGAGTTGGAAGAAGAAGGGGCTTTCCAGGGAAGGGCACATATGTCTCTGGGGACAAGGGGACCATGCTGGAAAGGGGCATATTCACCTACAGCCCCAGGGCCCTGCACTTCTGCAGGACCCCCCGCTACCAAGGGCCCCAGCCAGCCCCCACCCTGCCCATGGAGGGCTTAGCTCACCCTCGAGTGGCACAGGAATCCCAGGTACACGATGGCAGCTGCTGGCAGAAGGGCCAGCAGGAACACGGCTGCAGGCAGCAGCAGGTGCAGCAGGAGTCCAGCCAGGGCCTGGCCAGGCAGCAGTAGGGTCCCAAGGCCTCGGACCACCAGGCCTACCCACCGTGGGGACATCAAGGCTGAGGCCTGGCCGTCAGGAACCCTTTCCGGCAGCATGGGGGCTGTGTCCGAAGTGCTGCCTCCCTCCTCCTCCTCCATTTCCTTCTCCTGTTCACTCATGCTCTCGCAGGCAACAGGCCTGGTGTGTTCACGGAGGTAGTCAGACGGCAGGACTGAGGCCCCCAGCATCAGCCCTAAGTCCCCAGGTCAGACTCCCACCCAGACACCAGCAACCATAGCGGACCCAGCTGGAGGACAGCACCCTGGTCCAGGTAGGCCCAGCCCTGACCATCAGTCTCCAAGGCCACACCCCTGCCTCAGTTTTCCCCAATGCCAGGCTGGGCCTCTCCCTACCAGGCGACTACAGCTCCGGCTCTGGTCAGTGTCCCCAGCCAGCTCCTGTGTGTTCTGGGCAGGGCTTGCACAGCTGTCCTGGCACTGGGGCCCTCCTCCCTCCTGGTCCCGCCCTCTCCCTGCTTGGAGCCCTCCCCGCCCCCCCCCCCCCCCAGATTTCAGTTCATAGGTCTTGACTCTGACAACTGCCCCATCAGTTACTGCTGTGTACAGGTGGCCACCCACACCGCTTCCCAGCCTTAGTCCCTGCTGGTTGTCCTCATTGCCAAATGAGGTTGGCCTCTCTCAGCCTCAGGAAAACAGGGAAAACACTGGGTGCCCACACCACAGGGCTGTGGAGGAGGCACGTGGGCAATGCATGTAAAAAGGCGCTTGGTGTAGGACTCAGAACACAGTAGGTGCTCATAACAGCATCCTTTGCGTTGGAGTCTCATCCATCCTGAAAACAGTGGGAGCACATATTCTGTCATTTCAATTGGGGGGAAGTATTCCCAGCTCCTCCGTAAACCCCAACTAATTTCCCCAAGTATTACTGAAATGCTCTTAACTCCTAGCAGAGCATTCAGCATATTAAACCCCACTTATGTAACTAGCTGATGTCTAACTAACAAGTAGGTTACCTGTGAGCCCAATGAACAAGGTGTGCAGCATCAGACACGAACGTTTCC
The DNA here is from genome assembly GCF_018350155.1 of Leopardus geoffroyi. Classification (NCBI taxonomy): domain Eukaryota; kingdom Metazoa; phylum Chordata; class Mammalia; order Carnivora; family Felidae; genus Leopardus; species Leopardus geoffroyi. Next base: position 498,842 of record NC_059328.1, on the reverse strand, counting down.
CTTTCACACCTTCTCCCACTGTTGGCTTCATCACGTCCAACGTTTCTTCTAACATTTTCCAGCGCATAGACTCCCTTCGGACACATGCGGACAGGGGAAGACGGCAGCGATTGGGCACCGCAGGTTTAAGGAATGCAAGCCTGAGACATGTCCCTGTGAGAAGGCTGCTTGAGGTTCCCTGCAGCGCATGCCAAGTCCTGTTGCCCAACACGCATGCGATTTCGTTGTTTTCACTGGCACACACAGACCCAAACCTTACAGTAGCTGTTTTTTTATTCAGATAATGAATTTAGGGTAAAAAATGTTGCAAGTGATAATGTTCAGATGCAGAGTTCGGGTGGAGAGGGTACCTGCCTAATCTCTTAAGCTCCGTCCTTTGCTCGGGTCCCTCTTGCAGTCATTCGCTCACGCGGTAAAAACTCAACACTGGCTGAGCTCCCTCAGTGTACCAGGACTGCCCTAGGCTCTGCGGACGCGATGGTAAAGGCCAATGTGGGCCTCTGCTCTGTAGGGACGGCTCTGTGTGGGGCCCTGATGAGCCTGCACGAGTTCACAGCTGAATGAGCTGCAGTGCTCCGGACGGACCGGACGGTGGCAGAAGCTGGGAGGACCAGCCTCGCCGCTGGCTCCCACTGACTCCTGCCTTTGGGAAGGCAGTTTCTAGGCTCATCTGGCTCTCAGGAGGTATGTGGTTTTCCACCAGGCCTCCCAGGGTGCAGGGTATCTCTTCAGCAACGGGGTGCCCATTCACCCCCTCACCCTACCCCATGCCATTTGTCAAGCTTTTGCTCTCTTGCTCTTGGGGACTACTCAGGTGGTAAACTGTCCTCATCCACCCGGAGCATGTTGCTTCCTTACTGGCTGAATCTGTCAGCCTGTGTGGTGTGCCCAAACGGAGACTTCATTCTAGAAGAGGAAGGAAAACATTTAAAATAAAGTTAACACCTATTTTTGTGGAGTGGTAAGTGCTAGGGACAAAATAAAACAGGGTCGAGCTTCTCCAAATCAGGGGTGAGGCTTGAGGGTTCTCTTGGGGAGGTGACATCTGTAGAGTGACTGAGGCTCAGCCGGTAAAGTCCATATGGCTTGGGGGTGAGATAGGGCCACTCAGCTCCTTGCCGAAGACCCGCCCTTTTGGATCTGGCACAGGAAAGGCTTCTCTGTAGGGAGGTGGGGGAAGGGCCAAGGCTCTGCCGTGGGGGACAGGGCAGGGCCTTCAGGACACCTCATCCCTGGGAGTGTGTGCGTGGGGACGGGGAGAGAGTGGCCATCCCAAAGCTGTACTGCCTCCGGCTGGCAGCTGGACAGGGGAGGCTGCAGGAGCTGGCTATACCTCCTTCTGTCTGGGCTCTGGACAGGTGGCCTCGGCCAGGGATCGGGGATGGTAAGGCATCCTCAGGCCAGGGCCCCAGAGTCAAGGCGACCGATCCTGGAGGCCTTACTCAGGCCCTCTACTGCAGCACCACTTTCTACCTTCTGGACTTGGCTCTTCTGAAAATCTCTTTGCCTGGGTCCCTCCTTCTGTCCGGGGGCTCTGCCCCTTCCCAGGACCCGAGGGATTCCTACTCCCCACAGCGTCAGCCAAGTTGCCTGGCATCCATGGTAAGTCTTCTATCCTGGCATGGCATCTGCGTGTGGGGGAAGGGTCCCACCTCACCCTGTCCCCCTCCCCAGCCTGGAATCAGGGGTGAGGCCAAGCTCCAGCCCCACAGGTGGCCATCTTGGCCAGCAGTGAACAGGAGTGGAGGTGAGCAGCAGGGCCTGAGGGAGGGATCCAAGGAAAGGCGTGTGAGTGCCTCCCTGGGGGCCTGTCAGGGCACATCAGAGGCTGTGGGCATGTTTCTGCCTGCCTGGCCTTTGTCTCTGAGGAGGGAGCCCAGGCCAGGAGCCCTGGCGGTTGGCAGGGGAGGAAAGGTGCTGGGGCAGGGGTTGTTGCCAGCAGGCAGGGCTGGGCGTCCCCTTAAGTTGCTGGGTGAACAGGGTGGAGAAGTGGCCCTCAGCCTGGCCGGGAGGCAGCACTGCTAACCCCCACAGCTGCAGCTGCAGCCCTCCGGCTTCTGGAAGCAGCCACCCCCGCCTCCACACTTCCAGGAGATTCAGGAGAGGGCCTCCAGGGCGTGGCTTGCCCAGGAACTGCATGGAGGGGATATCCAGCTGGAGGACAGGACCCCAGGGAGGACTCCCTCTAGGGGTAACTGGGAGCTGAACTCTTAAGAAGGCTAAGTGGTAGCCCAGTCCCCTGGGGAGATGCGGGGGGGGGGGGGGTGGTGGTGGTGGTGAGGCAGTTCATATTGGCCTGGGGACATATGGGCTGGAGCTGGCCAGGGGACTCCAGTATCCGTGAAGGATTCCTGTTCTTCTCAGATGGACTCCGGGAGCTCCCGGCCGGGGGAGCAGAACCCGACGGAGGCAGGGGCAGAACGGGAACTGCGGTGGGTGGAGCTGAGCTCAGAGGAGGCCCTGGGAGCCCAGACAGAGGGGCCCAGCGCCCCACAAGCCTGGGGGCGCCTGCTGCAAGCCGTGTGGAGGGGTCACCCGGGCCTGGTGACAAAGCTGCTGCGTCAAGGGGCCAGTGTGGAGGAGAGGTGAGCCCGGGGGACGCTCCGAGAATCTTTACCGGGGTGGAGGAGGTGGCAGGGGCCCCTTCACTGAGCGAGGGAGGCGGGGCGGCAAGGGCGCCTCTACCCGCGGGCCCGCCCTGGTCCACGCCACCCTCGCCGCCCGCAGGGACCGCGCAGGCAGGACCCCGCTCCACCTGGCCGTGCTGCGCGGCCACGTGCCCCTGGTGCGCCTGCTGCTGCAGCGCGGGGCCGCCGTGGGAGCCGCCGACCGCGCGGGGCGCACCCCGCTGCACGAGGCCGCCTGGCACGGCCACTCGCGGGTGGCGGAGCTGCTGCTGCAGCGCGGGGCCCCGGCTGCGGCGCGCTCGCGGGCCGGCCTCACGCCGCTGCACTGGGCCGCCGCGCTGGGCCGGACGCTGCTGGCCGGGCGCCTGTTGGGCGCGCCGGGCCCGGGCCCCGCGGCGGCGGACGCGCGCGGCTGGACCGCGGCGCACTGGGCGGCCGCGGGCGGCCGGCTGCCGGTGCTGGAGCTGCTGCTGGCGGCGGGCGGCGCGGGCCCGGACGGCGCCCTGCTCGTGGCGGCCGCGGCCGGGCGCGGGGCGGCGCTGCGCCTGCTCCTGGCGCGCGGGGCCCGGGTGGACGCCCGGGACGGAGCGGGGGCCACAGCGCTGGGCATCGCGGCGAGCCTGGGCCGCACGCAGGTACGTTCCGGCCCGGCTGCGGGGAGGGCGCGGACAGGCGGGCCCCCCCGGACAGACCGAGCGAGACTGGAGGGCGGGAGGGGCGGCGGGGAGGGGCTGCCGGGGCCCTGAAGGCAGCCTTGACTGCGTGTCTCTCGGAAGCCCGGGGAGGACGCCTGGGGGCGGGGAGGGCATTCGGACTTTATTCTGGTGACCCGCAGCAACGAGTATGTATTGAGCACCAGGAGTGTGCTTGAGTCCAGCGGGTCCCTAGGCGGGGGGGGGGGGGGGGGGGGGGGGGGGGGGGGCTGCTTAGTCTTGGGTTTTGGCTGAGAAGTTCCAAGTGGATGTGTTGGAGTAGAGCCCCTTCAGACTGGCAGAGGTGCTGGCTCATTCTTACCAAGCGGGAAAGCGGCATTGAGAAAGAGGCTGCTAGGTCGGGGAGGCCAGATGAGGTGTGGGTCAGACAAAAGCTGTGTGGCCCCAGCCCCTCACCTGCCTGGGCCAGTCCCTGTCCTCTCCTTCCCTCCTCTTCCAGGACATGGAGGTGCTGCTTGACCGTGGGGCAGATCCCAGCCTCAAGGACAGGCACAGTCGCTCTGCACTCCACAGGGCTGCTGCTGGTGGACACCTGCCCGCTGTCCAGCTGCTAGCGGCCTGGGGAGCGGAGGTGGATGCTGGAGACTCACTGGGCCTCACACCACTGCACCACGCCGCTCGGGGAGGCCATGCAGAGGTTGCCAGCCACCTCCTAGACAGGGGAGCGCAGGTCAATGCTGCTGGGTGGCTCCACAAGACCCCCCTTCACCTTGCCATGGAGCACGGCCACGGCCCCACCGCAGAGCTCCTGCTGAGCCGAGGGGCTAGCCCCACCTTGAGGACACAGTGGGGTGAGGTGGTCCGGGACCTGGTGTCCGAGGGGGCCTGCCCCAGGCGCTGCTCACCCTTTGCAGAGAGTAGGAGTGGGAGGGGCACATAGCCCCAGAGGCCCTGAGCTGGGCAGAAGGCTCCAGGCTCCCACGGCCTTCCGAGTGTGCCAGGCTCCTCTCTTCTGGGCCGAGACTGCCTGCCTGGACAGAGGGGAGGACAGCTGAGAGGTTCCTGGAAGAGAAGGGGGGCAGTGGCTTGAGCTCCAGTAATGGGCCTGGGACTGCCCCACTGCCCCCTAGGGGGACACATCACCCCTGCAGCACTCATTAGCAGAGAGATTGAGTTGTGGCAACAGATTTGACTAAAACCTGACAGGGTCCCTGGGTCCGTCATGGGGTTGTCACTCTCAGCTGCTCTGTACATGGGGATTATCTTCCTGTGTTTTGTTAGATCTGATATTTGTCTGTTGGCACCCATGTATTACAGGGCCGAACTAATGGCCCCAGTTGTTTCCATCTCCCCTGTGATCGAGCCTGTACTCAGAACTGCTGTCCTCTCTCCACACTCAGTTGATATTCCCCCTGTCCTAAATTATCTAGGGTCAGGTACCTGTCACCTAGGGACAGGCCCCATACACCAACGACCACTGGGATTATCCAACCAGTCAATTCTAAACTGCTTTCCTTGCCCTGCCTTGCCTTTCCTGTGGGAACCCCAATAAAGGCTCTGGCCGGAGCTTTCCCCTTGCTCCCGCTTTTGCCTCCAGAGGACACTGGTGCCTCTCCCTGCGGCCCTGTAGGGCACGGTGTGCCCTCTTCTCTCAGGAAATGCGGGTAATAAGAAATGTACTTTCTTTCTTTTTTTTTTTTTTTTTAAGAGGATAAAAATTATACAATTTATTATCTTACAGTTATGTAGTTTGGAAGTAAGAAATGGGTCTCACCATGCTAAAATAAAGATGTTAGCAGGACTGCATTCCTTCTGAATGTTCTAGGACAGAATCCATTTCCTTGCTTTTTCCAGCTTCTAAAGGGGGCCTGATTCTTGGGTCCATGGCCCCATTCCCACATCTTCAAAGCCAGTAACATTGAGGCCAGTCCTTCTTACAGTGCTATCTCTGGTTCTCTCTTTTGATTCCATCTTCCACTTTTAAGGGTTCTTGTGATTACACTGGGCTAATCTAGATGTTCCAGGGTAATCTTCCTGATTTAAGACTGGCTGATTAGCAAACTTCATTCTATCTGCAGCCTTAAGTCCCTCTTACCATGCAACCTATTTACAGGTTCCAGGAATTAGGATATAGACATATACACATACCCTAATTACAGGATATAGATCTTTAGGGAGACATTTTCTACCTACTACAAAACACATACAAAAAAGAACATAGAAATAGCCGATAGAAATGTGAAAAGGTATTCAACTTCGTTAGTCATTCAGAAAACGGAGATTAAAGTCACAATAATACACCACTATACGCCTCAAGAATGGCTAATATTAAAAAGTCTGTAGAGATGTAGAACAATCAAAATTCTTGTATATTGCTGGTAAGATTTTTTTTTTTTAATATATGAAATTTATTGTCAAATTGGTTTCCATTACAACACCCAGTGCTCATCCCAAAAGGTGCCCTCCTCAATACCCATCACCCACCCTCTCCTCCCTCCCACCCCCCATCAACCCTCAGTTTGTTCTCAGTTTTTAACAGTCTCTTATGCTTTGGCTCTCTCCCACTCTAACCTCTTTTTTTTTTCCTTTTTCCTCCCCCTCCCCCATGGGTTCCTGTTAAGTTTCTCAGGCTCCACATAAGAGTGAAACCATTTGGTATCTGTCTTTCTCTGTATGGCTTATTTCACTTAGCATCACACTCTCCAGTTCCATCCACGTTGCTACAAAAGGCCATATTTCATTTTTTCTCATTGCCACGTAGTATTCCATTGTGTATATAAACCACAATTTCTTTATCCATTCATCAGTTGATGGACATTTAGGCTCTTTCCATAATTTGGCTATTGTTGAGAGTGCTGCTATGAACATTGGGGTACAAGTGCCCCTATGCATCAGTACTCCTGTATCCCTTGGATAAATTCCTAGCAATGCTATTGCTGGGTCATAGGGTAGGTCTATTTTTAATTTTCTGAGGAACCTCCACACTGCTTTCCAGAGCGGCTGCACCAATTTGCATTCCCACCAACAGTGCAAGAGGGTTCCCGTTTCTCCACATCCTCTCCAGCATCTAGAGTCTCCTGATTTGTTCATTTTGGCCACTCTGACTGGCGTGAGGTGATACCTGAGTGTGGTTTTGATTTGTATTTCCCTGATAAGGAGCAAGAAATGTACTTTCAATGGCATCAGCCTCTCCCTGTCATCACTCAGCCGTCTCCATAAATTAAAACTCCTGCGGTACAATTGAAACAGAGGGACGCTTGTCTCTGACTGTCCACCTCTGTATCCTCATAGAAAAATCACCACCATTGTTCGATTTAAAACTATAATTTTTCTGAGAGAACATCTTTTTCTTTTTTTTTTTTAAATTTTTTTTTTAACATTTTATTTATTTTTGAGACAGAGAGAGACAGAGCATGAACGGGGGAGGGGTAGAGAGAGATGGAGACACAGAATGGGAAGCAGGCTCCAGGCTCTGAGCCATCAGCCCAGAGCCCGACGCGGGGCTCGAACTCACGGACCGCAAGATCGTGACCTGAGCTGAAGTCGGACGCTCAACCGACTGAGCCACCCAGGCGCCCCGAGAGAACATCTTTTTCAAAAAAAATCTTTTTTTAATATTTTACTTTTGAGAGAGAGAGAGAGAGAGAGCGCACAAGCTGGGGAGGGGCACAGAGAGAGGGAGACACAGAATCTGAAGCAGTCTCCAGGCTCCAAGCTGTCAGCACAGAGCCTGACGTGGGGCTTGAACCCACGAACACTGAGATCATGACCTGAGCTGAAGTCGGATGCTTAACCGACCGAGCCACCCAGGCGCCCTGAGAGAACAGCTTTATAGGACAGATTTCATTTTTGAAAAGTGAGAGTTGTGCCAGATTAGTGCCCCTGCCATGGAAGTGTTTGGATTTACATCTAGGGCAACAGGAAGCCTTGAGGGAATTTGTGTGAATACGACGTGGTCTGATCTGCTCAGGAGCCTGCCATGTACAGAGTGGATTGTATCTGGGGAAGGAGGATACAGGGAAACCAGTGAGATGGTGGCATGTTAGCGGGGGTGGGATAAGCCTCAAAATCAGACTGATTCTGTGGGAAGAGCCCCCTGGACTTGCTGGCAGGTTGGGCATGGGGGGCCAGGGAGACGGAAATAACAATGACTCCTAGTGAGACCTAGGCCTGGGGTGGAGGGTGGGTGGTAGACTTTTTACTGCAGGAGGAGGGCAGACACCCAGGAGATGAGAAGGGGGGGAGGTGGGGGCTGGAGGGACGTCTTCAGGATCCTCAGTGAACATGGTTTTCAAAGGTGCAGGATGGCCCTACTCCCGGCTGGCCAGCACAGCCTGTGGGCTCTACCTTCAGAGCACACTGGGCACTCAACTGCCTCCAACCTCCTCCACTGTGTCTACCATGGCCAAGCCACCATCAGCCTCGCCTGGAATGTCACGTTGCCCCAGCCAGGCCAGCTTCGAGCCTAACTGGTCTCCCTGTTTGAGCCCTTGTCTCCCTGCAGTCTGTTTGCAAAACGGCAGCTCTAAGATTATTTAATAAGTTGGATGATGCCCGTAATGACTTCACCTTTCACGAGTGTGAAAAACAAATGTGTCATATTGACGTGTTCAGATGCCCTAGTAACCTCACCCAGCTCCCATACTCTCTCTACAATGTGATTTCCATGTTTCTCCCACGAAAATTAATAACAGAAAACTTCACTGAAATGTAGTTAGGAGGTTTGGTCAGGGGAGCTCTCAGACCTCCCACTCCTCGTCAACTGCTGACCGAACAAGAAGAGAGGGACTCTGCAGGTGGATGCTACTTCATGACCCCAGCTGAAGAAAAAAGGATTTTCTCATCTCCCCAGCAACAGCTCAGCCAATGAGAAGCCATTATACTTCAGACTCTCAGTTTACTCCGGTGGACTTTTTGTTTGCAACAGTTCCTCCAACTGCCACTTTCCTCTAGAAACCAGTCGCGTGTGGTTGTCGCTCCAGATTTTCCAGTAGTTTGCCTGTCCCGGATTGTAATTTTCTTCTATTCTCAAATAAACCTATTTTTTTTTTTTTTGCTGGTAAAACAACTGACCATTTTATTTTTAATATTAACACTACCATCCAGAGTTGGAGTCAGTGCCTCTGCCCCTTGACGTTCAGTGAACTTTTGTGACTATTCAAGCTGCCAGAGTACTGCTGAAATGATGCTGTGTGGCCCTACAGGGTGGGCCAAGAAGGCGATGAGGCATCCGCACCACCTTGCGCTTCGGCCACCATGCAGGGAATGACTGCCCTGAAGCCACCATGCTGTGAGGAATCCCAAATGCAGCATGGTAGCCAGAACATCAAAGTCCTTACATGACCAAGGTCCTACACATCCTCACCAACTTCCATCTCCTGCCTCTGATTTGCTCACTTTGATTCAGGGGTCCCTGGGATTCTCATTTGCCCCACCCCCACCACATTGGTTGTTTTTTGTTTTTTTTTTTTAAGTTTTAATTTAATCTCTACATCCAACGTGGGGCCCAGCCCAAACTCCTGACCATGAGATCGAGTCACATGTTCCACCAACTGAGCCAGCCAAGCACTCCCAACATTTTTGCTGTTGTTGACCATACCAGGTGCTTTCCTGTCTCTAGTCCTTTACACCTGCTGGCTCCTCTGCCTGGCAAACTCTTCCCACAGATATCTGCTTGGCTCAATCAGTCACTTCCTTCTTTTTTGTTTTTGTTTTTGTTTTTTTTAGTCACTTCCTTCTTAACACTACTCTCTCACTGCACCCTCTAACACTATTTAAATTTGCACCTCCCAAAGGGGAAAGCTCTTCTTTAAGTAGAGTGCCAATAACTATAGGAAGAACGATGGGGTCAGAAAATTAACAATGAATGCTCCAACGAATGAATGCAAATTAAAAAGTTTTTAAATGTTTATTTATTTTTGAGAGACAGCGCACAAGCAGGGGAGGGGCAGAGAGGCAGAGAGAGAACCCAAGCAGGTTCCAGGCTCTGAGCTGTCAGCACAGATCCCAACTCGAACTCACAAGCCGCAAGATCATGACCTGAGCCGAAGTCAGCTGCTTAACTGACTGAGCCACTCAGGCGCCCCAGGAGTTATTCTTCCCAGGAAGAATAATCTTAAAATGGAAAAAACTGTGGTTAAGCAACTGACTTTGGCTCTGGTCATGATCTCACGGTTCATGGGTTAGAGCCTTGCTTCCGGCTCTGTGCTGACAGCTCAGAGCCTGGAGCCTGCTTCGGATTCTGTGTCTCCCTCTCTCACTGCCCCTCTTTTGCTCACACACACACACACACACACACACACACACTCTCTCTCTCTCTCTCTCTCTCTCTCTAAAATAAACATTAAAAATAAAAAAAAATTTGAAAAAAACTGTAAACAGTTGGTACTATGGGGTAAAATACCTTGGGGAGTTAGAAGTAGTCTTGCAACTTTTCTGTAATTTCAAAAGTTACAAAGAAAAAAAGGGAAGGGGAGCCTGGGTGGCTAAGTCAGCTAAGCACCGACTTCCGCTCAGGTCATGATCTGGCTGGCTGCTCGTTGGGCTGGAGCCCTGTGTGGGCTCTGTGCTGACAGCTCTGAGCCTGGAGCCTGCTTGGGATTCTGTATGTCCCTCTGCCCCTCCCCTGCTCTCTCCCTCTCTCTCTCTCAAAAACAAATATTAAAAAAATAAAAATAATTTTTTTAACGTTTATTTATTTTTGAGACAGAGAGAGACAGAGCATGAACAGGGGAGGAGCAGAGAGAGAGGGAGACACAGAATCTGAAACAGGCTCCAGGCTCTGAGCTGTCAGCACAGAGCCCGACGCGGGGCTCGAACTCACAGACCGTGAGATCATGACCTGAGCCGAAGTCGGACGCTCAACCGACCAAGCCACCCAGGCGCCCCCCCAAAATTTTTAAGTTACAAAGAAACAGATGCTCCCATTCTGCCCCCCCCTTCATTATTTTTCAAATTAATGGTAATATAGTGGTAAAATATACATAAAATTTACCATTTCGTTTCAATTTTAGTTTATGTACTGCTGAAGTGAGCACCCATTTTGACCATTTTAGCTTTCAATTAGCAATAATCGCGCCTGGGATAAACCTCATTGGCTACGATACTGCCACTGCGCAAAGCTCATTTTGACCATTTAAAAAAAATTTTTTTTTTCAACGTTTATTTATTTTTGGGACAGAGAGAGACAGAGCATGAACGGGGGAGGGGCAGAGAGCGAGGGAGACACAGAATCGGAGACAGGCTCCAGGCTCTGAGCCATCAGCCCAGAGCCTGACGCGGGGCTCGAACTCACGGACCGCGAGACCGTGACCTGGCCGAAGTCGGACGCCTAACCGACTGCGCCACCCAGGCGCCCCTCATTTTGGCCATTTTAAAGTGGACAATTCCATGGTGTTTAGCATCTTTACAACATTACGCAACCGTCACCAGTATCCAGTTGCAGAACATTTCATCACCCCAAAAGGAAAACGTGCCCACGGGCGGCCACTCCCCATCTCCACCCCCCCCACTCCACCCTCCCACCTTTCCGCTTATTCTGGGCATTTCCTACGAGCGGAACCATTAATGTTTCCTTTCTCCACCGCCCCTTCCGCGCTGCCCTGTAAAGACTGGGAGCCCCACCCCCTCGGTGGCAGCCAGCCCCCGCGGAGGGCGCTCCGCAGCAGCCCGTCCGAGCCCCCAGCGACGCGAACCGTCACGCACGGGAACGCGCACAAGACTCGGCCCGTGGGTGAGGGCTCTGGGAGCACTCGCGGCGCCCCGGAAGTCCCCGCCGGGCCGCCGACCCGGAAGCGCTCGGGCGCGGCCACCGCTTCCGCCGAGGGCGGTGCGGCGCGTGCGCGGCCGGGCGCGGGCTCCGGCCGGTGGGTGCCATGGTCTTCCTCGGCGCGCCGCTGTGGCTGCGGAGCCGCCTCACTGACCGCTACTGGCGGGTCCGGGAGGTGCTGCAGCACGCGCGGGTGAGTCGGCCGCGCACGCCCCGCGTCCGCCGCGTCTCCTCCCGGCCCGGGGCGCGCTGACCAGCCTCCTTTTCCGTTTCTTCACCCAGCACTTTCGGGGAAGGAAGAATCGGTGCTACCGGCTGGCGGTCAGAGCGGTGACCAGAGCGTTTGTGAAATGCACGAAAGCGCGAAGACTGAAGAAGCGGAACATGAGGACAGTAAGCGCGGGCCCGGGGAGGCTAGGCTTGGTCAGCCCCTCCCTCCCTCCCAACCCTTCCTCGCGGCGCCAGGAGAGCCGCGGTCGCTGCAGGGAGGAGGCTGGACTCTCCGCCGTCTGAGAGCCATTTCGAACCCAGCGAGACAGGCCTCTGGGTCCTGACCCTCTCCGCCCCCCACCCCCCATCCCGCCTTAGGGGGTGGCTTCTCCGCCCTCGGTACCACCGCCGGTCTCCTCGTTTCTGTTTCTCTTACTTCAGATCTTTTTTTAACGTTTATTTTTGAGACAGAGACAGAGTGTGAGCAGGGAAGGGACAGAGACAGGGGGAGACAACAGAATCCGAAGCAGGCTCCAGGCTGAGCTGTCAGCACAAAGCCCCACGCGGGGCTCGAACTCGGAACCGGGAGGTCATGACCTGAGCCCAAGTCGGAAGCTTAACCGACTGAGCCCCCCCCCCGCCCAGGCGCTCCTGTTTCTCTCACTCCACGTCCGAGACCCGGCAAATTCTGGCCACCCCACGGACCGAATCTGGGATGTCCGGGAGCTCACCTTCTCCCCACCCACTCCCACTTGGGCCCGTGTCAAAGCCTCCTTGCCCCTCTCCCTCCTTCCACCAGCCACCATTGTAGTCTCTACTGCTCCCATCTCTCCTCTGCTGAAAACCCTGTGGTGGCTTCTCACCACACCCCTAATGAAAGTCGCCCCAGGCCGACTTGGTTACTGAGACCTTGTCCCTGGCCACCCCGTGTGGCTCACCTGCCCCAGGGCCACTCTTGGCTTCCCATGCGCATCTGGAGGAGGCCAAGCCTGCTTCCTCACAGGCTGTTTGCACTTACGGTTTCTTCTGCGTCCTGGGTCCCGCTTCACTGCCTGCGGTGGGCGTCCCTAAATCTCGTGCACTTAGCATCCAATATACCACAAATTTGACTTGATTGGTTATTGCTCCCAGCCCCCAAATGTAAGTATTAGGAGGGAGCTTTGTGTTCTTTTGAATTCTGTAACCTCCCGCCTAGATCACGAACACTTTGCAAATATTGCCTGAATGGATAAGGGAGAGGGGAGAATTCTGACCCTTTAAAATCGGAAATGCCCCATTAACTGTAGGTTAGGATCACAGCATGATAGACTGTCCCTGCACATGATGGCCTGGTGTGCAGGAGTGGCCTCTGCATCCCAGCTCTGTTCTTTGTGCCTTATTTTCTCAGATGGTAAGGTGGTGCTTCCTGTGACCTTGTGGGCATCTGGTCAGGCCAGATGGCTCTCATGGGAGCAGAGGTTCTCCTCGTGGGGTGGGGGCCCGGTACCGCAGCAGCCTCACATAGAACACGGTAGCAGTGTAGATTCGCAGGCCCCAGCGCACCCACTGAATCAAACTCTGGAGGTGGGGCCTAGAAATCTGTTTTAACAAACCTCTAATAATTCTGATGCACGTTCAAACTTTAGAACCACTGAAGTAAAAGAAGAAAATGGACTTGAGTACCATCTTAAGATTGAGTAAAGAATGCCTTAAGAATCTAATCCCCCTTCTTTTTAAGATTAAAAAAATAATAACAAAAGCAAAGGTAAACAAGATTTATCTTTAGAATAATCGGCACACCCAACGTGGGATTAAAACTCACAACCCCAAGGTTGAGAGTTGCATGCTCCCCTGAAGGAGCCACCCAGTTGCCCCACAATCCAAGCCCTTGTTTAACAGACCAGGTTTGTTGTTGATGCAGAAACTTCCACATCACTCTGACTTCCCTTCCAGATCATTCTGAACCTAACCAGCCTCGATTTCCCTGCAGTTTTCAGACCTTTTGCTGTGCCTGGAACCTACCCTGCTGCTCCCTGCCAGGAGGGTCCTCTGTGATGCTTCTCCCTCCCTCCAGCCCTGCCCCTCCCTCAAGACCGTTTTCCATCCCCCTCCGTGAAGCTTTCACCTCAAGTTTTTCATCCCCACCTGGTAGCACTGATCTCAGTGGCTGTTGTAGCTCACCGGTGTGTATCTTTTGTACACTGAGCTGTGTCTGCCACAGAATCTTTTGCTCATTTTTGTCTTCTCGGGGCCTAAAAATGTGTATTGAATTAGTGCTTTATACTGTGGGACTTTCTTTTTATCATTTAGAATCTTGCATTTGAACGAGGAGCATCAGCCTTTGCTGGCCCAGTGTGCCTGAATAGAAAGCACTGCTTTTCTATTTTAATCTTTTTTAAGTTTATTTATTTTGAGAGAGAGCACAAGCAGGGAAGGGACAGAGAGAGAGAGAATACCAAGCAGGCTCCTTGCTATCAGCGCAAAGACCGACGTGGGGTTTGAACTCATGTACTGTGAGTACTGTGAGATCACGACCTGAGCCCAAACCAAGAGTCCGATGCCTAACTGACTGAGTCCCTCAGGCACCGCAATTTTTCTATTTACTTTTGCAAAAAAAGTTTACTTTGACTTTTAGTTGACTCAGAACCTTTGCTGGGAGATGTGGAGGTAATGCACAACCAGTTCTTTTTTAAATTTTTATCTTATTTTTATTAAAAAAATGTTTTAATGTTTATTTATTATTTTTGAGAAAGAGACAGAGTGCGAGCAGGGGAGGGGCAGAGAGAGAGGGAGACACAGAATCTGAAGCAGGCTCCAGGATCTGAGCTGTCAGCACAGAGCCTGACACGGAGCTTGAACTCACGAACCATGAGATCATGACCTGCACGGAAGTCAGACACTTAACTGCCTGAGCCACCCACGTGCCACTAGTTCTTTTTTTTAATTAAAAAAAAAAAAAAAAAAAGTCATTTGAGAGAGCGCGCGCGCGCGCGCGCGCGCGCACACACACGTACGTGTGAGTGGGGGAGGGGCAGAGAGAAGGAGACAGAATCCGAAGCAGGCTCCAGACTCTGAGCCATCAGCACAGAGCCTGATGCAGGACTTGAACCCACAAACCTCAAAATCATGACTAGAGCCGAAGTCAGACACCAATCTGACTGAGCCACCCAGGCACCCCTGGACAACTAGCTCTTAAGCATCTCGATGTTTTCTTATTTCAGCTTTGGATTAATCGAATTACAGCTGCCTCCCAGGAACATGGCCTGAAGTACCCAGCATTCATTGTCAATTTAATTAAGGTACGGTTGAGGACATGGTCTGTTGAGATCTACAGAAAGTGACCCAACTGGTGTGGTCCAGTACAACGGGCAGCAGAGTGTGAGCCCCCTGCCGAGTTCTCAGGTTGGAGTTTTGGCGAGTTTAGGGGCTCCTCACGATGGCTTCGTCTTTGCCTGGCTGGTAGCAGAACTGGAAGTAGGGCAAGTGGTACCAGGACGTGAGCCCGCATGTTTCCCCATCAAGAGAAGCAGCAGAAAACTTGGCTTTACTTTAAAGTGTAACTTCAGAGTTTTACACTGAAAGATTTCCGATGAGGAAGCAGATGAATTTGAAACTCCTGGTGTGAAACAGTAGGGTGGTGGTCTTGGGCAGGAGAGATTAAACATGTGTCACAAAATCTTGGCAATTGTTGAATCTAGTGATTATGCTAATCCCTCTCCTTTTGTTTGCATTTAATTTGTTTTTTTTAAAGGGGTTTGGGTGTTGTGCGTCTAGCGTGTAGCACGCCCTGCCTTTGGTACTTTGCAAGGATCCTCATGCGTGACATCCCCGTTTTACTGACAAGGAGCTAAGGCTCAGGATGGACTATGCCCAAGGCACACAAGGCCCAGGTAGCGGAGGAGCCACCCCTGCATAGTTGGGTTGATACGCAGGATTATCCTTTCTTTTGCTCTTCAAGTTCGTCAGTTTTCAGAAGTCACCTGCAGTTTTACCCGATAGGTGGGAATTGAGAATGCCTGGTTTTGTTCCTGACTCCGTGCTCCCATCTCACGTATTTCTCTGTGTCTCATTTCATCGTAGAATGAGAATTGTGATATCCTCTTTGAAGCTGACTTAAAGGGCTACCCCAGGCCAGCAGTCATAGCTCTGTCTGGGTGATGGCCGTTGACCCTTAAACAAGGTTTTTGTTAGTTTGGTTTCTGTTTTTTAATTTTTGAAAGGGAGTGTGAGCGAAGGAAGGGGCAGAGAAAGAGGGGGACAGAGGATCTGAAGCTAGCCCCTCGTTGACAGCAGTAAGCCCAGTGCAGGGCTAGAACTCACGAACTATGGGATCATGACCTGAGCTGAAGTTGGACGCTCAACTGAGTCACCCAGGTGCCCGCCTAAACAAGGTTCTTAACTCCATGGCTGGCACCAGGACTGGGTGCCAGCATTCTCGTCCACGTACGTCACCTCTTGCAGCGATGCCTTCCCCTGTCCTAGTCCACATTTATCCTCCAGCATCCTGCTTTGACAGGATTGGCCCCGTGCTCTCCAATCTCCTCAAACAGACCATGTGTCCCAGGACAGAGGCCGCCCTGGAGCCATGCAGGATGTGCTTAGCAGCAGAGACCATAGGACTCTCAGCTGCATTCAGTCTTGCTGCTTTTCACTGAAACACATTTCCGATGCTGACACAGGATTTGATTTTCTTCCCAGTGCCAGGTGGAGCTCAACAGGAAAGTGCTCGCGGATCTAGCCATCTATGAACCAAAGACTTTTAAATCTTTGGCTGCTTTGGCCAAAAGGAGGCGACAGGAAGGATTTGCTGCTGCCCTGGGGGATGGGAAAGAGCCCGAAGGCGTATTTTCCAGAGTGGTGCAGGATTGTTGAGCGGGATTCCGACGTGCATGCTTTCTGCATGCTCTTTGCAGCGGAGTGTCTTAGGAAAAGGTTTTTCCCCCTGATGATCACAGCCGCTAAAATAGGAGCTAAAAACTACTTGTCAACAGTGTGTGATCAGCAATTATATTAATTTGCATTTTAGTAAAAGGCGTGTAAGGCCCCTTCTTCCCTCATTGAGACAGATAAATAAAGCTTGTGTGGTGTGGTGTTCAGTGTTCTGAGTTGTGTTCTCTGGTATAAGCACACGTGCTATGGGTGCCCTGTGGGAGACTGCCAGGTTGAGGGGTTCAACTGAGCCTGTGCTTCCTGTCGGAGCCTGAGATCTCCTGTGGCTAGTCTGTTCAGAACTCAAGCCTCAAAACCCCACTCTGACCCTGCCCAGGCTTAACCTTGTCTTCTACCCTTCCAGGCCTCCCCTTGTCTTCAGTTTCCAGCAGGGACCATGGTGCTCAGCTCTTGGGCCACCTTGAGTGCCAGTTTCAGTTTCCCTGCTTGCTTCCTCACTCTCCAGCCCAGTAAGAGCAGCAAGCTGGGTGGCTCTCCCAAAGCACAAAGTCAAGCCCAGAACAGGTTCCCAACATGCTAGCTACTTTGATGAGGAAGAACTCACCGCAGCTCTAACTCTGCACGTCCCTTATGTCCGTCCACTGCTGACTGCTGCCTCGCAGGTGTATCTGCCTCCCTGCTCAGGCCCACGTCCCTCCGGTTACCCTCTTGGTGAGCAGATGCCACCCTCAGCCTCTCTTGCATGTATTTCACATTCCCCTCTTGGCCAGCTCTCGTCTCCACCTCTTGCTTCCTGCCACTGGGTCTACAGTCGGCCCATCAGGCCTAGGCAGCTCTCACCAAAGCCATCAGGAACCAAAATCCAACACATACAGTCAGCACTTGACCCCAAGGACCATGGACTCCCTTCCCTCTTCCCACGCAGTCTCCCTTTGCCCTCTGCCTCACCCTCCCACACGCTCCAGCCCAGGGGAGTTCTTCAGGCCCACAGTAGCAGCGGCTGTCTGCATTTACCTGGCAATGTACACCTGCCTACCCAGACTGGGCGCCCACCTTGCCTCCACTCCTAATGTTCCCATGATGAGCCCTCCATCCTTTGCTAGTAGTCCCCTGAAAGTCCTTCCGGGTTCCTGTGGACTCAGCACCCACCTCCAGACCCACAGAGAACCAATCAAGTCCTGACCGCCTACCACTTGGCGATCTCCTGAATCTGTCCACTTTACTTCATCTTAACTACAGGCCAGCATTTCTTCTGGCTTCAGTTACTGTACTGGCCTAACAGGCCCCTCCTCCTGGCTCTTGGTGTCTAATGAAGGCCACCGGACAATTTGGAGGCGCGGGGCTGAGTTGTTCACGGTCTCTTGCACCCAGGGTGCTCAATGTGCACTAGTCAGTAAGTGGGTTTTGAATAGACAGCAGGGTGGAGGACACACAGGGCCCTTTGGTGTGTGGGGCTGAGCTGCGTGTGCAGTGAGCTGCTGCGTCAGAGCTGCCTGCCTTTGCTTTTGCATCTCCATAAAGGAGCATGAGTGTGTGGTAAACAGCCGTGGGCTGCCCCCAGCACCCACCCTCCCCCCAGCAACAGGATCCCGGTTTCCCCTCATGTAAGCCTGGGTGCATGGCCTGGCTCTGACGGCCAGAGCCATCAGCTTTTCCTTCGTTTCTGGCCACTACTTAGGGGATGGAAAAATCACCCAGGCAGTGCCAAAGAGAAACAAGCTGTTTCCTGGAGTTTCCAGACAAGAAAAAATTCCTCCTTTCCTGAACAGTGTGAGGACATTCTGGAGCTGCCAACATGAGGTAGGGGTGAGATGAGAAAAAGGCTGGATCTTGGTTGGCACTGTTTGAGTTGCAAAATCAAGTTATCACCAGGGGTGAAAGCCAATGGTGGCCTCTGGGTTTGAGCAGTTTGAGGCGAGGGCAGTGTCTGCACCTGCCCCACCCCAGCTGCCCCTCACCCAGGCTTTCCCAGCATCCTCACATGGGTTCTCGCACTACTCCTGGCAAAAGTTTCGGTACAAATCATTTGTACCGCAGTTACTCCTCTGGTACAGATGCGATAGCAGTACTGCTGTCAGATGACGTTAAAAAAAAGAAAAAAAGATAAAGACCCTGAGAGAGCTAGGAGTAACTGATGAGGAAACGGAGGTTCAGGATCAAGAGGGGTTCACAAATGCACAAACCCCTTCGAAGGCTCCCCACCGGAAAATAAAGTCCAAGCTCCCTCCCACCCTCCCGGGGCCATCCACCCTGGCTCTCTTTCCCCCGATCCCGGGAAGAACTAAGGCCTTTTCCCATGCTCCGCAGAAACATCGAATTCAACGTTTACAGTTACTTTTCCCGTGGCCCCCGTTTGGAAGGCAAGAATTTCAGGAATCTGGTGGCAACATCACCCCAAGGATAACGACCACGCCAGCTGTCACGTATCAACTCCGGCAAACCGCACCCCATGGCTGCGGGCGCGGGCTGGAGACAACTCACCAGCACGCGCACCGATCTTTTCATCCTGTCGACCGGCCACCGGAGGCCTCCGCGGGCCCTGCTCCACGCCCCGGGCAGCCCGGCTCTCGGGACGCAATCCCGGCGGAAAAAAAGCCGCCACGCCCCCGCACGCGCCCTCACGCAAAGGTGCCGCGCCCCGCCGGTCCGGAGCGGGGTCGGCCTACCGCGCGCAGAATCTCTCAGGGTAGGCCGGACCCCGCCCCCCCAAGAAGCCCTGGGGCTGCAGCGGGAGCTCCACGAGCTGCCAAGGCTTTGTGCCGAAGGTTCGGACTCACCGGGCAGGGCACCGCCAGTACTGCTTCCGGGTCGGGCCGCAGACCCTGGTCTCATCCGGGCGCCGCGGGGTCCCCTGGGTAACGAGCCCGCCCCCGCCCTCGCGGGGTTCCGGCGTCGCCGTCTGTCGCGACGCTGACGGGTAGACTGCCCAGCCAATCGCGGCAAGGCGGCGCCGGGCCGCCCGCAGAACGAACCAATGGCACGCGGAGGGGGCGGGGCAGTCGTGGCTGTGGATCGTCGCGAGGAGCCGCCCTGCCGGGAAGGAGCCCGAAGGGGAGTCAGCGGCACAAAATGGCGGCGGCGGCGGCGGCGGCGGCGGCGGCGACGGTCGCGGCTGGGACTCCGGGGCCGGCTGCCACCGCGGCAGCGGTCTGCGCCCCGGGGTCGGGGAACGCAGCCCCCGGGTCGCAGGGGATGTTGATCGGGGACCGGCTATACTCCGGGGTGCTCATCACCTTGGAGAACTGCCTCCTGCCTGACGACAAGCTCCGCTTCACGCCGTCCATGTCGAGTGGCCTCGACACCGACACAGAGACCGACCTCCGCGTGGTGGGCTGCGAGCTCATCCAGGCGGCCGGCATCCTGCTCCGCTTGCCGCAGGTGAGGGCGCGGCCGCGAGCCTCAGGCCGAGGTAACCGCCGCGCCGGCTCCGGGGGAGGCCGCCGGGCCCTTTGTTGGCGGCGGAGCCGGGCCTGGCGCCGACCCCCGACCCCCCCTCGTCCCCGCAGGGGCCCCGGGCTCCGCGCCGCTCCCGGCCCCGCGTCTCAGCGCTGCCGTCCGTCAGGGGCGATGAGGGAGGCGAGGCAGCAGGGCGCGAAGAGCCTGTGCGGACTGGGGACACGGCTTAGTGCCTGCTCCTGTGTCCGTCGCCCGAAACCAGGGGACTGCGCTGCGAAAGCCTTGGGTCGTGGCTTTAGAAGTGAGGGGAACTCTTCTCTTTTCCAGGTGGCTATGGCTACAGGGCAGGTGTTGTTCCAGCGATTTTTTTATACCAAGTCCTTTGTGAAGCATTCCATGGAGGTAAGCGCGCTCCCCCGTGTCTTTCCCGCCGAGGGAAAACCTGGGCTGCTGTTGGCGGGTTGCTCAGAGGAGCGAGAACCTGCCTTCTGGCCGGGGTGCTGTACTTGAGGGGTGGGGGAGCCCCCGGGACTCGAGTGGCCTCTTGGAAGCGGCCCTTGCGGCGCTGTTGAGGCGGCGGAGAGTCTCGGTGGAAGGAACCCACCTGTGTGTGCGATGCTCACCTTCCAGCACGTGTCGATGGCTTGTGTTCACCTGGCCTCCAAGATAGAAGAGGCTCCGAGACGGATACGGGACGTCATCAACGTGTTTCATCGCCTTCGACACCTGAGAGAGAAGAAGTAAGCGCTGGTCTGCTCGTGTTCACCGTTAGGCTGCGCGAAGGTGTCTGGGTGTGGGGTGCTAAGCTGCGCCCGGGACAGGGCCTGCGGCCCAGGAGGTCCGCCCCAGGTGCTGTTTATGAGCGAAGGAGCCGCGGCAAGAAGGGCAGGGCGCTGTGGCTACGGTTGCGGGACCCTGGCCTCCCGGTGTGCCCACGCCAGTCTCTCTAACGCTCTGGAGCCGAGTTCTCCGTCTCCGCACTGCTGCCCTCACGGGCCGGATGGTGCTTTGTCGCGAGGACCGTCCTGTGCGTGGCAGGGTGTTTAGCAGCATCCCCGACCTCTCTCTCAGTCGTGACGGCCAAACCGGGTCCCCTGACCTGGCCCCGGGATGGCAGAATTGCCCCCCGGTTGAGCACCACCGCCCGGACGACCCAGACTGCTCTTCGGGCTGACGCAAGTCCTTTGGAAAGCGCAGCCGCTGGCTGTTTAAACGGTCTGCGTCTGTGGTTGTCGGTTTTCCATTTCGTCTACGACGCACGACACTTGCGTCCTGAGCCGGGTGACGTACTTGTGTGACGAGGTCTCGAAATCTTCCGCTCAGTGCTCGTGGTGCGTCTTGGGCTGGTCGTGTAAGGAAAAGAGTACGTTCAGCGCCGGGGTTTGTGGAAGACCCTCTGCTTGTGTTAAAGGAGACGAAGCGAGCTTCCTAGGCCACGTGTATGGTGTGGCGTGTGTAGTAGACTTTCACCGGTTGGCGGTCGTCGGGGTTCGAGGGACGGTTCTCTTTGACCCTTACGTGGACATGTGCTTTGTCTGTGTAGGAAGCCTGTGCCTCTGCTGTTGGACCAAGATTACGTTAACTTAAAGAATCAGATTATAAAGGCAGAAAGACGAGTTCTCAAAGAGCTGGGTTTCTGTGTCCACGTGAAGCACCCTCACAAGGTGGGTATGTGGCCCTGCTGCCACGTGAGCCCACCTGAGCCACTGCTCCGTTTTCACCAAGGTCGAAAACTCTGAAGAGGACTAAATGTATCCCTGATGTGGTTTTCCGGTTTCTATCTAAAACGTCAGAACGGTTACTTGTTAGTCTTCTCATACCGTTAATGTTAGTGGTACGTGTTTGAGAGTTTTGGAAATGGCGTTAAGTTTGAGTTTTCACAGAGAGCGATGAACTTGTAAAAATGGAATCTGTCAGTTTATGTTTTTCTTTCCCAACAACTAATTTTCTAAAGTTGCTTTAGTGATAGCCTTATTTCCTCTTTTGGGGGCATTGGAAGGATTCTGAACCCTCTGTTTGGAAATGAGCTAAAGCAACACTGTGGCGCATGTCCGCCAAGGGGCGTGGCTGCCATACGGCACCAGGGGAACTTTTATGTGACACACACACAAAATTTAAAAAAAAAAAAAAAAAAAAAAGACTGCGATTTGCATCTTTGCTTTTATTCCCTTTTTTTTTTTTTGGTGCATGTCTTCGTATCTTCTCTCTCTTGCTTGTTTGACTTTCTGGCATTCATTCAAATTCTTGATAAGTTACCGTAGTTTTTAGAACTTTTTTTTCACACCGTGTCTTGTGTAAGTTGGTGACTAGGGTGCAGAGATGTTTAGGACAAGCTGATCTCACTGGTGGAAACTATGTCGAAGATGAGAATGAGAATCAGCCTTGTGATGGCCATGAAAAATGAGGCCGCCTCTGCTGTGGGAGCAGCCTGGTCCTCACGTGCTTTTGTGCTGCCTGGGTTCGACAGCAGGTAGCGGGGCCTGTCAGCAAAAACTCCCCTCCAGCCAAACTGTGCACCGGGCATTTGACCAGGAGCCACCCCTGGGATCTAGCATGAGGCTCATGTTTGCTGCATGGACGCTCTCAAGATCTGGATTCTGGCTTCTCAGCGTTCTTGGTAATAACTGCCTGACCTGTATCTTCCAGATAATCGTTATGTACCTTCAGGTGTTAGAGTGTGAGCGTAACCAGCACCTGGTCCAGACCTCATGGTGAGTTTACTTTCCTTGTTTTATGAGACCAGCAAGGGCAGTGCAGGAATATGTTGATTTGAGGCACTTGGGCAGTGGGTAGTCGGTCCCATGACTTGATTGTGGGCTGGAGTTGTCTGAGTGCCCAGTGTTCCTGCTGTGTAAATTCCAGTCAGCCTCCCCAATATATCAGGCACTGGTGTAACGGTAAGGTGGCCCATACCCTCCCCCGACCCTCCGGGACAGCACTTACTGGGCTTCCCTTTGGGGGCAGTTGACTTGGCACGTCATGATCTTTCCCACGTCGGTGCCAACGTCGATGTAGTGGTCCTATATCTCCTGTGAAATTGTTTCCAACTGCCTCTCGTTAGAGAGGATCTTACGGGGAGAAAGAGGGTTAGGATAAAGTTTTTCGGGGGACCGGTTTTAACGATGCATATGTGCTAGAAATGAAGCCCAAAGTAACAGTCAGTGCTGGGTGCTTTGTGAATTTTTTCCACCGAGTTAAGTCTGTAAGGGTCATATTTTTGCTGCCTGAATTGTCTGGTGCTATGCCATCTCTAATAGAGAACCCATTTTGACTTTTCTTTTCTGTACTCTTTCAATCAAAGGGTAGCCTCTGAGGGTAAGTGACTAAGACTTCTCCTCTACTGTCCAAGCGCTTTGGTGCAGGGACAGCGGCCGTCCTCAGCCAGTCCAGTGCAGGCTCTCCGCCGAAGGCCGGCTCTAGACGGTGGTATGCTCTCGATAGTATAGTGCTGGCCGACTGCTGCTGTGGTTCTCTGCCGGTTGTGCTTCTTGTAATCCTCTGTCGTGCTTTGGTAATTGTATCGATTAGAGTTAACTGTCTTGACTTGAATTTTGTCCCTTTAAAACTGCTGTACTTGTGCAATAAAGATGCAGTACCTTTCTCTTAAAAATTTTTTCTACGGAAAGCCGTAAGAATTGGCTGATGGGAATTCAGACTTCAGAGTGGGATTATGTCATTATTCCTGGAAGTCCCAAAGTTGCTCTTTTCAGCAGCTGAGTATTGACACGTTTTAGTAAAAGGTGTGCATCTTTACATTATTTCATGGACACTTTTTATATTGTAACTTAGATGTACAATAAGTTAAATATACGTCTCAGGGATTTCATTTGTTTTGTTTTTAGGATTTAAAAGTTAATAGATTAATGTTCTCACTGTTTGAGTACTGAACATTTATTAGAACCAAAAAAGTTACTGACGGTTATGTTGATGAAGTGTTCGAACTGTTCAGTTGAATTGCTCTGAGACCTACGGCCTTGGTGCCATCACATGGGTTTTTCCTCCATTACCTCTTGGTGCCTGGAGCAAGGGCTTCCAGAGCCAGGGGCCACTAGCTGGCGTTTGTTGACTGTATCACTGAGAAATCGGGAGCGGGTCTGTGTGTCCCCTTCGCCAGGGTTTAGGGCAGAGATATTGGGGGGTGGGGGGGGGTGGGGGTATCAGTCAAATCCGGCAGCCCGACTTGGCTCCCCTGTGGGTGTGGCCTGATCTTAAGGCTCGCTGTAGTGGGATACGTTAGGAGCAGTAAATGTATGATCTAGTTGACTGACTTCTCTTGGAATTCATCTGTTGTTTTTGCAGTATTGATGAAATTAATATGAGATCTGATTTTGGTCTATTTTAGAGAAACAGATCTAAAAGAAAATGTTGAAATGTAGCCAATTTTAAAACCCTTAAGCTTATTAAAAATGCAAATGTTTTGTATTTTTATATCTCCTAAAGTACAGTGTTTTTTAAATGTATTGATTATGATGAAACTTGTAGTGTTTTGTTGCTTTTGTCTGATTTTATGAATGTTCATTTTAAGACTCCTTATTGAAATGGGACAATTTGGAAACGGTTCTTTGATAAGCCTGAGAAGAGGACTTCCCTTTGGGCATTGAGTCTTCCTCTGCATGATGTTCCCATGCACCCAAGGGTGTTTTCCCCTTCCAAGTGGACTCCGTCACGGAACGAGAAGGGCCAGACCCTGAGCGCCTCTTCAAGGAAAAGGGACACGAGAGGACGGCTTGTCTCCGAAGAGCCCTCGCAGGCTGCCTGCTCAGCCCATTCATTTGAGTTTGCATGTTTCTCTGCACTATGGATTTTGAGCATTTAGATTCCTTTCATCAAGTACATTTCAACCACTACGGTAGACCTTTTTTCTCTGAGGCATTGTGCTTTGCACGAGAGCAGCCAGAAGTTGAGGGAAAAGTAAAGTTAAAGTCGGTTCTCTTTCATAGCAACACGTGTTGTCTGACATTCAGCCAGCTTTTTAGATTTTTTTCCAGTAATTTCCCTGTTTTCCTATCCTGTACTCACAAAACCCAGCTAGAATGTCTCTCCAGGAATCCTGAGCCTCACAGGACTGTGTAGCTCTAAGCCTAGGAGTAGACTGCGTAGAGTAGTGATCTTGTGTAGACGGCGCACACGGGTATCCTGGGGGTGCCCGGGGCGTTGCAGTTCCTCCTGCCTTTGGTTTTCAGGAATTACATGAACGACAGCCTTCGCACAGACGTCTTCGTGAGGTTCCAGCCTGAGAGCATCGCCTGCGCCTGCATTTATCTTGCTGCCCGGACACTGGAGGTCAGTGTTGTGCCACCGCAGGGGATCCCCGTGTGATTCTTTCTCCAGTCTCCAGTAAACTTCTGTGTAGCGTCCTTCAGATTATGCTCATCGGTGGCAATAGAAAGCATGTCTCAGTGACCAGCAGGCTTGTATTTTCTTGCCCTAAGAATCTGATTGGCCATGAAGAAAAGTATTGACCGTGATGCTATTTGTGTTTACAGATCCCTTTGCCCAATCGTCCCCATTGGTTTCTTTTGTTTGGAGCAACTGAAGAAGAAATTCAAGAAATCTGCTTAAAAATCCTGCAGCTTTATACCCGGAAAAAGGTTCTATATTTTTCCATGTAACATACACATTTGTGTTTGACTAGAGGTATCTGGTTCTGAGTAAATGGAGTTTGACTCTCATAGGTTGATCTGACACACCTTGAAAGCGAAGTGGAGAAGAGAAGGCACGCCATCGAAGAGGCCAAGGCACAGGCCAAGGGCTTGCTGCCTGCTGGCACCCAGGTCCTGGACAGCACTTCAGGGTTCTCACCTGCCCCCAAGCTGGGTGAGTGTTGGGGTGTGTGGCCCTCCTTTCCTCCAGATTTCTTCGAACTGTGTCTGCCGCTGGCCTGAGCAGTCTGTAGGCACCAGGGTCCCCAGCAGATGTTTGGTGATCTTTGAAATGAGAGGGGTGCTCCTAAAGGAGTTTTCGTTGCTTGTATGTTTTCTTTTTAAGATTTAATTTGTTTTATTAAAAGTAATTTTTTAATGTTTACTTTTTATTTTTAGTATTTTTTAAAATGTGTATTATTTTTTGAGAGTGAGAGAGAGCGTGAGCAGGGAAGGGGCAGAGAGAGAGGGAGACATAGCATCCAAAGCAGGCTCCAGACTCCGAGCTGTCAGCACAGAGCCCGATGTGGGGCTCAAACTCATGACCTGAGCCGAAGCTGGACGCTCAACCAACTGAGCCATTCAGGCACCCCTAATTGATTTTTAAATGCTTATGGATACATTTTGAGAGTTCGTGTGTGTGAGCTGGGGAGAGGCAGAGAGAATCCCAAGCAGACTGGGCTGTCAGTGCAGAGTCCGATGTGGGGCTCAGACTCACAAACTGAGATCATAATCTGAGCCAAAATCAAGAGTCAGATGCTTAACCAGCTGAGGCATCCGGGTGCCCCTAAGATTTTATTTTGAAGTAATCTCTACACCCGACGTGGAATTTGAAATTAAAACCCCGAGATCAAGAGCTGCACGTTCCACCAACTAAGCCAGCCAGGCGCCTTTCTTCCTTACGTTTTTATTAGCAAGAGACGTGGGCAGGCTTTCCAAAACGCATTTGTTTATCCAGCCCATCTAGTTAGCTACTGTCTTGATGAAAACAGCATAAATCTGGAGCAGCAGATTCTGTTGTCGGGGCCTAGAGTTAAGCATGCTGCACGTCCCTAGTCCCTGAGGGAAGTCAAGTGAGACAGGTGGCCTTTCTGTATCTTTCAGGTGCGTGTTTAGGTTCTGAGTCCCAGGCCGGGAACGGGGAGTCTCCACAAGTCCCACAGAAGTGGTGTTGTCTTGCTCTGCTAGTGTGCTGCTTGTTAGAACGGTTTTCTGAGGGGCGCCTGGGTGGCGCAGTCGGTTAAGCGTCCGACTTCAGCCAGGTCACGATCTCGCAGTCCGGGAGTTCGAGCCCCGCGTCAGGCTCTGGGCTGATGGGCTGATGGCTCAGAGCCTGGAGCCTGTTTCTGATTCTGTGTCTCCCTCTCTCTCTGCCCCTCCCCCGTTCATGCTCTGTCTCTCTCTGTCCCAAAAATAAATAAACGTTGAAAAAAAAAAAAATTAAAAAAAAAAAAAAAGAACGGTTTTCTGATAAGAAACTTTGTTTTTATTTTTTGAGAGAGGGGCACAGAGACACACAAGCGTGGGGGAGGGGCAGTGAGACGGGGACGGAGGACCCGAAGCAGGCTCCAGGCTCCAGGCTCCGAGCTGTCAGTACAGAGGCTGACGTGGGGCTCGAACTCATGACGTGTGAGATCATGACCTGAGCCAGTCGGACTCTTAACTGACTGAGGCACCCGGGTGCCCCTTAAAATTTTTTTTTATGTTTATTTTTGAGAGAGAAAGAGTGCGAGTGGGGGAGGGGCAGAGAGAGAGGGAGACACAGAATCCGAAGCAGGATCCAGGCTCCAAGCTGACGTCACAGAGCCCGACGCTGGGCTGGAACTCCTGAAGCACGAGATCATGACCTGAGCTGAAGTCTGACGCTTAACCGATCGAGCTCCCCAGGTGCCCCTCTCTGATAAGAAACTTCTTGATTCTTTCTAGCAGAATCCCCCAAAGAAGGTAAAGGAAACAAGCCTTCCCCCCTGTCTGTGAAGAACGCCAAGAGGAAGATGGAGGGCATGAAGAAAGCCAAGGCTGACAGCCCGGTGAACGGGTGAGTACCCAGCAGGCTGTTGGGGTCGGCCGGAAGGACTTCAGGTCTGTAACTGCTCTCCCTGTGTCCTCAGCTTGCCAAAGGGGCGAGGGAGCCGAAGCCGGAGCGGGAGTCGTGAGCAGAGCTACTCGAGGTCCCCGTCACGATCTGCTTCTCCTAAGAGGAGGTATGTGCTGCGCAGGGCCCATCCGGGACCTGCACCTGGCAAGGGGGGTGTTTTCCCCCCGGGGTGGCTAGAGGGGGTGTGGCTGCCCCTCGGGAAAGTCACTCCTGACCCTGAGGTGGTTGGGGCAAGTGGTCATTTGCTCGGTGGTGGTGTCCTTCCTAACAGGAAAAGTGACAGTGGCTCCACGTCTGGCGGGTCCAAGTCGCAGAGCCGCTCACGGAGCAGGAGTGACTCCCCACCAAGACAGGCGCACAGAGGTGCTCCCTACAAAGGCTCCAAGGTAAGGAGCTATCGGAAGTCTAAGGACTGCAAGTACCCCGCCCAGAAGCCACACAAGTCCCGGAGCCGGAGCTCCTCTCGCTCTCGAAGCCGCTCGCGGGAGCGGGCAGATAATTCTGGGAAATACAAGAAGAAAAGTCATTACTATAGAGATCAGCGAAGGGAGCGTTCTCGGTCTTACGAGCGAACAGGCCATCGCTACGAGCGGGATCACCCTGGGCACAGCAGGCATCGGAGGTGAGGCGTGGGGCTCCCAGAGCGCTGCCCTTTGACCCTTGGTGTGCACACCCCGGTGTGACTGGCCCTGTGGTGAGACTCTTTTTGGAAGCGGCTGTTGACTCTGGACCTTGTGAGGAGTTTGGAGATGGAATCCAGAGGCCGGCGAGGTGCCCTTTAGGCCGGCCTGGGCACGGCGCACAGCTGTGCCGGCACAGGGCCCACCTCAGCAGCAGCCCCGTGGCCGCTGGATGTGGACGTCCTGGTGGTGTGGCTTGGTGCTAACGACAGGCTGTGTCTTTACTCCCGTACCGATACTGAATTACGTTAAACCAAGAAAATGACTATTAGAATCTTTGCCTATATTAGGTTGTACTTATGTACATATTTTGCAGCGTTTCACAATGAGAAAATGGCCTTAATAGCCCCTTATTCTCTATCCACCTTGTAAATAAACATGTGTTTAATACAAGTTAAAGCTATATATGAAAACTCAGAACTTGAATTCCGTCAGCTTAAAACTTGTGTAGAGAATTCGGATTTTTAAAATGTGAAGGTATTTAGATCTGTGTTGAAAGTCGTATATTTTTATCTGTGCGATGCTGAGTGCAGGCCACCAGCTCCTAAATAGAGAAGTTTCCTATATATGCATTTTACGTGGTTAAATAAACAATTCTCTCTACTCAGGACATTTGGACGCTGAAGAACGTGTAGTTTGTCATTCTGCTTGCTTGTCCGCGTGCACAGCCTGCAGCACCGTCCTTGTGGTGTGTCTGTGCTGCCGGCTCTGATCTCATTCCGGTGTTGCATTTCGTGTTGAGCTCCTGTGCAGCTGGTCTTCCCTGGAAGGCTGGTCATGAACCTGAGCCATCTCTGCTCTGGCAAAGGCCGCTTCCTTGGGGGCCAAAAAGGGAAGGTTGGAAAAGAACAAAATGCTTCTGGAGTCCTCTTGCTCTGGAGGGTCAGCTTGTGTGCGTCAGGCTGGTGGCAACCAGGCAGGCACTTGGAGCATCAGACCTGGGGGGTGTCCCGCAGAACAGGGGTTTGGTGAGCAGGGAAGGTCCTGGGGTTGTTTCCCAGTCTTGTCTGAGCTGTAAGGATGGGGAGGGCTGTTGGGGGCTTGTCCTAGGCCCAGCATCTTCCCAAACCAGGACCTCCAGGTGGGTGTGAGGCAACTGGACATGGCCATCCTAGTGTCACTGGCCCTGGAGAAAGGTGCCCGCAAGTCAGGCAAGTCCAGGAGCTGTGGAGGTGGCAGGGTCAGCACCTAGGGTCCCGGAGGCTCGCCCTGATGACCAAATCGTGAATGCCTGAGGAGGCTGTGCAGCTGGAGTGAGGCACACTGCGGGTGCGTGGGGGCATGTCAATAGACCTTCCTACTTGGGAAGCCGAGTGACACCTCTGGCCGCCGCTGTCACGGAACTGGGCCTGTTTCTGCCATCCGCTGGCCTCTCCTCCACTCAGTGCTTCGCCAGGTTGGGGCAGGGGGATGACCCGGCCTGGCCGCTTCCTGCAGAGACCCGCTGGGAGCTCCTTCTGCAGGGGCAAACTTCGGAGCAGATCCAGGGACTCCGAGGGCCTCCCCCCCCCCCCCCCCCCCTCCCCGTGCCCCTCTCCTACCTGGCCCCCTGAAGGTTCACTCTGGGGATCCTGTCTATCCTTGCCAACCTCAGTGAGAACAACGGAACCCCGGCAGCCCCCTACCCCGAGGCGCGGCGGAACCCAATCCACGGAGGCCGCTTTCGGTTTTCAGCAAGAACTAAAGTTTCTAATTTTTCTTCCCACGGCACAGGAGGGGAGTCGGCTTTCAAAAAGAAAAAAATACGTATCCCCCTAAGCAAAAGGCGTCGTGCTCTACCGCGTTAGAGGCACGGCCGCCTTCACTGATCCAGTTTCGTGGGCAGAGGAGGCTGCTGGGACCGCAGCCCCGCCGGAGTCCTGGCGGACCGGGCGCCCCGGCTCTGCCTAGGCTCTGCCCCAGCACCCGGCACGGCGCCCTCTCCCCCTGCGAGACCACTCCCCAGGCCACGGAGGAGGGGCCGGGGCCCTTCGCTTACAACCCCAGTGGGTCACTTCCGTCGTCCCGAGAATTCTTTCCGCCGCCGGGCCAATGCCACTTCCGCCCGCCTTCGATGCCGGGCCGCCGGCTCATCCGGAAGTAAAGCGGAAGTAAATCCGGAACTAAAGAGAGGTCGGGCCAAGCCGGCGCACAGGGCATCCCTTGGGATTGTGGGAAATGTGGTTTTTCGCCAACGTTAGAGAGGGGCGGAGCCTGCGGGCTGTGGGCGGGGCAGGCCGCTCCTCTGGCCGGAAACCGCTGCCTTCTGGGCCCGGCCGGACCTGGGCCGACGCGGAGCGGGACGCCGTGACGCCGCCAGGGGGCGCTGGGAGTGGGTACGGCCTGGCGGCTGCACGCGGGGCTGGGGGCCGGTTTAGGGACGGACCGGAAGTGCCCAAACTCGGCGGCAGAGTGGTCAGTTTCAGTCCACCCGGGTTAGGTGTGGGGAGGCTCGGCGCGAGCCCTTGGCTGCGGGGGGTCGCGGTCGGGTGAGGCTGGGGCCGGACGGGGACCGCCGCCTCGGGGCCTGGGACGCGCGGCTTCCGTGCCTCCGAGCGTCGACTCCGCCCCCTTGGTGGGTCCCTGGGGTGAAGCGGAGGCTCGGGGAGAGTCGGCGACTGCCGAGAGTCGCGCAGCTGCGGAGCGGGGTTTGTGCCCCAGGCTGGCTGTTTGAGGGAGTGAGCCCTGTTTGAAGTGGCATCCTCATCGTGGGAGAGGGTGATGAGGGTGCCGGGAGTCCTGGTCTGACCGGGGCCGCTGCCGGCGCCTCCCGGCCACTCCCGCGTGACCTCCACGCTCACCTACCTATATTCCAGCCACCCTGAGCACCTGGGGCCGCCACCACCCACAGACCATGTTCCTGGTGCGCCTGACTTCTCAGCTGCTTAGGGCTGTTCCTCGGGCAGGTAAGCGGCCCCGTGGGGGCAGGGCAGATGGGCAGGATACACACCTGGATTAGGAATGTGGGACTAGGTAGTCCCAACTGCCCCACCTGCAGAGCCTCACCAGCTTGAGGCCGGGGCCTGGCCACACAGACTCCCTTGTAAACATCCAAGTAACAAAAAAGGGGAAGTCTGGGCCTGAGCACAGCCAGCAGGAGTTCCACTGGGCATACTAGGCCATCCTAGTCTGTGATGACAGTTCTGCTGCCCAATCGGTGAGGCGGGATTGGCCGTGCTCAGGTCTAGTGTGGCTGCTTGAGTGGTAACTGTGCCATCTTGTTTCCTGCAGGTTGCGGTCGGCCCTGGCCCGTCTCAGGGGTGCGAGGCAGGTGTGCCTGTCGGCCCTGCTACAGCACACAGCCAACGGGCCCAAGTGGAGTTCCCTCCATCCCTGGCAGGGGGCTCCAGCTGGAGCTTGAGGAGATGCTGGTCCCCAGAAAGATGTCCGTCAGTCCCCTGGAGAGCTGGCTGACCGCCCACTACCTCCTACCCAGACTAGCTGCTGGAGGCCCAGCGACCGTGGCTCCAGCCCGACTCTATGAGTGTCCACCTAGCCAAGTGGGGGAACGGGCTGAGCAGGGGGAAGTGGGGGCCTGGGATGCACCCCGGATGCAGTGCAAAAACGTACTGAAGATCCGCCGGCGGAAGATGAATCACCACAAGTACCGCAAACTGGTCAAAAGGACCCGGTTCCTGCGGCGGAAGGTCCGGGAAGGGCGCCTGAAACGGAAGCAGGTGAGTGTGGGCCTCTCAGCCTAGGGCCCGGCAAGGAGGCTGAGAATGCGTGACTGTGCCACAAACCAGTCAGTGGTCCCTCCCTGTGCCTTTGCAGATCAAGTTCGAGAGAGACCTGAGGCGCATCTGGCTGAAGGCAGGCTTGAAGGAAGCCCCTGCAGGCTGGCAGACCCCCAAGATCTACCTGAAGGGCAAATGACTCTAGTGCTCCTCCCCCCACCCGTTACCGCTGATGACCCATTGTAATAAACGTTCAGAGAACGCAGCTGTCCCCGACTGCCCTGGACCCTCTTCTGCCTAGTGTGACCTGTCTTAGGTTCGATGCTGGTGCCAGCCTCTGGTTTTCTAGGAGGCACAAGGGCCCCAGGGTGCAGACTGGTGGTTCCTTCCCGGCGAGGGCCCTTCCTGGTGCCAAGCCTGCAGGAATGACAGCCACCCCTGCCTAGGAACGGTTGCTGCCAGAACAGCTGTAAGCAGAGGCCCAGCCCCGCCCTTAAGGCTATTTCAGTGGGGGAGGCCGACTCTTACTGGACACACTGATGGCAAGAGTACCAAGGGACAATGCTGGGGGGTGGGGAGTGTCCAGACTGAGTGGGGTGTGGTTGGGTTGTAAGGCGGGGCAGGGAGAGCCTCACTGGGAAGACTGGGGGAGGGGGCCAGGCCGTGTCCCCAGAGATGGAGCTTGGTCCCCTGCAGGTCCCACAGGCCTGGGCCTCAAGTGGCTCTCCGAGCTGTCCTGCTCAGCTAGGGCCGGGGACCCCTCGTCTCCTTTGGGCTCCGTGGCTCTGCACCTCACGGGACCCTCAGTGGGGGCTGATGCAGAAAGGATGGTTGGAGGCAGGTGCTCTGGCAGGCCGAGGGTTGGGGCTCACTGAGGACAGGGTGCTGTTCGTGGAACTGTGGAGACCCTACAGCCTTAGCGTGAGCCGGTGGCCCCCAGTGGTTGCAGGTTCCTCCTGGGTGCGGAGGGTCATATGATCTCCGATAGCGGGGGTGGGGGCGGGGGGGACCCGGAGCAGCCTGTGGGCCCCTGCGTCCAGGCTTGGCGAGGGCTGGTTTGCAGGCAGGGGGGCCCGGCCGGAGTGCCATGGATGCGGGTGAGGCTGGTTCTCAGCATCTGCCCCGCTCCCTGGTGGCTGGTGTCCTCCCTCCATCCCCACCACCCCGTGGAGGGTGATACCACTTCTCACTGGGGCTGTAGGGACTCCTTGCCTTGTTCCAGAAACGTGTCTGGGGCTGGGCTGGAGTTCTCAGCAAATTACACACCTCTCGGGGAGGGCTTGAGCGTGGGTTACCCGGCAGTTTCTCTGGGATGGAACAGACCATATTGTGTTTCTCGCCCCACGTTGTCTCAGCGAGCCAGGTGGGCCCCTGCCCCGTGCGTGCCAGCCAGCCAGCCAGGTAACAGCTGGGCCTGTCTGGGTCTCTGTCCGTCAGGGGAGACGGCTCGCGGAACTGCTGTGTATTGTGGGCGATGAGAAGGGTGAAGCTGGCCGTGATCTGGAGGGGACCTTACACAATTGAGGGTACAGGCCTGCTTCCGCATTCGGGCTCCTGGCAGCCCCCAGGGGTTGGGGCTGAGACCAGGGCAGCCAGAGCACCCTCCCGGCCCAGTCACCTGAGAGGGCCCAGGGGGGCCCTGAAAGGCTCCCAGCTAGGATCACAGGCATCCTTCCTGGGTCTTGGTTTCCCCATGTTGGGGGTGTGGGGGGCAGTCAGAGGTGCCGGGACCCAGCGGTGGAGCCTTCTGGGGTGGAGGGGACCATGCCCTGTTGGTGCCAAGTCTGGGCTCCAGTCCGCCCAGTCTCCCAGCAGGGCCTCTGCTTGCCAGTGGTGCCCTTGGCCCATGCCCATGGCTGCCAAGCAGCTGCTGTGCTCACGGATCTTGGGCCTCCCGGTCGCGGTGGCTGCCCTGCGGTTTACTCCACTCCTCCCTGGCCGGTGAGAGAGGCCCTGGGATACTGAGTTGATCTGCCATCTGGAGACAAAGCCCCTGTCAGGAGCTTGGCTGGGCAGTGGTTCCAGGAGGTGTGACTGGCTGGCCCGTGCAGGAAGCCACAGACCCAGGCTCCTGGAGGCGGCCGCTGGCAGAGCACCGCAGGGCCCCGGCACCCTGGGCACCTGCTCCTACCTCTTCCACCTGCAGTGGGTGCCAGCTGGGGGGGTCCCCTGGAGGTAGGGCACCTGGCCACACCTGGTTGTCCCAATGCGTGGGGTACTGACAGCAGGGGCAGGGGCCGGGAAAGCTGTTAAATGAGCGCATGGGGCAGCCCCTGCTGGAGAGTAAAACCTCAGCGGGACTGTGGTTGAGACCTCCGCTCCAGGTGTCACTGATGCCTTTGGGTTCCCTCGTGAGCCCCTCCCCCCCTCCCCCCCCCAGCCCCTGCTCCCTTCTCTCCCTGCCACTGCCTGGGCTGCACATGTGCACAACCCCTCCTGCCCGTGGCTCGGACCTCTTTGGGCCCCAACCGCGACCTCAGGAGGCAATTTTGTGATTTTATTTTTATCTTTGCAGTTCCTCCCAGACTATAAGAGACTCTGCCCCTTCCCTCTTCCCCGTGGGGCCTCCACCCTGCCCCCAGCCTGCGGGATGTGCAACTCCTCCCTACTGGCCCTGGGCACCTCCACCCTGCAGAAGGGCAGAGGCAGATGGGCGTGGCAGAATACCCCCCCTGTCCCTCACTCCAGCCTCTCCTAGCACTGCCTAGGGCTTGGGTTCTGGCCAGAGGCGGCCCCAGCCAGGGCCAGAGCTTCTGGCGGTGTTCTTAGGCCCTCGCCGGGGCCCTGCCTCTTGGGCCCAATGTGGAGGCACCTCTGAACTCATCCCTTGTGCCTTGTCACTCTGCTGCTCCATGTCTGGGGCACAGCCGGTGTCTTCTTGCCTGGGTGTTCCTGCCTACACGGTGGGCCAAGGAAGGAGCCTGAGGCAGGCTCAGGCCCCGGGGGAGGATGCCGAGGCTGGATGCTGGGTCCTGGGAGGGCTGGTTGTGGCCCGTTCACAGCAGATGCACAGGAGACAGCGTGCGTACGTGCAGGGGCCCTGAGCTGGGAATGGCTGTACTCCACGAGGAGTGTGCAGACTGGTGAGGGTGACAGGCTGAGAGCGAGGCCTGTTCCCTGGCCTGGCTATGGTCAGCTGAGCTTGCTGAGGAAGGTCTCTGGAACCCAGGTGGACAGGGGTGGGAGGGGACATTCCTCTCGGGGGCCGAGTTTTGGGAAAAGCTCTTAAAGGGTTCTTGAGCTGTGGCCCCTGGGATGGGGCCAAGGAGTCCAGACCTGGGTGTGGAGTTGGCCTCAGGTGGGGGCCAGAGGGTGACAACCCCCACCACCCGGCTTGGCGCCCAGAGGCCAGCCCGTGCCCCCATCAAATTCTGTCGACTGCTGACCTCAGCCTCACAGGGCCATTTGAATGAGGAAACTGCCCCAGGGCATTGGGTCACACAAGGGCTAAATGCTAGAGCCGGGCCTAGAGTCCAGGGAGGCTGGGACTTGGCCACTTCCGGGGGTGGAGTCTGAGCAGCATCCTGAGGCTTGGGGTTCTCGGAGGGTGAGGGGGGGCCTCTGTGCCTGCGTGTGTTGAGGACCACTCCCGGATGTGCAGGGGAAGGAAGCCCTGAACACGACTCCCAGATGAGCCACGGGCAGGGGAGTGGCTCTGGGAGTGTGGGGGGCAGCCACAGGGCTGTCAGGGCTCCCTGAGGCCGAGGCTGAGGGGAGGGGAGGGGAGGCCTCAGGCCGGGTGCAACCTCTAGAAAGTGGCCAAGACCGGGGTCGAGCGGGGTCACCAGGTGGCATTCATAATGCCTGCGTCTTGTAGAGGGTGCGTCGGCCCGGCAGATTCGGGAACACAGGGGTCAGCTACAGCTGGACACGGGCGAGTGCCCTGGGACCCGGCACTCCGCGCCCCACATCCTTGTCCCCAGGCTGGCCTCACCCTGCCGCAGATGATGTGCGGTGCAGGAGAAGCAGAGCCCAGCAGCCCAAGGTCTGCTGCGGGTGGAAGGGGGTCCCCGAGGCCAGCAAGACCGTCTCATGGACAGGGGCCTCCTGTCCACCACCTGTCCCAGCTGAGGGGGGTCAGGTAACCACTGGGTCCTCTGCGCCCAGACCAGGGGGGGCCGGGTCGGACGGGCTCTGGGCCCCTCCCCTCCTCCAAGAGGAGCCCATTCACTTTGACCAGTCTTGTTGGTTTTATTATTTTGTATTTACAGTTGAATTTTATTCTTTAGCTTTTCAGCTGAAAGGGGTCTATTCAAAGCCCCCTCCCCAGTCAAGCTTACAGACAAAACTGACGGTTGTCTGCACTTGGCCCTAACTGGGTTTCTCCAGGTCACGATGCTCTGCATTCTCAGAAAACAGACCCCACTACAAAACTTTTTGTTTTAATTTTATTTGAGAGAGAGTGCTGGTGAGAGGGGCAGAGGTGGGGGGGTGGGGGGTGGGGGGGGCGGGGAGAGAATCTTAAACAGGCTCCACGCCTGGCATGGAGCCCAGTGTGGGGCTCAATCCTACAACCCTGGGATCATGACCTGAGTCGAAATCAAGAGTCAGATGATCAACCAACTGAGCCACCCAGGCGCCCCTGCAAAACATATTTTTCTCCTGCTGGGCCACAGCCCACATCCTGGATACAGCCCAGGACAGAGCCCTGGAGAAGGACACAACCCAGGACATAGACCCTGGAGAAAGACACAGCCCAGGACAGAGCCCCTGGAGAAGGACACCGCCCAGGACAGAGCCCCTGGAGAAGGACACCGCCCAGGACAGAGCCCTGGAGAAGGACACAGCCCAGGACATAGACCCTGGAGAAGGACACCGCCCAGGACAGAGCCCCTGGAGAAGGACACAGCCCAGGACAGAGCCCTGGAGAAGGACACAGCCCAGGACATAGACCCTGGAGAAAGACACCGCCCAGGACAGCCCCTGGAAGACATAGCACAGGACATAGACCCTGGAGAAGGATACAGCCCAGGACAGAGCCCCTAGAGAAGGACACAGCCGAGGACATAGACCCTGGAGAAGGACACCGCCCAGGACAGAGCCCCTGGAG
This sequence comes from Leopardus geoffroyi, assembly GCF_018350155.1. Classification (NCBI taxonomy): domain Eukaryota; kingdom Metazoa; phylum Chordata; class Mammalia; order Carnivora; family Felidae; genus Leopardus; species Leopardus geoffroyi. The sequence continues at coordinate 462,193 of NC_059328.1, read as the reverse complement.
AAGGACACCGCCCAGGACGGAGCCCTGGAGAAGGACACCGCCCAGGACAGCCCCTGGAAGACATAGCACAGGACATAGACCCTGGAGAAGGATACAGCCCAGGATAGAGCCCCTAGAGAAGGACACAGCCGAGGACATAGACCCTGGAGAAGGACACCGCCCAGGACATAGACCCTGGAGAAGGACACCGCCCAGGACAGAGCCCTGGAGAAGGACACAGCCCAGGACAGAGCCCTGGAGAAGGACACAGCCCAGGACATAGACCCTGGAGAAAGACACAGCCCAGGACAGAGCCCCTGGAGAAGGACACAGCCCAGGACAGAGACCCTGGAGAAGGACACCGCCCAGGACAGAGCCCCTGGAGAAGAACACCGCCCAGGACAGAGCCCCTGGAGAAGGACACAGCCCAGGACATAGACCCTGGAGAAGGACACCGCCCAGGACAGAGCCCCTGGAGAAGGACACAGCCCAGGACAGAGCCCCTGGAGAAGGACACCGCCCAGGACGGAGCCCTGGAGAAGGACACCGCCCAGGACAGCCCCTGGAAGACATAGCACAGGACATAGACCCTGGAGAAGGATACAGCCCAGGATAGAGCCCCTAGAGAAGGACACAGCCGAGGACATAGACCCTGGAGAAGGACACCGCCCAGGACATAGACCCTGGAGAAGGACACCGCCCAGGACAGAGCCCTGGAGAAGGACACAGCCCAGGACAGAGCCCTGGAGAAGGACACAGCCCAGGACATAGACCCTGGAGAAAGACACAGCCCAGGACAGAGCCCCTGGAGAAGGACACAGCCCAGGACAGAGACCCTGGAGAAGGACACCGCCCAGGACAGAGCCCCTGGAGAAGAACACCGCCCAGGACAGAGCCCCTGGAGAAGGACACAGCCCAGGACATAGACCCTGGAGAAGGACACCGCCCAGGACAGCCCCTGGAAGACATAGCACAGGACATAGACCCTGGAGAAGGATACAGCCCAGGACAGAGCCCCTAGAGAAGGACACAGCCGAGGACATAGACCCTGGAGAAGGACACAGCCCAGGACAGAGCCCCTGGAGAAGGACACCGCCCAGGACAGAGCCCCTGGAGAAGGACACTGCCCAGGACAGAGCCCCTGGAGAAGGACACCGCCCAGGACAGAGCCCTGGAGAAGGACACAGCCCAGGACATAGACCCTGGAGAAGGACACCGCCCAGGACAGAGCCCCTGGAGAAGGACACCGCCCAGGACAGAGCCCCGGAGAAGGACACAGCCCAGGACATAGACCCTGGAGAAGGACACCGCCCAGGACAGCCCCTGGAAGACATAGCACAGGACATAGACCCTGGAGAAGGATACAGCCCAGGACAGAGCCCCTAGAGAAGGACACAGCCGAGGACATAGACCCTGGAGAAGGACACCGCCCAGGACAGAGCCCCTGGAGAAGGACACCGCCCAGGACAGAGTCCTGGAGAAGGACACAGCCCAGGACACAGCCCTGGAGAAAACTGCCATCTCTTGCTGTCCTCTGGACCGGAGTCGGCCCCCTCCACACACACCCCAAGGGCACAGCCAGGCAACCTTCTCACACCCTTAAAACCCCTTAAAAGGCCCAGCCCTACAGAAGCTCGGAGCCAACATTTCGCTTGACGTCCGGCCCCTCTCCTCCCTTGGAGAATTAACTCTGTCCCGCTGGCTGCTCCGCCCTGTGTCACGGCCACCCCAACACCCACAGCCCAGTAAGATTGTAGCTGCGGGTGAAGCTGTCGTACCCAGCTGAGGACAAAGCGGCGCCCACTGCCTCACCCGCCCCGAGGCCGTCACGGAAGGGCACCCACGGCCCCGCATTCCTGCGCCTCCCGGTGCGGCTGCGACCCAGCCTCCCAGCACTCGCGCGGCCCCTCGACTCGGCAAGACCACGTTTCCTTTCTCGTGCCGCTATTTCTTGTCCGGTTTTGTTTTTGCGTGTTTTTCTATTTACCTAAAGTCTCAGTTTGGCCCAAAGCCCTCAAGGAATTGTTCGCATGGAGCCACCCTCCTGGCGCCTCTGTCTGGGACCCCTTTGGGGACGCCACGTTCCCCTCTTACCAGGTTTCCTCCCTTCTCCTGGACCACGTCCTTCTGAGGGTGCGTGGGAGATAGATCATACAGTAGGGATCATGTGTTTTTAAAAATTAGTAGGGGGCGCCTGGGTGACTCAGTCGGTTGAGTGTCTGACTTTGGCTCAGGTCACTATCTCACGGTTCTTGGGTTTGGGCCCCACGAATGGCTTTGTGCTGACAGTGTGGAGTCTGCTTTGAATTCTGTCTCCTTCGCTCTCTGCCCCTCCCCCGATTGTGCTCCCTCCCTCCTCCTCTCTCTCTCTCTCTCCAACAAAACATTAAGAAAGGTAAAAATGCATAAAAACGAGTGGGAAGAGTTGGCACGTGAGTGGATTCCCCGCACCACAGGTGTCGTGCTGGTCCTTGACAGGAGTGACTTCCTTTCACAGCAGACCCGTGACGCGCCTGTTTTCCGAGGACCCAAGTACAGGGGTCAACTTGCCTACAGGTGGTGGAGAAGCATCCATGACTCAGCTGCCCGTCTGCCTGACTCTAAAATTTAATTTTAAAATCTCTTTACGGAGGTTATGCTCGTCTGTGCCTGAGTAGTTCAATAGTTCAACGGTGCTTATGGAAACTACCACACCACCTGCCCGGAGGCCGCTGTAGCCCCTTAGATGATTCTTTCGGTATTTGTGGTCATAACTTCAAATTGGTGGCTTTTAGATTTATTTATTTATTTTTTTTATTTTGAGAGAGAGAGAGTGAAGGAGGGGCAGAGAGAGCGGGGACAGAGAATCCCAAGCAGGCTCCCCGTTATCAGCGCAGAGCCCGATGCAGGGCTCAAACTCACAAACCCGCGAGGTCATGACCTGAGCTGAAATCAGGAGTCGGACGCTTAGCCGACTGAGCCACCCAGGCCCCCCCCAAATAATTTTCATTATAAGTATGTCCTGGGGGTGCCTGGGTGGCTCAGTTGGTTTAAGTGGCCAACTTCGGCTCAGGTCATGATCTCAAGGTCTGTGAGTTCGAGCCCCGGGTCGGGCTCTGTGCTGACAGCTTGGAGCCTGGAACCTGCTTCGGATTCTGTGTGTGTCTCTCTCTTTGCCCCTCCCCTGCTCTCTCTCTCTCTCTTTCTCAAAATAAATAAAACTTGCTATTTCTTTAAGGTCATGTAAACGTACACATGTATGTTTATATCCTATGAAAATAAGTGCTCTCTATCATTAAACATGTCTTCTTGGAAACGCCAGTGCTCTGAATTATTTGCACTTCATTATGCCACGTATCTCTCACGTCCCGTGGTACATTATCTTTGACGATGTCACAACAGTGTCCCCTTCCCTGCACACATGCCGCTGGGCATCGTGACTCTGCTGCTCGTTCTACTGAAAGTGGCGTCTGCCTCCCTCCGCGTGACCTGCTCTGGCCCCAGCGTGGAAGCTGCCGAGCTTGGGCCTTGGGGGCCCGGCAGCTTCCGTCAGTGGAAGGAGGCCTGGGCTAGGTTGCTGAGAACCAGGTGAGCGGAGAGAAGGGGCCCCACGGACAGAGAGGGCCACGTAGAGAGAGACGGGGCCCCGTGGAGAGAAGATCCAGCCGATGCCCCCTCTGAGGCCCCAGGTGCCAGAACGAAGCCGTCTGGACCCTCCAGCCCCAGCCGCACCATCCCACCCAGCGCCACGTGGGGCAGACAAGCTGTCCTGCCGGAATTCCTGACCCGCAGAACCGTGAGCAGAAGATCACGGACACAGTCAGATCCCTCCCGCACCACGCCGTGTGGTGAGGGCTGGGCCGCTGCAAGCTACTTTCTGCTTTGGCCGAATAAATGATCTGGAACTCTCCTGCCTTTATTTAATCAGCATGGACGCGGGGATGTTGTCTTTCTATTTGGATGACGATGCAGCAAACTTGACTGACTTTCTTGCCACACCGGTCCCAGCTTTGGCTCCTGTGCCCTTTGACACACCCCATCATTCTTGTTTGTTCGTTAGCACTTGCTTGCTTTTTGGCACCACGGGTTCTCCAGGCTTATCTCGTGTGTTTCCTCCCCCAGTCCTAAAATAAGCCATTTCTTCAGGGAACCCCGATTCCTTTGTTGGAAAATGGCCTTAGGGACCAGGATCTAAGGGGTGGGCTTGCTGCCTCCCGAATGCAGAGCTAGAAAATGCGAGTATGTGTACTGACCCACGTGTAGACACAGCTCTATGCTTCACATATGCACCTGTGTGCACACCGCTCGGGACATGAGCTGATACAGGCGTCTCCGGCAGTAATCCGTGGCCACACGGCTCATTGTAGCCTCCTCTCCTTAACCCCCAAGTAGTGATGGACCTGGCCGCCACCGGCCGCCACCACCCGCTTGCCTCATTGTACACGTCGGAACGGATAACCCTGACCCTAACCCGCAGGGGACAGCTCTGTCGGCTCGAGGGCGGGGCTGTGTGCACTTCCTCTCGTGTGGTAGTGCAGACTCTGACCTTGACTTAGGCCAGCGCTGCCCACCCCCAGGCCCTCCCCTCCCCTCCCCCACCTCCGCCCCTCCCCCTCCACTGAGCTCCTTTCCCTCCTAATGTCCTTTGCTTGCTTGTTTCTGTCACTTTCCGATTCTCCCAACTTCCTAGACGAGTTTTTAAAAATGTGTCTGTCTTGAGGTTCACTGGGAACTGTGTGGTTCCTTGGGTCTCGGTAAACACACAGTGTCACTTACGCACCATCACGGTAACGTACAGCAGGGCTCTCTTGCTCTTAAGAAACCGCCTGGGCCCCCTACTCAGCCTCATGTTGTAGTTTTAAGGTGGTTTGTTATGCACGAGGCTACAAAACAGTGATCACAATATAAAAACATTTGTTCTTTTCGCATTATGTGTTCTTCGGATGGTGAAGTCAATGTGGTATCTGTGCTGTGTTGCGTACGCACTTGAGTGCAGATAACCTGAAGCTGACAGTTTAAATATGTTATCTACAATATAAGTGTTTGTGTCCGTGCACTCACACAAAGGTAAAGGAATGTTGTTAAACTGAGAAAGTGTGTACATGATAAAGACAAAATGGGGCGCCTGGGCGGCTCCGTCGGTTAAGTGTCCGACTTGGGCTCAGGTCATGATCTCACGGTTCGTGGGTTCGAGCCCCGCGTCAGGCTCTGCACTGACAGCTCAGAGCCTGGAGCCTGCTTCGGATTCTGTGTCTCTCTCTCGCTGCCCCTCCCCCGCTCATGCTCTGTCTTTCTCTTTCTCAAAAATAAATAAAACACTAAAAAAATAAAAATAAAAACAAAAAAATAAATAGATTTAAAAATTAAAAAAAAAAAAAAAAGGAATGCCATCATTATTGCTACGTTTGAGCAACGTCGCGTGTTCACGCCCACGGGTAGGACCGCACGGTCAGCGTGTTTTGGTGCCCTTGCCCGTCAGTGGCAATCAGGACCCCGTGAGGTGAGCAGAAAGCCCCCGGCAGTTTCTCGTGCCCTCCAAGCTTGTCACCGGTCCTTGCTCTCAGAGCGATTGTTGATCAAATCCTTGGAAGGTACGTTACAGCTGAAGACGGGCTCCGCTCTCTGACCTTCGGATGCGCCGGCCGCCCCGCCAGCTGCGAAGCTTCCTGCTCTCCTCATACTCCCCTGCTGCCAACTGCGAATCCGACACGGATTTTTCTGCAAGAAAGATCAAGAGGGCCCGTTTATGACAGGCTGCTTCAGGGACTCTTGGCTGGCGATGCCGTACGAAACAGCCTCCTTGGACAAGCTGTCACATGACCACAGCCGGGGACACGTGCCACGCTGTCCCCGGGGGCCGCCTCAGGGCTCCGGGGCCCCTCCGCACCAGTTGCTTCCTCTCTGGATGAGGAAGAGCATCCCTCTCATCCAGACCCAGCCTCTTTGGGGCCTCTCCTTCCAGTGTCAGGCCGGTCCGCACCGAAGCTCAAAGCAGATGGCCTGGGAACACATTCAGCTTAGTCCCAGGTCCCCATGACGAAGCAGAGTGAGCGGCGGCCCCGGCTGCGGGTGCAGGTGGGGGTGCTGGGCACACGCAGTGATGGGAGCCCCCCAGGCTGCGGAGCCCACGGCGGGCAATGCAGAGGGAGGCGGGCGCCGGTGTCCCTGTTGAGAGCCCTCCAGGAAGATCGCTGTGGTCGAGTCAAGGCTTCAGGATGGCCGAGGGACCGTGTGTCGTGGGCACGACGCCACCGGCCCACCCAGCCCAGCCGGACACACGGGAGAGCCCGACACCCAGTGCGGAGCGGAGATGTGCACGGGGCTCGCGTGCGTGGCCCCATGGCCTGTCCTGGGGGACGGGATGGTGGTGGCCATGTCACATTTAAAGGCAGATTTATTGCCCTCGGTTGGGCACGGGAAGCAACCATGTCCTCGAGGAGCCGGGACACACACTGTGTGCGGGAGCAACGCTCCGTGGGGCCTCTCAGGACGCTGGCCCGGAGGCCACTCCGCAGCCTGCCCGCCCAGCTGTCCCCAAGGACAGAGCGTCCCTTCCCGGCTTGCTGGAGGTGCGGGGGGACATGGGGATCTCGCAGGCGGAGGTCACCCCCACAGTCAGAGGCGCCGCAGGCCGAATCCGCTAGAACCAGATCATCGGCTCTTGGTTCCTGGCTTCAAAACCGATGGCCTGTGAGGACAGTACAGAAATGACTCCAGCACGACAGGAGACGCCGTTTACGGACGTGGCCCAGGAGCCCGAGGCTTACAAACCATAGAATAAATAGGCTTCTGCGCATCCTCGGCTGGTTGGCAGGGCCGCCACAGACCGAGGAAGCCGAGCGAGGACAGCACCCCACTAACGATGCCACGCCAGGAAACCGCTGATCGGGGGGCCGACCGTGACTGGTAAAATCTGTGGCCCTGGTCGCTTGACATTTTCTCGGGACGAAAGCGTTGGCTGGTCCCTGAAGGTTTCTGTATGTCCATAGTTCGTATTTTCAGATCACGGTGTCTCGATGCCTGGACGACGTCCCAGCCCCGTCCTGATGGGCCACCCGGCCCACGGTCCTCACGAGAAGGCAGCTCACGGTCTGTTCCTCGGGGTCACCGGCTCTCCTGAGGGACGCGCCCTCGTGGCGTGAGACGCGACCGTGTGGCAAACCGCTGCGCCTCGGGGGGAGGGACCAGCGCACGTGCAAGCGGCCCCTCCCCGGAGCTGGTCAGAACCGGCAGAGGCCGGCCGTGGCGCCGGGAGAGCTTGCGTCGCTCACGCGTGGACGCAGCTCCCGAGCAGCCTCGGGGTCTGCCCGCACCGTCCCTGCGGCCAGCGGCCAGTCCCGGACCGGACACCAGTTGCTTTTCCTCGTGAAACTTGTGCCTCGTGCTGCCCTAGGCCCTGCCCCCGCTCTGTGCCGGGAGCCCGCTGCCTTGGCCGTCCAGTGCTGTACCGCGCACGGCCACAGGTTAGCGGCGTGGCACAGGAGGCTCGTCACATGGCCCACACGCCCGGATACGTGGCTTCTGGGCCCTCGGCGTCCTCCCCCGCGCTCACTCCGGGGACGCTGCAGGACTGAGGTCCGTTTTCTTCTCGGCTGGTTGCCTGGGGGCAGCCCCGCGGTCCCCTCCAAGGGCAGACAGTGACATCCCAGCATGTTGTCACGTGGGTGCAAAGGACTCTTCCAGCCTTGTCGCCGCTCCTGCCCCCGCTGAGGGAGACAGGACACGGGGGGAGCGAACCTCACGGCTCGGCACACCACCTGGCCCCGGCAGGGCTGTTTTCCTTGTGTGTTCACGTCAATCCTCCCAGCCCTGAGCCGTCTGGACCACACCCTCCTCACCTAGACCCTGCGGGCCCCCCCACGAGAGCCAGACTGCAGCCCTCACGGACCTCCCTGTGCGAGGCGCTGCTCTCTCCCCCGGGAGGTGGTTCCCCAGGCGCCGCCCGCCTGGAAGGACATTTACCTGTGGGTGTCCCTCCCTCAGAGGCCATCCCGGTCAGTCCCACGGAGGAAGACCCTGCCCCGTTTTCGTCTCCAGACAGCACTTCTCCCAGAGACGAAAACAACCTTATTTGTCAGCGGGCGGACCTGCCGTCCGTCTGCCTCCCTCCGGCAACTCGCAGTGCCCTGGCACACAGTAGGCGCTCAGCAAATATTTGTTGCGTGACATTATTGGTGGGTGTGAGCACGTGTCTCTGTGTCTGGTTGTGGCTGGTGGCGTCTCTGAGTGCCTGTGGTTTCTCCTCCCAGTGAGCCCGGCTGCCTGGAATGTCTGAGTCCTCGGGAGGAAGAGGCAGAAGCTGACTCTGTCAGGCTGAGTGACTGACCCCGGCCTCGTCCAGCCACGCCTCCGAGGAGGAGAGGGGCGGTGGGTCTGGGCCTCTGGGCTGGCTGGGGGATTGGCCAGAGTTCAGGGTGGGACAAGGTGATGTCCGTGGGTTTGCTTTGTCCTGGTCGGTTCCCTTCCCGAGGGAAAACGGAGTGCGGGCGACACCGGGAAATGAGCAACCACAGGCACTTGTGAAGGAGCAGGAGGCCTCAAGCCTCTGCCGGGGGAGGGGCACGTGGCCTGCGGGCTCTCTGCTCTCATCTGTGGCTATTTCCTGCCAAGAGCGGGGGTGGAGGGGTGGGCAGCGGCCCTTTGCCGCTGACTTTGGTTTTGCTGGCCTCAAGCAGAGAGGGCGGGGAAAGGGGTTTGCAGCCCTCCACTGCCTCTGTCCCTTCTTGCCCAGGGTGCGTGGGGGGTCAGCTTCCCCCCCAGGGGCGGCCCCCTCAGACTTCTGCACTTGGGCCGAGCTGAGGGCTGAGTCCAGACCTCGAGGGCCCCGCTGGACCTCAGTGTGCAGGGCCTGAGGCCAGGGAACCTGTTGGGAACAGGAGGGCGCCCACAGGCTCCCGGCTCAGGGCTGGAGCTGCCCCCTACCCCCTTGTCCCCTCCCAGACAGAGGGACCAGCCCTGGGCCACTTCTGTCTCCCTCCAGCACTGCCTGGACATCTTCCCTCCGTGGGGGAGAGGCAGCCCAGCAGACAGAGGCGGGAATGGGGGACAGAGATGGGGAGACATGGGCGGGGCCCAGAGAAGGGAGGTCACCAGCTAATATAAACCAGTTAAAAAAACAGGAGGAGAGGCCAGGCCTCAAGGCTAGCCAGGCGGGCTTGTTTTTCCAGAATGAAAGGCCCAGGGAGGGGCTGGGGCCAGGACAAGCTCTGATTCCAGTTTGGAAAAGGGGCTCCAACCCCCCCCCCCGGGGCCTGGGTCTTGCTGAGGAAATGGGTTCATTAGGTCTGGGTTGGGGGGGCCCTCTTCACACCCTCGTGGCCGCTCCCCCTTGTCGTGGCCCTCACTCCCTCCGTGGCAGTGGCAGTCTCCCCCGCTGACCTGGAGCCTAAGAGTCTGGTTGGGCTGGGTTTCTTGCTACTCTGAGGACTTGGGGACCAGGACAGGGTTCAAGGGTGAGATGCCAGCCACCAGGAACTGATGCCCGTGACCATAATTCTATTCAAATGGGCAGTCTAAAAAATGCACTGTGGAGTTTTTGCGGTCGTTTGGATTTTTTCTTCCTTTTTTTCCTTTTTGAGGTTTGCTTAACTAGAAAGAGTGGGTTTGGTACACAGTGTGTGCTCTGTTATTTTGCATGTGTTTACGTGACTTGGTAATTTTTCCCAGAGCTTCAAATTTGTGCTTTCCGGGGGGCAGGCTCCCAGCACCCCCCCCCCCCGCCCCCACTCTGGGCAAGGAGGAGGTGCTCCAGGGAGCATCTTAGCCAGGGTTTGGTTTCAGGGACACCAAGGTCTGCCCTTGATGGTGGGCAGATGGGGGGGGGGGCAGGGGGTGTCCAGGCCAGGGGGGAGGGGCTGCTCAAACGCTGGGCGCTCAGTCCTCAGGGTCCCCACCCTCATGCCCTGGCAGGCTCCTCTGACCCAGAGCAGGGCCCACTGTGCTGTCCTGAAGCTCCTGGGCTGGTGTTCCTGTTCTCTTCGGTTTACGGGTGAATATGTGCAGCGCCCCCTCCCCCCCAGGAGGCTAAGGGGAAGAGCTGTGGGTCTGGCAGCTGGGGCTCCTTGGGGGTCCCCAAGCCCCAGGATGCCTGGAACGCCACAGCAGGCGCGGAGGGGACGGCCAGGCTGTCCACGTAGGGGAACCCCCTGGGCCAGGGTCCGCCTACAGAGGTGGAAGGGAGGTGAAGTACGCCCCAGAACCCCAGCTCTGCAGCAGCCCCAGAAGGGCCTCTTAGGTCACAGCCGCCCCCACAGCATTCGGGCCATGCCCTCAGCCCTCCTGCCCCTCTAAGGGCTGGGCTACTGCCCCCCCATCCTCCCAGGGCCCGAGCCATCCCCAGGCCGGATGGCTGCTCAGATTCCCCTCACCTTGTCGGACACAGTGACCATGCTCCTACCCCTCCCCACCAGGCCAGACCAGGATTCGGGGAAAACTAGGGGCCAGCTAGAGCCAGAGGGGGCGGTCTGCAGACTGTCGACCCGGCCCAGGGCTCCGTGATGTCATGGCGGGTGCTAAGGAGGGGGAGGGGGCCGGGCTGTTTTTCTGGAGAGTTGGAGCAGAAGTGAGACAAAGCCAGGCAGGCGGGCCAGGCGGGCGCCATGGAGCTGCGGTCTCAAGTCCTGCTCTGGGAACTGTTGCTTCTGCAGAGTGAGTGCGGGGTGGGTGAGGGTCCAGAGTGGGAGCACAGGCGGGTCTTCGGGAGTTTCCATTCTGGGCAAAGCCTCCGGTCTGAGCTTGAGTGCAGAGGGGTGGGACACTCCCACCCTGCCGGGAAGGGGCTGGTCTGGGGGGCCTCGAGGGAGTAGCTTGCCAGGATAAGGGCCCCCCAGGACCCAGGAGGGTGTGAGGATTTATGTTGGATCTCCACCAGAACTTTCCCTCACACGGATTAGGGAGCCAGACGCTGAGGTGGTGGGCGCCTCTCGCTGGGGTCCCTCCTGCACCCCACTCTTCCAGGAAGCTCCTCAGGTCTGCACTTCTCCCAGTGGCCAGAAAAGGAGTAGGTTGGGGATTTAGGGGGCCTGGGAGTGGTGCGGCTCACAGGGTCTGTTCCAGACCCCCCCTGGCTCCCAGGCCCCCTGAGCCCGCCTCCTGGGCTGGCCTGCTGACCCGGCACATTCCTCCTGGTCCCGGGCGCTCAGCCCATCTCTGGAGCAGGAACTTGCTGGTGGGGTGCGGACGGTCCAGCCGCTCGTGCTTTGGACCTCTGCCCTTCGGAAAGGCTGAGGGGGCTCCGACCCTGAGAACTGGGTGCGGGGCAGGGCTCCCAGCTGTCTGAGAACCCTCGAGGGCTCGAGTGGCATGGCCCTCGGCAGGTGCACCTACCACGTGGGATATGAACGTGCAGGAGCCCTCCCCCCCCCCAAACCAGCTCGGGTATCAGGCTTTGGTGCTCTGGGGGCCTTGCTGCAGTGATGGTGACAGTGGCCACCATTCCTGTGGGGGGCTGTTGGTCACACACACACACACACTCCAGAGCCGGCCCCACCGTCCAGCCCCAGAAGGGCAAGTGCTGTGCCGCAGCCCAGGGAGGTGGCTGGGAGGACTGGGTGGGGGGGCCGTGGGAGGGGTGCCTCCGTCATGCGGGGCTAAAGGAGACCCCCCCTCTGCCCCCTTGGCCTGGCCCTCCTGACTTTATCCCCACCTGTGAGGCAGGTGTTCATTAACACCCACCTGGCAGGGACTATAGAGGGACGCAGGGATCCAAGTGTGACGGCCCTGGGCCGGGTCGATGACGGGGGTGGGGGTGGGGGGGGGGTGTAAAGGTTCGGGTTGCGCTCCCCCTCCCCCAGTGTGACTCTCCTCTTCTTCTAGGCTCTGCTGTGCTTCTGTCCTCAGGTTAGTGACCGCCCCCTCCCTCGTGCCAGACCCACCCTATACCATCCCCTCGGGTCCTTCCCTCCCCCTGACTCCTCCTCCCCACCAGTGCCCTCGGGGCCCGCGCCAGCCGCCAGCTCCGTGGTGTCCGAGTCCACCGTGAGCTGGGCGGCCGGCGCCCTGGCGGTGCTGCGCTGCCAGAGCCCGAGAATGGTGTGGACCCAGGACCGGCTGCACGACCGCCAGCGCGTGGTCCACTGGGACCTCAGCGGCGGCCCGGGCGGCGGCCCCGCTCGCCGGCTCGTAGACATGTACTCCGCGGGCGAGCAGCGCGTGTACGAGCCGCGCGACCGCGGCCGCCTCCTGCTGCCGCTCTCCGCCTTCCACGACGGCAATTTCTCGCTGCTCATCCGCGGTAAGGAGCCTGGGGCGCGCGGCGGGGGCCGCAGGGGCCGCGGGGGCGCGGGCCGGCCGCGCACCCCACCGCTGCGTTTTCTCTCGGCTCCGCAGCGGTGGAGGAGGCCGACGAGGGGCTGTACACCTGCAACCTGCACCACCACTACTGCCACCTGTACGAGACCCTGGCCATACGCCTCCAGGTCACGGACAACCGTGAGTGCGCCCGCCCCCCCCCCCCCGCCCGCGCCCCCCGCCGGCCCCCTCCCCGCCCGCGCGCGCTGACCCGCACCCGCACCCCCAGCCCGGGCGGCCGGCGCGCACTGGGACGGCGAGAAGGAGGTGCTGGTGGTGGAGCGCGGCGCGCCCGCGCTGCTGACCTGCGTGAACCGGGCGCACGTGTGGACCGACCGGCACCTGGAGGAGGCGCAGCAGGTGGTGCACTGGGACCGGCAGCCGCCCGGGGTGCCGCACGACCGCGCCGACCGCCTGCTGGACCTGTACGCCTCGGGTGAGCGCCGCGCCTACGCGCCACCCTTCCTGCGCGACCGCGTGGCGGTGGGGGCGGACGCCTTCGCGCGCGGCGACTTCTCGCTGCGCATCGAGCCGCTGGAGCCCGCCGACGAGGGCACCTACTCCTGCCACCTGCACCACCACTACTGCGGCCTGCACGAGCGCCGCATCTTCCACCTGACGGTCACCGAGCCGGTCGCTGAGCCGCCCCCGCGGGACTCGCCGGGCAACGGTTCCAGCCACAGCGGTGCCCCTGGCCCAGGTGCCGCGTGGCCCCTCCCCGCCCCGACCCCGGGCCCTGGGTGTCTGGCGAGGGGGGGGGGGTAGGTCCCACCCCCCCCACCGTGGGCCGCGGCCGGCTGTCCCTTCCCGGGACCCGGACCCGGTGCACGCTCGGCGGGTCATGCCGCGCGCTCCCTGACGCCTTCCCCGTACACGGCCCCGTGCAGATCCCACGCTGGTGCGCGGCCGCAGCGTCATCAACGTCATCGTCCCCGAGGGCCGGGCCCACTTCTTCCAGCAGCTGGGCTACGTGCTGGCCACGCTGCTCCTCTTCATTCTGCTGTTCATCGCCGTCATCCTGGCCACCCGCCAGCGCCGCCGCGGAGGTGAGCTGGGGCTCTCCGGCGCAGGGGTGAGGCCAGAGCCAGCAAGCCTTTCCCGACCAGAAGCGGGATGTGGGGTGCGGTGGGGATGGGAAGGCCCCTCAGGGCCTAGGGAGCTGGGGAGGGGGCGAGACTGCACCCAACTCGAGTCTCCCTCCCCAGGCTACGAATACTCCGACAAGAAGTCAGGGAAGCCAAAGGGGTGAGTGTCCCCTCCAGGCTCTCCTGGGGACCAGAACCCCCCTCCCCCCCACCGCCTGCTCTAACCACCCCCCACCCTCGCACCTCCAGGAAGGATGTGAACATAGCAGAGTTTGCTGTGGCCACAGGAGACCAGGCTCTTTACAGGAGTGAGGATATCCAGCTAGGTGAGGGGGGCCCCAGAACCAAGACCGACTGTGGCTCCAGGCCTGGGCCAGGGGAAGCACAGCCCCCGGGGGGCGGGGCGAGGAGGCTCAGCCTGCTCTTTGCCTACACCAGATTACAAAAACAACATCCTGAAGGAGAGGGCTGAGCTGGCCCACAGCCCACTGCCCGCCAAGTACATTGACTTGGACAAAGGTGAGTGGCTAGGAGGGCGGGGCTCGTACCTCACCTCACCCACGCTCACTAGCCAACACCCACCCCCCCACCCCCCCCGGGGCGGGGGGGGGGGGCCAGGAGTCCCTGGGCGGTCCTGCTGGATGTCTGCCTTGTGTTTACCCCACCTGTCCCCCTTGGCTTCCAGAGTTCAGGAAGGAGTACTGCAAATAAGGTGACCCTGGGCTCCTGGCTGGGCCAGCAGCCCTGCCGACTCCTGTCTTGGAGGATGACCTCCTGACCCTCATGTGGCTCACCCTACACCCTTCAGCGGCTGGTCCCGCTGTTCTGGAACTTGGCCTCGACTGGCACAGAGCAAGGCTGCCTCCAGACTCCTCTCCCAGGAGCTGTCCTAATCCCCACAAGCAGCAGGGGGCTCTCTGGGACTCTGCTCCATGCAGCAGCCCTCACGTGCCTATTGTGCCTATTGGCTCCCACACCCACTGGTGGTCCTGCCCCCCCCCCCCCCCCGCCCCCAGGCACAGCCCAGACCCCACTGATGTTCACCAACCCTTTGGGCTCTCCTGGCCTCTGGCGCTGTGGGCTGGGGCTCGGTGCTCAGATCAGCCTCAGGACTAGCACCCCCACCCCTCCTTCACCCCTTTCTAGGGGGACCCTAAGGCTGGGATCTGAGGATTGCACACTCCAGGCCCCAGGCTAATTCCCCTCCGCTCTGTGTTGGGGTACTTGGGGCTGCGCAGGGGCCCCTTCTCTGCCTTCCGCCCAAATTGCCTTGACAGTCACTGGGCTCTGTGTGTCTTTTGACCCTGACCCCACTCCCATAGCCCCTCCCTGGGCTGGAGTCTGGGGCTGGGACCTCCTTCGGCCTGTTTGGCTGAGGACAGGGGAAGGGTAAAGATGGTTCTAGAGTGGCTTGTGTTGCCACTCCCAACACCCCACGTTTGCTTCTCCTAGGAAACTGCCATCATCACAATAAAGACCACATGATTTTTAGACTCGGCCCGGGTATGCATGCCTCTGTGGCTCCTGCTTTATGTCCCGGGGGCAGAGTCTGGGCTTTGGGAACCTCAAAATGCTTTCCTTCATCTGAAATCCTGCTGTCACTGGCCATTTCTTTGAGTGGAAGGTCTGAGTCCAGGTACCCTGGGAAGAGCCACATCAAGGTCAATCCTATGGCACTATTCCTGGTCGGTCGTGAAGGAATTTCAGTTCTCTTCTGAGGGTTTATTTGGACACGGAGGAGGAGAGCCAGGATGCGCTCAGAGGACAGCCCTCTGAGAAAGCAGATGCCAAAATGGGATTCGATGTGTGAGGGTAAAGAGGGGGGAAGCAGGAGTGGGCACCAAGGGTAGGACACTTGTGAGGGGGAGGGGAGGGGGCTGCAGGAGGAAGAGGACTGTGTTTCTCCAAACACGCCCCCCTCCTCTAAAACCCTCCCAGGGCAGCAAGGGCTGGAAACCGGAGGTGGTGTGTCAGTAACATGCAGCTTAGGACGCCTGGGTGGCTCAGTAGGTTAAGCATCTGACTTTGGCTCAGGTCATGATCTCACGGTTTGTGAGTTTGGGCCCCACCTCGGGTGAGCACAAGCCCCGCTTCTCTCTGCCCCTCGTGGGATTCTCTCTCTCTCCTCACTCACTTGCGCACGCGCTCTCTCTTAAATAAAAACGTGCAGTTTATGACTGTCTACATCAGGGTGCACAAGCCACCCACACGGAGTCCGCAGGTAACTTGGCATCTGAGCTCCCACTCTGGGGACGTGAAAACCCCAGGGCTGCTTTGGGGAAGGCACAGTTTCAGTACACTCACACAAAGGAAGTCAAAAGATTTGTTACTTACAGATCCTGGAACAGGGGTGCAGCGAGCAGGGGGAGGGCAGTTCTCTATCCCAGATCAGGAGAGAGAAGAGAGACTGCAGGGTGCCATACGCCCCTTACTGATAACGTGGCTGGGGCAGGGGCCACTCATTTTTTGTAGGCTCAATTCTGAACGGCCAGTTTAAAAGGTACCTAGGGAGGGGCGCCTGGGTGGCGCAGTCGGTCGAGCGCCCGACTTCAGCCAGGTCACGATCTCGCGGTCCGTGAGTTCGAGCCCCGCGTCGGGCTCTGGGCTGATGGCTCGGAGCCTGGAGCCTGTTTCCGATTCTGTGTCTCCCTCTCTCTCTGCCCCTCCCCCGTTCATGCTCTGTCTCTCTCTGTCCCAAAAATAAATGAACGTTGAAAAAAAAAATTAAAAAAAAAAAAAGGTACCTAGGGAAACATGAGGCAGGAGTTTGTGGTGGACACCCTAAGCTTGGGTTCTTAGCTAAATGTCTGGACTCAGTGTGAGCAGGCTTGTCTTGCTGCAAATGCCTAGACAGCACCTCAGAATGGCTGTTTTCTCACCACACACCTGCAAGGGTCCCACAGTGGCAAAGGCAGGGAGCGAGGCTGGGCCAAGGGGCTGTGGCTTGCTTGATAATGGGCCTCCCTCTCAGCCTAGTGACCCCTAGCCCCACAGTAGCTGCACTGCTCTGACCACAGACTCACCCCTCCTTGCTGTGCGCCAGCCTGACCACATCAGAATCCACTCTGGTATTATCTCTAGCCTCCAGCTACCACTGTCCTATGACTTGGGCCGTCTGGTGAGAAAGAAAGGCTTGGGGGGGGGGCAAAGCGCGGATGGGGCATCAGATCCCCTGCATGTACGTGACCAGCAGTCATTTATATCCGGCCTGCGGGATGCTGGGCCACTGGTGAGCTCTCGGGTGGGGACTATCTTCCTCCTTCCCTAGACACCCAGCAGAGAGCCATGGCAGACCCTTCATCCAAGGCCATACTGCGCAGTATCCTCAGATTACCTCTGGGGAAACGGAGCCCCAAGGGGAGAAAGGGCAGGCTTTGTTAAGTGGAGGTCAACCTCGCAGATCCCTGCC
This sequence comes from Leopardus geoffroyi, assembly GCF_018350155.1. Taxonomy (NCBI): domain Eukaryota; kingdom Metazoa; phylum Chordata; class Mammalia; order Carnivora; family Felidae; genus Leopardus; species Leopardus geoffroyi. The sequence continues at coordinate 445,453 of NC_059328.1, read as the reverse complement.
TGCTCTCCCTGTCAGAGCGCAGGGGAATGGAGGTCGCCACCCTTGGCCCAGGCTGACCCAGGGGTGGTCCCCAGCCTGGGCTCAGGGACTTCCCTTCTTCAGTCTGGCCCCGCCAGTCAGTGGTGGACTGATGGGCTTTCTCCTGTGCTGGTCCACCCTCCAAGGACAGCCATGACTAGGCAGATGGAAGAACCCAAGCTCCAGCCAGCTTCAGGGGGAGTGCTGGGGACACACCAGGAGGGGCATCCCCCTCAACATCGCTCTTGGGTCCTGTCCTGGGGACTAGCCTGTTCCTCACTCTGGCCAATGTGGGACTCCCTCTAGTGGCCTCAAGTTGTCCTCCTGGGACGGAGGCGGGGCGGGGGGGGGGGGGGTGGGGGAGGCGCGGGAGATCCTTTACCTCCAGTGGGAGCAGCGTGTGGTTGTACCCTCCACAACCCGAGAGGCACTGCTCTGGGTCTCCCGTGGTTAACCCCAGGCTGGTTGGATCCGCAGATGCAGGGGTGGGGGTCGGGGGATCTCTTCACCTGCTACCAGAAGCACCTTGCCTGGGTACCTCTATGCACACGCGCGAGTGCACCGCTGCCCACGCTGACCTCCTCTGTTGCCGTCAGCAGCACATACACGTGTTCACGCGAGCACCTGCATGCACTTGGCCCGTGTTTCTCAGGGCCTCCGTGGGACCCGGCAGAGGGTGCGAGAGCCCGGAGTGGGCGCGGGGGCGCAGAGACCGGGCTGTCTTCGGCTCACGCCCCGGCCCGAAGTATCCTCAGCTTCCCGTGGTACCCGCCGATATGATTTTGAGCACCTGAGGACCCTGGGAGACCTCGCGAGGGGGCGGAGGACCCGAACCCCGGCCCAGCCACACTTCTGTGTTCCGCCGTGGACCCAGGGAGCCCTGGCCAGGGGCTTGGCGTTGCCTGGGGCGGGGTCTCCCTTCTGACAGCTGGGTTGCACGTCGAGGGTCCCTAGCCGCCTCCCTCCGGGGGACGTCCCCCTGTCCGCCCACGGACCGAGACCCTAGGCCCAGCGTGGGGTGAGACCCGAGCACACTGTGGACGTCCCCTCGTGCCGGGCCAGGGACCCGTGGCCCACGACAGCCGCGAGGACGGCGCGCCGGCGCCACCACCTCCGCCCCGCCACTGCCCACGCGCGTGCGCTCCGCCCTCCCGCCCTTCCGCGCGTGCGCAGCCCTGCCCCGCCCCGCGCCGCGGGCGGCCGGGTGACGTCAGGCCCCGCCCGCTCTCGGGCGCCCCCCGGCGGGCGCGCTCAGCCCGGGGCCGGCGGTCCCTTTAACTGCGCGGCCCGAGGGGGCGGCGGCGGCGGCGGCGGCGGCGGCGGGGCGCACGGACGCGGCCGGGCCTCGCACGCCCTCCCTGCCTGCGTCCCCGGGCCGGGGCGGATGGGCGGCCGCGGGCCGCGGGGCAGCAGCCGGGGCGCGAGGAGAGCCGGGGCCGGCGGGGCGGGTGGGGCTGGGGCGGCCGGGCGGGGCGCCGGGGGCCTGGTAGCGGCCGGGCCCGGAGCGGGCGGGCGGGCAGGCGGGGCGCAGGCCGGCAGCGGCGAGGCGGCGGCGTCCGAGCCCCGGGCCGGGCCGGGAGCGCCGCGCGGGCCCCGCGCCGCCGCCGCCGCGCCATGGCGGAGACCAAGATCATCTATCACATGGATGAGGAGGAGACGCCGTACCTGGTCAAGCTGCCCGTGGCGCCCGAGCGCGTCACTCTGGCCGACTTCAAGAATGTGCTCAGCAACCGGCCCGTGCACGCTTACAAATTCTTCTTCAAGTCCATGGACCAGGACTTCGGGTCAGTGGGCCGTGGGGCCTGTGCGCCAGGACGGGTGTCCGCACCTGTCCGCACCCGGGCAGGGCCTTGGGGAATCTTGGGGCTGTGACTGGGGCAGTGCCTCCGCTCCCTGGTGTTGCCGTGAGTCCTATCTGTCTGTGGCCTGAGCTGGGAACGAATGATTGTCCCTGACTGCCTGTCCAGGAGCCTGAGAGTGCTGGCCAGTGTGCGGGAGAGGGTCCTCGTTTCTGCCCCCACTCTGGACCTGGGCCTGTGTGCCTGAGTGTGGTTGACTTTCAGGTGGTCAAGGTCCGTGGCCCAGAGTGAGCTGACGTCCTACCTTGGCACTTGTCAGACTCAGGATCCCACTGCCCCCCTTCCGTGGAAGGCAGGTGCTTAGAGCTGGCCTGGAGGGCTTGTGATTCATGGGGCCCTGGGGTCACAGGAGTGGGGGGGGGGAGAAGGGGAGGGGCAGTATCCCAGCTGCCCAGTAGGTCCCCTGTAGTTAGCATGGGGGAAATGAGGTACTCTGGGACAGACACAGATATGTCTGTTGGGGTCTGCAGAGGTTTCCAGAGGCTCAAGGCAGCCTCTCTCTGGACCCCTTCTCCAGGGTCCTGAGGATAGAGCAGAGATCAAGGGTCACTGGGGACCCTGGATTGTCACTCCACCTGCCCCTGCCTGAGTGTTGCCGGTTGTTGGGTCTCTATCCCTGTTGAGCCACATAGTACTTGGGTTCCTGGGAGCAGCCTAGGCCATCTGCTGACTCCAGGCAGCCTCTGGGTCAGTGTCCCCATGTCCAGCCTTAGTGGTGGTTGTCTTGGCTGAGGGGACTTCCCGCTTGCACTGGGCTGGGCTTCTGGAACTGTGAGCGGGAGGCTGGCTGTCCACTTGAAGCTCTATCCGAGGCCTGACCTAGCACAGCCATGGGTAACCTGAGTCCCCAGCTCAGCAGTGCTGGGGGGTGGGGTACTCAGAGGCCTCATGGGCTAAGCAGGTGGGCCTGGCCGCCCTCAGGCAGCCTGTGTCCTTGTGTGCGACTGTGTCTCGGGGACTTTGACATTGAGGCCGTTTCCTGGATTCTCTGGTTTGCATGGATACTGGACAGCCCCAGGGCAGGTCACGCTGGGGCCATTCTGCAGTTCTCAGGGGGCCTGAGGTACATTTGGACAACTAGACTCTCTTGGGCACCACCACCACTGGCGAGAGGCAGAGAGCGAGGGCGTGTTCTTAGCAGTCCTGGCTGGGCTGGGGCAGCGGCACTACCATGCGAGGGGTAGCCTGGAATCAGGGGCTGTGAGGAACACCCTGGTGAGCCTCCTGCCCCAACCTTCCTTCCCACTATGGGCCAGGGCCTGAGTTCCCAGAGCCTCATGTTCCTGGCCACAGCTGGACACCTAGTAAGGGAAAGGGGAGTCTGAGCTGTGGCCATGGCCACCTGCTCTGGGCCGGGTCCCACTCCCATTTTTGGCCAGGTGGGTGGGGAGTCCTGAGCCCACGTCCCACTTTTCCCATGCAGGTCACAGCCATTCTGACCCAGCAGAGCTGGGGAAGGTCTCTGGGCCTATGGTGGGCTGGCCCAGAGGTGCCAAGCTTTGGCTTTGTTGAGCCATGGTGCAGGGAGGGGTCTGGGCCTAGCTTTTAGATGGTGAGGCACACGTTGAAGTGCCCTTGCCACCAGGGCTGCCTTGCTGATTCCAGGCCTGGCTGGGCTTGGCACTTAGTTCGTCTGCCTGGCGGTGGCCCTGGCCTCTCCAACTCTGGGCCGGGAGCTCCGGTCGCTGGAGCCACCTGCCTGTGGGCCGTGTGAGGGCTGTGGGGCAGGGGATGAGGCCTGGGCCTGACCCAGATTGCCTGGGTGAATGCCCACTCTGCCCTCCACAGCTGGTCCATCTGGGGTCAGTGCCTTAGTGGTGTCGGGAGAGTCCAGGGTGTAGAGGACCGGGGCCCCCTGGCCCTGGAGTCTGCAGAGCTGAGCTTGGGGGAGCTCTAGGATCAAGAGGTGGTGGTGGGGGGCAGGTGAAAGTAAGGTGGGAGCTGAGGATCTCTGACTCGTGGGTGCAGGAGGGGGACTCTTGGAGGTCTCCCCGGTTGTGTCTAGTTTGCTCTGCATGCTCCTGCTCCATGGTGGGGAGGTCTGGTTGAGGGGACCCTGTGCCTCTGGGGACACATTTGTGGCTAGCCCACTGGGAAGGGCTGGCCTGTGGCATGCTGTGGCCTCTGGGAGCCCTGGGGGTTCCCCTGGGCCTGCGTCTGTGCCCGGTTCCAAGGGCCCCGGGGGTCCCCTTGGGCCTGTGTCTGTGCCTGGTTCCAAGGGCCCTGCTCTGCAAAGATTCCTTGCCAGGGCGAGTCTGCGGGGGCGGCAGGCGGGGCCGGACAGCCACAAGTTTGAGGTTAACCGGGATCTCGCCAGGAATTCTGAGGTTGGGGGGCGTGATGCCAATGGGGGTGCCCCTGGATGGCCACCCCTGAGGGTCGGTGGAGACTCCTCCTGAGGCCTGCTCTTCCACCTGGTGAGGCCTGGCCCAGGAGGGAGCCCCAGAATTGCTTGGAGGCATTTCCCCCAGCTCCACTGAGGCCTCTCCTACCCTTGTCTCTGCCCTGGAGCCCCCAGAGATCGTGCTGGCCAGTGGTGGGCAGCATCGTGTATCCTGGGGAAAGCACTCGCACCCTTGTCCTGGGGGCTCTGGTGCCCCTTCCCCCAGCCTGGCTATCTTGGCCTAGCTGGGTGGGGGACTGTGGTATCCCCCAGTGCCCCAGGCCTCAGGTGGAAGGCAGAATGCTCTGTCGTGCTGGTTGGAGGACAGGCTGGGGGGGGGGGGGCCAGGGAAGCAGGGACTCTGGGCCCTGGGGGTGGGGCGTCTGTACAGGGGTCGGGGACAACCCTGGCTGATTGGTCATCTCTAGGCCCTGTCCAGGTGAGCAGTAGAGACCTGGGGTGCTTCTGGCGTGTCTGCCCCTGGGGGAGCCAGGCAGGCCCTGTGGTGTGGGGGCTGGGGCACCCATCTGCCTGCTGGGGCGGGGGAGGGGGGGTGAGTCAGAAAGGGCGGGGGCTTGGGAATGGCAGGGAAGGCTGGGCCACCTGGGCTGTGAGACAGGAATCAGGTCCCTCCCAAGTCTCTGTCGCTGCCCTCACTCAGAGACTCTGCTCTCCGCCTGCTGGGCTCCCAGGAGGGCTTGCTCCAGGGCTTTGTCTGCTGGCTGCGGCTGGCAGAGCCCCAGGTGTCCCTAGGCCACCTCGGGTCTTGCTGTGGTGACACCCTCTTACGTGGCCTCTGCTGAGTCCGGGGCTGGGTCACGGCCTCCGCTGGAAGCCCAACTCTGTAGGGCTGTGGTGCAATCGTAGGTTGGGGCGGCGGACGTGGGGCCTTCTCCCGTTGGGGTGTCCACCTAATCGTTGCATGTGTGGCTGACCCTGGCAGGGTGCCCCATCCCGCCCAGGCTGGCCTTGTGTCTTTTGTCTTCTGAGGCCCGGGTGGTGGGTGGTGGACTTGGGCCTTGCTCCCTGAGGGGAGTGTGGGGTGCCAGCTCTGTGGGGACCTCCGGCCACCTGTTGCTGCCCAGGACTAGCAGAGTCCAGGTGTCCGGGCTCAGCAGGTCGCGAGGCTGCTTCCTGCCTGTTCTGGCTCCTGTCTCTCCGCTGGGCCCAGGTCCCGGGTGTGGAAATCTCTCTGTGTTGGGCAGGGTGGGGCTCCGGGGGGTAGGGCGTAGAGGTGCCTCCTGCTGTAGGCCTGACCCTGCCTGCCCTCATCCCTGGGGGTGCGTCTGGGCCGTAACCACTGCCTGCTCTGCCCCACCGCCCCTCCCCAGCTGCCCCTGTGATCTGTGCGGGCTGCTGTTCTCCTTGGCCCTCTGAATCTGAGACCTGACACCCCGCCCCCCCCCCCCCCCCCCCCCGCAAACCTGTGTCTGACCACAGCATTGTATGCTTCCCTCCCAGTGTCCTCTGTGTCCTGCCTGGGTACCTTCCCCACCCCTAAACCCCCCTGACCAAGTGTGGCATTGAAACCTAGGCCGGGGGCTGATTGCGGGGCATCGTGGCTGATGAGGCTTGCTGGCCTCTGGGGCTGAGACTGCACGGTGGGCCCCAAAGCCTCGTGCCTGGCTGTGTTTCAGTCCTTGGGTTGGGCTGTTGCAGTGAGTCAGGGGGTCTGCTTCTGTCCCCTTGGCCAGTTGGATGGGTCAGGAGGGCTGTGGCCTGCCCTCCGTGTGCGTGTACAGGCCTGTCTGCCATCCATCTCTACCTGCCTGTGTCCGTGTGGTCTGACTGTCCTCACGTCTGTATGGAGGCCTGCTGTGAACAGGCCCTGTTCTGGGGTTGGGGCTGGGGTTGGGGGAGGGGAGGTAGAGGGGAAAAGCCAGACAGAGCCCCACCCTCACGGATCCACACTGCGTGGGGCACACAACACAAAGCGAGATTAATGCTTGCATCACAGGGGGCTGTAGGAGATGACCCCCTGCTGGTAGAGGGTCGGGAGTTTGGACCTCTCTCTGACCCGGGCCCTGGGAGGGGCCCTGGGAGGGGTCCCCTGGGAGGGGAACGTGTTGGGCAGCAGCATCCACAGACTGACATCTGGGCGTGGGGCTGTGTGCCCTGGGCCGGCACGCACCCTGGACAAGACTGTGGGGAGGTCCTACCTCCGGAGTCCGCTGGTGTGAGCAGGCCCTGGTGCAGGTGGCCTCACGGCCGTGTCTGCCCACAGGGTGGTAAAGGAGGAGATCTCTGATGATAACGCCAAGCTGCCCTGCTTCAACGGCCGCGTGGTCTCCTGGGTGAGTCCGTGGGATGTTGGCAGAGGATGCTAGGCTACGGTGGGGGCTGGGCTTGGGTGAGCCCGTGGCGGGGGTGGGGGTGGGGGCGGGGGCGGGGGGGGTGGGCCCGCAGGCGGGGGGGCGTCCCTGAGCCATCGCTCTCCTCCACAGCTGGTCCTGGCTGAGGGCGCGCACTCGGACGCAGGGTCTCAGAGCACTGATGGCCATACAGACCTGCCCCCGCCTCTTGAGAGGACGGGCGGCATTGGGGATTCCCGGCCCCCTTCTTTCCAGTAAGGACTGTGGGCGGGGGGCTGAGGCTGGTGGTGCTGAGGGGCCTGCTGCCGGCCAGGCCGTTCGGGAGGAGGGGCAGCTGACCAGGGACCCACGGGCAGTAGAAACTGGTCAGTGGATGCGGGGCGGGCAGAGAGGCCCGATCTAGGTAGGTGGGCGGGTGGGAGAAGGGGCAAAGAGCTGGGAGGGCGTCCAAGGTACAGCCTGCCCTGGCCCACCCCCTCTTGTGGGCACAGCCCCAATGTAGCCAGCAGCCGTGATTGCATGGACAATGACACTGGCACGGAGTCCATGGTCAGCCACCGGCGGGAGAGAGCCCGACGCCGGAACCGTGAAGAGGGTAACAAGGCCACGCGGCGGACACCCCTGGGCCCCTGTGGTGCACCCCATGTCCCTGCCTGCTCCCAGTTACTGCCCCCAACCAGTAGGGGACCCCGGGTGGAGGTCCTAGGCCCGTCTGCACAGGACCCCGGTGATCCCACCCCCCAGCAGTCCCACAGTCCCCTGGCCAGCTCCTAGTTCAGCTGGTGCTCGAGGCAACACGGGACCCCACGGCCAGCTCCCCTACTGGCTTTCCCCGCAGCTGCCCGGACCAATGGGCACCCGAGGGGGGACCGGCGGCGGGAGCTGGGGCTGCCCGCCGACAGCGCGTCCACCGTGCTGAGCAGTGAGCTTGAGTCCAGTAGTTTCATCGACTCAGACGAGGATGACAACACAAGCCGGTGCGTGGGTGTGCATGCAGGTGTGCACGGGTGTGCTGTAGGGGTACGCACACGTGGGCGTGGTGTGGGGGCCACGTGTGCGTAGGTGTGTAATGGGTGCGCACGTGTGGGCATGGACCTATGTGTGTGAACGGGTGTGTGTGTGCGTGGCCACGTTCTACGTGGGTGTGCAGGTGTATACAGGTGTGTGTGTGTGTGTGCGCGCGCGTGTGCATGGGTGTGTGTGACCCTGGACGTGTGCTTGATTGCACGGGCATGTGTACGTGAATGGGCGTGTGTGTCGAGTGGGTGTGTTACAGGTGTACGTGCACGAATGTGCTGGCTCAGTGTCTGTGTCTCCGTTTGTCCTGAGAGAAGTGCTCCGTGCAGGTGTGGGGTGTGTACGTGTCGTGTGCACAACCAGAAGCTGAGCCTTCTCCTGAGCAAACTGTACCTCAGCCCCGTGTCACCACAGTCGGCCTGGTCGGGGCCCGGGGGCGGGGGGGACGAGACCCAACGCCCATCACCTCCACTCCCTGCGTGTGTGTGTTGGGGGGCGCCCTGTTCTCCCCACCTGCCTCAGCCCTGCAGCCCGTGGCCTGGCCCCTGCCCTTCATGCCCCCCCAGACTGAGCAGCTCCACGGAGCAGAGCACCTCCTCCCGGCTCATCCGGAAGCACAAGCGCCGGCGGCGGAAGCAGCGCCTGCGGCAGACGGACCGTGTAGGTGGCAGCCAGGCGCTGGGTGGGGTCTGCCCTCCGGAAGCCCCCACCTGCACCCCCTCACTCGTGCCCCTCCACAGGCCTCTTCCTTTAGCAGCATCACGGACTCTACTATGTCCCTGAACATCATCACCGTCACGCTCAACATGGGTGAGGGCTCCGTGGGGCCTCCCCAGTGGGGTGCGGGGCGCCTGGCTGGGCCGGGCCCCCTCAGCAGACACTTGCTCACCCCTCGCCCCTGCAGAGAGGCACCACTTCCTGGGCATCAGTATCGTGGGGCAGAGCAACGACCGGGGAGACGGCGGCATCTATATCGGCTCCATCATGAAGGGCGGGGCCGTGGCTGCCGACGGCCGCATTGAGCCCGGGGACATGCTGTTGCAGGTGCGGGGCTGCGGGAGCTGCTGGGGGGCCGAGAGGCCGGCACCCCCAGCCCACCGCGCTGAACCCCTCCCTGCCCCCCAGGTGAATGACATCAATTTCGAGAGCATGAGCAACGATGACGCCGTGCGGGTGCTGCGGGAGATCGTGTCCCAGACGGGGTGAGGCGCGGGGTGGGCAGGTGGCGTGTTGGGGGGCCCGCACGGGGCGTTCCCTGTGTGACCTGCCCCACTCCACAGGCCCATCAGCCTCACGGTGGCCAAGTGCTGGGACCCAACCCCCCGGAGCTACTTCACCATCCCGAGGGGTAAGTGACCCCTCAGGGCTGACAGGGGAGGGGGATGAGGGCGCTCGCCCAGCCTGAAGGTCCTTTCCTCTGTGCCCCCGTGCTCCATTGTGTGTCCTGCCATCCGCCCGTCCGTTTGTCCATCTGTCCGTTACCACACGCGTTACCACACGGCGGCCACCCAGCTGACCCGGTTCGGCCCATCGACCCTGCCGCCTGGCTGTCCCACACGGCGGCGCTGACCGGAGCCCTGCCCCGCTACGGTACGAGCCCCTGCTCCAGCGCCGTCACGCGCACCAGCTCCTCCTCACTAACCAGCTCTGTGCCCGGCGCTCCGCGTAAGTGGCAGCTCAGGAGAGCAGGGACCTGAGGCACCCGGGTGGGGGACCCGTCCTAAGTGCCCACCCAGCACAGTCAGGCGCAGGGCACACGTACGGATGGACACTGCCGACACGTGTGTCTGACCCGTGTGTGCCCTCGTGCGCACCCTCCTTCCGGTTTGCTGCCTGTGTGGTGGGTGGAAAGGTGCCCAGAGGACCAGGACAGCCCTGTGGTCCCTGCCCAGGGCTCTGTCTCGGCGGGGACCGGGGGAGTGGCCTGTCCCCCATGTGTGTGACCCCCGCCTGCTTTCTTGCAGCTAACACGACTAACAGCCCTGAGCTAGCGGAGGAGTGGCGGGAGGGGGGGGTGGTGGTGGGGAGAGGCCTGATCTCTCTTCTTGGGGGTCTGACCTACAGGGCGGGGGTGGCTCCACCTTGGTTTGGGCCCAAGATCCCGATGAAGCATCTGCAGGGGCAGGAGACAAGAGATTCAATCTCCCCGGCCCACGCCTGCTCCCCGCCCCTGGGAGGGCCCATCCCGTGGTGGGCGTGGGCCCCACAGTCACGAGACAGCCTTGCCATCTGGGCTCTGGGACCAGAGACCCTACGCGGAGCCCGGTCTCTGAGACGGGTGCAGCAGCAGGGCCCGGGGTCCACCCCAAGCCCTCCCCACTGCCCTCAGCTGCTCAGGGCTGAAGAGGGGGCTCTGCCTTGCAGAGCTGGAGGAGGCGCCGCTGACGGTGAAGAGTGACATGGGTGCCGTGGTGCGTGTCATGAAGCTGCCGGACTCGGGCCTGGAGATCCGAGACCGCATGTGGCTCAAGATCACCATCGCCAATGCCGTCATCGGTGAGGGGTCCCCGCTGGGCTGGCTCCGGGTGGGGAGGGTCAGCGCCCCCAGGCTCCGTGCCCTGACACGTGCCGTGGGCCAGGGGCGGACGTGGTGGACTGGCTGTACACGCACGTGGAGGGCTTCAAGGAACGGCGCGAGGCCCGCAAGTACGCCAGCAGCATGCTGAAGCGTGGCTTCCTGCGGCACACGGTGAACAAGATCACCTTCTCGGAGCAGTGCTACTACGTCTTCGGGGACCTGTGCAGCAGTGAGTGAGGGGCTGCGGGGCAGGGGGTCCCCAGAGGGCCTGCCCACCCCGCCCTCAGCCACCCTCCCTTCCTGCCAGATCTCGCAGCCCTGAACCTCAACAGTGGTTCCAGTGGGGCCTCGGATCAGGACACGCTGGCCCCGCTGCCCCATCCGGCCGCGCCCTGGCCCCTGGGTCAGGGCTACCCCTACCAGTACCCGGGCCCCCCGCCCTGCTTCCCACCCGCATACCAGGACCCTGGCTTCAGCTACGGCAGCGGCAGTGCTGGGAGTCAGCAGAGTGAAGGTGAGAGCCTGCCGGGCGCCTGGCTCCCTGCTGTCCCCGCCACCTGGCTCTGCCCTATGTGCCTGCCCCCCCCCCCCCCGGCCCTGTGTGTTCCTGCCTGCTCTGTGTTGAGGCCCTGGGCGTGCTCCTTCTGGAAGGGGTGAGTGGCTGAGGGGGACGGGGCGAACGCTGCAGACTTCGGTGGTTGTGTGTGTGCGGGAGGGGCTGGTGGTCCAGGTGTGGCAGAAGCAAAAGGCCGGGAGATGACGCGGAAAAGGGCGGTGGAGGGGCCCTGGGACACAGTGGAGGACAGGCCTCCCCCACCCTCGCCGCGGCACCTGCAGGCCAGCAGGGAGCCAGAGGGGACACTTTCACAGACAACGGCGCATCCACTCTGGGATGTGTGGAGAGCTGAGGAGGGGCTTGTTGGAAGAGTGGCCTGAGGCTGTCTGTGTCGCTGAGACCAGGAGAGAGAGGTCAGGCAGCCAGCCCAGTAGACCCAGAAAGGGGTGGGAGAGAGAGGAGAGCAAGTCAGAGGGCAGTGGTGCCCAAGGGGAAGCTGTGTTGGGTGCCTGTGGACCCTGGATAGGCCCAGCTGGTGGCGGCATGCCCCTGTGGGCGGGAAGGGTGACCGGGCTGGGCCTGCTGTGTGACTCATGCTATCCCTTGCTTTGTGCTGAGCAAGCCTTAGACTGAAGGACTAGCGGAGTGGACCCTCCGGGCCGGTAAGCCAGGGTCCTGCCCGGCGTCCCTCTCGGCATGTTCCCAGCCAGCTGGCCTTCTCAGGCTCCCCGCTCTTCCTGGGAGCCCAGGACGGGGGCTGAGCTGAGTAGCTGGCCAGGGCCTTGGGGCTGGACGGAAGGCGGGTCTTTGTTGGGGGGGGGGGGCCCAGGATGGCCGATGGGAGCACCAGGCACACAGGGCCTCACTGGTGCCTCAGGTCCTCAGCTGCAAGGTCAGGCATTGGGGTGAGAGGAGGCACTGTGCTGGCCCCGGAGTGTCCCTGCTTGCCGCCGCTCGCCCTGCGCCCCCCCCACCCCCATGGCCCCCCCCCCTCCCCACCCCGTGCTGCTGCAGCTGCTCTGGCTTCTCTGAGTGGGGTCGGCCCTGCCCTCCTGTCTGCATGGCTGCCCCCCTCCCACCCACCCTGCTTGAGACCACCAGGCTCTGCCCCTGGTTGCCCTGGCAACGCCCGGGTGTCCTGGGAGTGGCACGGCCTCACGCCATCTCGTTCCTCCCTCCACTCCTTGACTCCAGGAAGCAAAAGCAGTGGGTCCACCCGGAGCGCCGGCGGCAGCAGCCGGCGGGCACTGGGCCGTGAGAAGGAGCGCCGGGCGGCTGGAGCCGGAGGCAGTGGCAGCGAGTCGGACCATGCAGCACCGAGTGGGGTCGCTGGCAGCAGCTGGAGGGAGCGTCCGGCTAGTCAGCTCAGCCGGGGCAGCAGCCCACACAGTCAGGCCTCGGCTGCTGCCCCGGGGCTCCCCCCACTGTACCCCCTGACAAAGGCATACTCGGCGGTGGGGGGGCCGCCTGGGGGGCCGCCCGTCCGGGAGCTGGCTGCTGTTCCCCCAGAGCTGACGGGTAGCCGCCAGTCCTTCCAGAAGGCCATGGGAAACCCCTGTGAATTTTTTGTTGACATCATGTGACCGAGGAGAGAGTGCCTTCAGCTGGGCCCCATGGTGGGGGAGCTGGTGGTCCTGGCCGTTCCTGCACGGGCACTGCCCCTGGAGCTTGTGTGGGCTTGCCTTATTGGTGGCTGTCCTGCCTCAAGCCAGCCTGTGCTCTGGGGCACACAAGGGGCCATGTCTTGGGGCCCAGGCCTGGACTGAGAGGGAGCAGGCTGGGGGGATGGGCGGAGGGCAGCCCAGACCACCACGATCTGGACTCGGTGGCCTGCACATTGCTGTTCAGAGTGGCTTGTGTCCATGCAGACCCTGGTGAGGGTCCTCCACCTCCCGGTGCCCTTGGAGTGCCTCTGGGACTCCCACTTGCCCACAGAGCCATGCACAGGGCTTCAGACTAAGCTGAGAAGTAGCTGCTGGCCCTGGGCCCCCTGTTTGCCCAGGACACAGGCCCCACCACTCTCTCCTGGGCTGGGTCGGACCCCTCAAAGGTGGAATCAGAGCCCCCAGGCTCTTCTGTGGATGCCCAGGACAGGGATCTAATTTATTTATTTATTGTCTGGCCTGTGTGCCCTGGGGAAGGTGGTGGCCAGGTCAGCTGCCCCCCTGCCCCCGGGACTCAGACTGAATGCAGGGACACAGGTTGTGTCTGAAAGTGGGAGGGTTGGTGAGGGAGAGACAGGAGAGGCATGTGTTTGAGCTAGCAGTGGTGGGGATGTGACCCTGAGGGGCAGAGGGCACAGATGCACGCAGCTGCTGCCGGGGCAGGGTCTGGGGGAGAGGGGGTAGGCAGCCCACCCTTCCTTGCTGTCCTCAGGTGACTGCCCACCCACTCACGCCGCTTCCTTCCTGGCGTTTCTGGCCTGCACACATCTGCGCTGTAGATACTGTATCAAGTCAGAGTGTCCGTCCAGATAGTTAATAGAGCTGCTTCTGTGTAAATGCTATTTTAAAGACTAAAAAGCATTTAATTTTATGGGACTGACGTGTGGACTGTCTCTTCTCTCCTGCCGGGGTACCGCAGGAGACTTGTCCAGCCTCCCCAGGGCCTGGCTAAGAGCTGACCCAGGACTGGCCAGGTGCTGCGCTCTGGGTTCCCGGTCAGCCACAGCCACAAGGCTCTGTCCCCGGTGCTGGCTGCCAGCAGAGTCCCGGTGGCTGGTCTTCTGTCCGTGGTGCTGCCTCCCGGCTCCAGGGGTCTTCGTCGTGGGTGCTGGCCTTGGTGCTGAGTCCCACCACCACCCTGCCTGGGCTCTGTCCACGGTGCTGCTGGCGGCTGACCCCATTTTACCCGCTTGGGTTGGGCCAGGGAGGGGAAGAGTTTGGGTGTCTCCCTCCCCCACTAAGTGGGCTTCTGTCCTGCTCACTATTCCTGCACCACTCTGGGAACCACGGTCTGTCACGTGCCTCTGCGGAGGAGTCAGCACAGCTGACCACCACCCACCAACCTCCCACCCCTGTGATGCTTGGAGGGGGTGCTGGCTGGGGTCTCCAGGCTGGGCCTGGCCAGGCAAGTGATGCCCAGCTTGGCCTTCAAGTGGTCTGGCTAGGGGCCTTCCTGAGCTCTTGGTCTGAGCTAAGGAGCCCCGAGGAGACTTTCGTTGGCTTTATTCTGGAACAGTAGGGCTGGATCACCTGGGTAGGCCCTGGCCAGGGCTTGGCTGGGACAGGGGCAGAGTCTCTCTGGGGCCCCAGGTGGGTGCTGAGGATCTTCCTGAGTGCTGCAGGCCCAAGGATCATTGTGGCATCCAGGTCAGCAGTCAGCCTGCTGTCAAGATCTAGAGCTGGGGGTAGTCTCAGCAGTTGAGGTACTGTCTGGGTTGCTTCATAAGAACTCAGTTTGGGGGCATCTCAACTAAGTCTAGTAGGCTCACCGCGGTGAGGTCACTGGATCAGGCGTCACCTGTTTTTGCCCCGATTCTCCCCTCCCCTGCCCCCAACTGCTGCCCTGTGCTCTGGCATTGTCTCCCAGGAAGAACTCAGGGGTGTTGAGCTCCGGCCGGTGCAGCAGCAGGTAGCACTTGGGCAGGTGGAAGGTGGCTAGGATACCCAGGGCACAGAGGAGGATGGCGCCCATCTGCACGGCAGGCTGGTAGGCCACGCGCACATTGGCAAAGAGGGGCACAAAGGAGATCCAGGTGATGAAGTAGGCCAGCATGGCAAAGGTGAGGCCGCGGGCACCATTGTAGCGGCCTGGCTGGCTCTGCACCAGGAAAGTGCCCAGGAAGCAGAGGAAGGCCAGCATGGCGTTAGTGACATGCACCAGGCCGAAGCTGATCCAGGAGTGCACGTGGCAGTGCACCAGCGCCTCTGTGGGCAGTACCCGCCAGTCTGTCACCACCTCTGGCGGGAAGGCTACCAGGTACCAGGCACACAATGCGGCTTCTGCCAGCATAGCAAGCAGCACCACCAGCCAGGCCCAGGGCCCCCGCAGGCGGCCACGCATCTTCTCAGCCCAGCTTGGTGGCAGCTCCGACCCCACAAATATCTCGGCCGCTTGCAGGAAAAGCGTGCTCAGGCAGCCAGTGAGTGGGAGGTGGGACAGTGGCTGCTGGGCCAGGCAGCTGGCAGGGCCTGGCTGGCCAGGGAACAGGAGGACACTGAGGCAGACCAGGCCCAGGCAGGCCAGGCCAAAGCAGGCCCGTGGCCCACCTGAGGCCCGAACCAGCGGGCTGTCCGAGTGCCAGAGGAAGAGCCCCAGGGCCGCCAGCGCCAGGCCCAGCGCCAGAGCCAGCAGCGCGAGCAGCAGCAGCACGGCTGGCTCCCCCCATGCCAGGAACATGGGCTTGCGGGGGAAGCAGCGTGTGCTCCGGTCTGGGGACCACTGGTCCTGGTCACACTGGGTGCAGAGGAGGTCATCTGTGGCGTGGGAGGAGAGAGGGCGCACTGGGGGGACGGGCTCTGCCGCCACACTCCCACCTGCCGTGGCCTCAGAGTTGGACTCGGAGCCAGGACGTGAGACCGTGTGGGTCCCCGCCCCTGCTCAGCCTCAGGGAGGTGCTCACCTGGGTTGCGCTGATAACTGCCCGCCTTGCAGTCCACGCAGTCGTAACAGCAAGAGTGGAAGCCCTTCACGCGGCGCACCTGGCCCCCCTTGCACTGCCGGGAGCACTGGGACACGGGCTGCTGGCACAGGGCCTCGGGGCTCGGGCCGTGCTCAGCTTGGTGCGCCCGCCCGGACCCGTGGACGGTCCCCCACTGCGCCCCAGGCAGGGCCAGAGCTCTCTCCCGGCTGAGGGGAAAGCTGCTGTGCAGCTGGGGCCCGGCCACCCAGTGCTCACCTGCTTCCCCGGCGTGTGCCAGCGCATCTGAGAGCGCCAGAGCTCCAGGCGGCCCTTGAAGGTGCCTACGGTGCGCAGCTCGGGCGTCGGGTCCTGCCACACCCACAGTTTCAGGTCGTAGTCCACGTTCACGTTCCCGCTGGCGTCGAACTGCAGTGCCAGGCCGCGAGCACGGAAGCTCACGTTGTACATGTTCTCTAGGAGCTGACGGGTGCGTTGGAGCAGGTGGGTGGGGCCGGGCCGGGCCGGCCGGAGCTGCCGCCGGCCCAGATTCCCCCCTGAAATTCCCCGCTCTCGGGAGGGTGGGGGCTCCTCGGCCTTACCTGCCAGGGCCGCACAGGCTCCCGCCTGGGGCAGCCCGAGGCATTGCAGCGCAGTGTGTTGTGAAGGGCCTGGGCCACGCCATACACAGCCGCGTAGGCAGCGAAGGTCTGGTGGTGCAGCAGCCCCGCGGATAGGTTCTCTAGCGTGACGTGGTCGCATTGGGGGCAGCGTGGCCCCACCACGTGCTCCTCCAGGCCTGGCTGTTCAGCGTCCAGCGAGGCGCAGAAGGCAGGGTCAGCGGCCAGGGCCAGGCGGGTCCGCACGTAGGATGGGAACTCCGGCATCGGGGCGCCCTGCTGCAGGAAGCCCAGCACGGTGCCCACCCCAGGCATGCCGGGCAGCGCCGTGACCAGGTCTGAGGTCAGCCAGGCCTCACTGGCCACCCACACCTTGGGTGAGAGCTTGCAGCGGATGCTGTAGCTGAAGAGGGTGCGGGCCGCGTGGGCGGAGGAGAACAGCACCACCACCTGCACGCTGCTCTGGTTCACCTGGCGCAGCAGGCCCTGCAGGGCGCCCAGCCGCAGGCTGCCTGGTGGCAGCGGCACCAGGCCCTCATGCGCGATGCAGATGCCCCTGGCGTTGGCCAGGCCGGAGAAGAGGCTCAGGCCCTGCCGGCCGTACTCGTCGTCGCTGCCCACCGCCGCCACCCAGTTCCAGCCGAGCTCCTGCAGCAGCTCCACCATGGCCGCCACCTGCACCTGGTCGCTGGGCACCGTGCGGAAGAAGGATGGGAAGATCTCCCGGTTGCTCAGCCGGTCGGTGCTGGCGCCGTAGCTGACCTGCAGTGGCCGGGACGCACCTCCTGATGTGGGGGCCCCGGCGGGCCAGGGCCAGTGGGGGTGGGTGGCACCGGGAGAGGTGGGGGGGGGGGCGCACCTGGGGCACAAGGAAGAAGCTGAAGAACTTGCCGGTGACGAGGGCGAGCTCGGACGAGTGGGGCCCGATGACGGCCAGCACGCGGGGCTGGTACTGTGTGTAATTGCAGTAGGCGGCAATGTTGCAGCTGCCTGCTTTGGCCATGAACATGAGGCTGGGCTTCATGGCCACCGTGGGCTCTGAACACGTGTCAAAGAGGTCGTAGCCCAGGTGCAGCCCGGGCAGCAGGGCAGACCCGTTGTTGATCTCCTCCACCGCCATCTTCACGGCCAGTGCCCAGAGCAGGCCCAGAGACGAGAACCTGGGGCCACACAGGGCTGCGGGTGGCCTCATCGCCACTCGGGAGCACCCCCAACCCGAGCCACTCCCAGCCTCGCTCCCCACCCCCTGCATTCCTACCTGGTGCCCACGGTAGCATTGGGCTGCAGCCTGTCGCCAAGACCTGTGCCCTCGGCAGAGCCCAGAGGGAAGAGCCCACCCAGCACATAGTCCCCCTGCATCCTGAGCTGCTGTGACAAGCACAACGTTGCGCCCTCCCCATGGCCCAAGAGAGCCGTGAGGCCCAGGAGAGCCGCGAGGCCCAGGAGAGCGAGGCCGGGCATGGCAGGGATGGCAAATGAGAGAACGGGGTGGGGGCCCCAGATATGATGAAGTGGGGTAGGGTGTGTGCAGGGAATTTGCTTAGCAAAGTCCTCGCCTGTCTGCACCTGCTGAGCCCGGGGGGCCCCTGGAGACACCCTTGATTCCCCGCCCAGTAGGTTTGCAACTCTCTGGACTCTTTGATCCTGATGTCACAACCAGGCTCCCTGGCTGAGCAACCACGGACCATGATCTTGTTACCTGCCTGTGCCCAAACCGCTCTGCACCCACCCCATTCCTGGAAGGGAGGGAGAACACTCAGGATGTCTCTGGGAGAGGGTCCTGGGGTCTCCAGCTGCCTGTAGGGGGTGCCAGTGCCCCGAGGAGTAGGTACAGAAACACCTGTCTCCAGCCCTGGAGAGGGCGGTTAGCAGCCAGGGGTGGGGAACTCCATCTACAGCCTCGGGGGACAGACCAGCCCGCCAGCTTGGTCTCCACCCTGTGGCTGGGGTGGGGAGGGCCCCAAGGTGGGAACAGTGCAACTGGAAGGTCTGGGCTGTTGCCCTGCTAAGTATCTGAGGCCTGGAAACTTTGGGGACCCTGAGCCTGGCTGTGCCCACACCGAGCCCAGGCTCTTGACACAGCAGGTGCCTCCCTCTGGGGACAAAAGTCACAGCTGGGCCTGCAGGACAGTGCATGCAAATGAGGGAGGAAAGGCCATAACCAAATGGGCCTCTGAAGCTGGGTCAGCACCAGGTGTGTGCAGGGGAGCCTCAACGGATTGCCAGCATTCCTACTTAGCCTCTGGGCGCCTGGGGACCTGACACCAGGCTCAGGGGTGGATGTGCCCATTAGGCACCCAGAAGAACCGGGGGAGGCTGCAGACGCCCCTGGAGTGGAGTGGGAGAGCTCCAGGTGGACCCCACCCTGGCTGGGGCCTGGCAGATGTTTATAGGAGGTGGTCTGGGATCTGGTCTTTGCTGCCTGCCTGTGGGGAGGGCCCCCGCTGCATGGTGCTCTCGGGACGTGCACACATGTGCAGAACACACACTCGATGCACTGTACCTGCACACACCACACACACAAACGCATGACACGTAGGCAGTGCGTGGCACCTGAACATTTGCATGCGCGTGTGTGCACATACGTGCAGCACTGGCTCTCTGGTCCTCGTGGACCCCAGGCTGTCCTCGCGGGCTCTGGCACCGCACGGTGCTGCGGTCCCTGCTGGGTCTAGGGTAGTGCTGGACAGGGTGAAGCAGCAGACCTGGAGGTGGCGGAGGTGGCACGGGACACCGCTGTTCGGGTCTGACACGTGTTCTCTTTCCGTCCCAACCACCGTGTGGCACAAGGCAGCTCCCCTTCCACACTCTCCTTACAAGCTGTGCAGTTGGCCTCAGACCTGCCCTTCCAACCCAGGCCCTTGTGTGATTGTTTTCTCAACTACAAAATGGGGATAATGTGGACCTCAGCGGGGGCTCGGGGCGGGCGGCAAGCTAAAGCCTGCGCAAGGACAGACGGGCAGCATGTCCCTGCCCCCTGCTGGCCGAGACATGCCACGTGTCCCCGTGGTTGCCGCTGCCCTGTGAGCCTGGCAGTGGGGCCTAAGCCCCCACGGGGTCACGCCTCCCCTTCAGTAAGCTAGTGCTTGACGCAGCAAATAGCCCCCATCCTGGAGCGTACCACCTGCTCTGGAAGGGGAATTTATTGATGTTTGAAAATCCATCACCCGCATTACATTTTCCCAGGGTCTCTGCAAGTCCACACTTCCGCACATCTCCGTGTGGTGGATACAGTCCCCTCGGCATCGAGGGCCCTGAGCTCACAGTGGAGAGCCAGTAGGAGACGCTAGGCCCCCAAGTGTCTGGTGACGGCTGGCCTGTCAGCTGGGCAAAAGGGTCCAGGCTCTCTCCGTGTGCCATATCGTCCCGGGTCTCCTGAGCTCTGTAGGGACGGGGAGGACGGAATGCAGCATCTTGTTGGACGATGGGGAGGGAGAGGCCAGAACTGGACCAGCAGAGTCATGGGCTCTCTAGAGCTTTGGAGTTGTGCTGTGCAGACTCACAGGCAGCTGCCTGGGGGAGCACCTGAATGACAGGGTGGCTGCAGGGGGCAGCTGATAAGTGTGCGGAACTAGAGGCAGGGCAGGCCTCCGCTCGGGGCTTTGGCTCCTGCATGTTGCTGCTGAGGACATGTGGGACCCTGGCTAACAAGGAGGTGAGGGACAGGGAGAGAGCCTGTCCACTGCTGCCCAGGGGTTCCATCCCCGTCCTGGGGACAGCCAACCCCGTGTGGAGGGGCCCGGGCACCTGGACCTAGGCACTGCACCCAGGGCGTGACACCGAGATGGGCCAGGGACAGAGAAGCACCTGCCGGGTGAGTTTGCTGGCAAGCAGGAAGAAGTCTCTGCACTGTGGGGACCTGTGACTTCGCCCCATTTCGCACGCTTGGCTCACAGGCAGGGGGCAGCTTTTCAGGGTTTCGCATGAACACGGATACTGCCCTTACCCTCCCCGCCTTCGGCACTTTACCCATCCGGGCAAGGCCTGGTTGCACACGTATAACCTGGTTGAGGGTGAAGCCAAGGTGCCCTTGGGCAGAGCAAGACAACAAGGGGGAGCGATGGCCAGGGCTTGCCTTCTCTGTCACAGCCCCCGTGCTGCAGCCCAGAAGCTCGGCCCGAGTGGGCTATGCTGGGCCCGCAGCTCAGCTGGCAGGGGAGAGCGTATTTCCCATTCCTGGGGCACCCACAAATCTCCATGGTGGGCCTGATGGGTTCTGGCTGCCCCAGCCCAGCTCTGGAAAGGAGAAACATGCCCCACCTCACCCGCTGGCCCTCAGGGCAGGTTCAGCAGGGAATGCTCAGTGTAGAGTTTCTGGGAGACATCGTAGACACGCTCAATGAAGGGCAGGGCCTCGCCCAGCATTTCCACGGCCTGCTCTGGGGACCCCACGTTCATGGCCTCCAGGAAGACCTTGCGTGTGGGCAACGTACAGAAGGCCACGGTGACGGCCCGGCGGATGATCCAGGGGTGGTAGGCAGCCAGAGAGGCGTTGTAGGAGTCGGTGCAGAGCACGGCAGTACGCGCGTCCTCGGGGCTGGTGCGCAGACCTTCCAGGAAGAGCTGTAGCCAGCGCAGGGCGCGGTGCAGCCGGAGCACCGTCCGGCAGCCCGAGTCGGGGTGCTGGGAACGACGCTCGAGGTCCACCAGCCGGTTGCCCACCTCGTAGGCCATCATGGACTGCAGGCTGCTGTAGTGCTCCTGCTGCGGGCCACTGCACAGACGCTCCATGATCTGTAGCTTTGTGGTGACATCCTTAGAGATGAAGGAGAAGATGGCACCCAGGCTGTTCAGGAACCTGCTCGAGGGGAAGCAGGAGCTCAGCCCAGGGTGCAGGGGAGACTTCCCCCCACCTCCTGGGGTACATGTCCACGTGCCAGCAGGCGTGGTAAGGTTCGGTGCTGCCAGCCAGGTGGCGAACGAGAACGGCTGACCAGTTCCGGGCAGGCAGGAGCCTGGTGTGCACAGTGCATAGCATAGCATGCGGGAAGTGTGGCCAGAAAGGCCCCACCTTTGTGTGGGGGCCCACAGGGCAGTGCCCCCGAATGTACCTGACCAGCCCCCTCCAGCCAGCGAGGTAGTGATCCAGCAGCACCTCCTCCTTCTCGTTGAGACACTGCTTGAAACTGACTAAGACAACTTTCAGGTTGAAGTCCGACTCCAGGTCGCCCATTTTCCAACACACACTGAAACACACAGGGAGCCAGGCTGGCGGGGGGGGGGGGGGGGGTTGTGTCCCTGTGAGTCAGCTCGCTCCCTGAGTCATTACTTCAGGGTGGGGGGAGGGGCAGAAAGCAACAGCTGGGATCCCGCTGCCCCCCCACCCCCCCAAGAAGGCCCGGAGTGGGATCCATCCCCCGGCCAGGCCCCTTCTCCCCTGGAGCCTGCTTCACTTTGCTTGGGCCACAGGCTTGAACTCAGTGACCTGAAGCTGCCCTTTGCCCGGAACACGTGCCCACAGATGTCAGCGTGGCCCTGTCGTGTCACTTGGCTTGCACCATCGCTGTGCCGATCTCACCTGCAGCCTGTGTTCCTGCTCATTTCTTGCTTGTCTCTCACCAGAGCACCTGTTTTTGCCAGTTGCAGAAACACCTGCTGAGTCCCTGCCCAGAGCCAATTGCTCTCCCAGGCACTTGGACGCCCCATGAGACAAATAGCCCTGCCTATCAGGGCAACATTCTTGGGGAGGTTGTCAGACAGAAACAAAACCAGAAAATTCCAACACGGTGAGCAAAAAAAGATGAGTACTATGGAAAAAGAGACAGTTGAGTGAGGTGGAGGACCATGAAGGGTGGCCAGGTGGGCTGAGTCCTTCCTTGCTCACTGCTGCGTCCTGAAAGCCAGAGCAGAGGCTACAGAGTCAGCACTGCCGGACAGACAGACACCAATCTTTTCCTACTGGAACTGTACAGGTCCCACACGGAAAGGCAGCTGGGTCAAAGGTCCTTCTACACTCTGAAGACAGCCACAGGGAACCTTCCGGAAGTGCCCCAGGCCAGAGGTCTGCCCTAGATTCTGCTCACGTTAACGCAGTCACTCCATAAACATTCAAGTGCCCACATACTGAGTGGGTACCACTGGACGACCCAGCCTCTGCTGTCCTGGGCACCCAGGGTCAGCACTGCAGTTGGGCTTTGACGGTCCCTGGGGACTCAGCTGCACCTCACCATCCGGGATGAGCCCTCACCCCACTGGGCCTGGGGGTTCCCGGTCCCTAGTGCTGGAAGCCCTGCAGGGCTTCTCCGTGAGGGAGGGAGGGAGGCTGCCCAAGCTGTGGCAAGAACCCTAGCCAGGGCTAGGTGCCCTGGGTGCCCTTGCAGGTTCTATCTTCCACTCTGGGGGCAGGTAAGTCAATGTCTTAAGACTTGGTCCTTCATTTCTGGGGGAAATGGGCCAGCATGCCCTGCCCTGTCTGCCACCCAGGCTGCCAAGAGCATCTGTTGGGGTCTCGCGGCTGCTGAGGCTCTGGAGGCCCCATGGGTTGGGCCATGTGCTTGGCATTGGGCGGAGCCCCCAGAGATGAGCTCACCCTGTCTTCAGGTGTGGGGGACAGCTGTGCCTGGCCTCAGGAAAATGGTGCTCTGGAGACTTCCGGCACGCCCCTCCCCTCTCTCAGGGCCTGTCTTCTGTTCACTGAGCAGATGGTCTATGAAGCCTTCAGGGCTACGTTCCTGGCCACCAGACATCCTGTGGGCCTGGTCTTCCTGTCCAGAACCTGAGCCAGCAGCCAAGAGGATCTGCTGGGGACCCTTCAGAGCTTGGAAACAGGAAGGACATTGGCTGTGCAGCCGGGGCAGGCAGCCTGCCAGCTCTGAGGAGGTGATGCAGGGCATGGCCAAGGCTTCCCCAGGGTCAGCTCACTGCCCCAAGATCAAGTCTCGGCAGGAGAGCTGCCTGAGCACCGCAGCTCCATGGCTGACAGCAGGCTGAAGGTCCCCACAGGAGAAGGGGGCACTCACCCTGGCACCCCAGGCCCAGCCGGCAGGAGTGAGGCCCTGTTCAGGAAGCTTTCTAAGTCTCGTTCGGGAAGGGAGCTCCAGGTGGCGCCGGGCTCGGACCCGGGGCTCGGGCAGAGTGGGGCCCCAGTCCTAGGCGGGTCCAGCTCCAGCTGAGGCCCAAGGATTGAGCAAGAGCCCAGCGTCCAGGGAGGCGTGGAAGCCGAGTGTTCGGCCGCCCCCTCCCGCGTCTAGCCCCTTGGCGATGCCCAGGCCCACCTGTCCAGTTCGGTTGGTATCTGCTCCCCTGCCTCAGGCCCGAGCCCGCCGCCCTCCGCACACCTGCGCCGCCGTCGTTCACCTGCGCCGCCGCCACTGCCGCCGCCGCCGCCGCCCCGCCCCGCCCCGCCCCCGACCACCGCCCTGCCGTCCGGGATCGGTTGCCGCTTGCCCAATCCCGAGGCTCAACGCCTGGGCCGGCGTTTCCGGCGGGCTCACCGGAAGCTGGCGCCGTTGGGATCGCGCCTGCGCGGTGCGGCGTCGCGGGTTGTGGTGGCGCGCGGCGGAGGTCCTGGGTCCGGGATTTCGTCGTCGAAGTGGTCCCGCCGGCTCGGTGAGCGCAGAGGCGACGGGGCCTGGGAGCCCGCCCGACAGCATGCCCGAGATCAGGGTCACTCCCCTGGGTGAGTGAGGCGCGCTGGGCCGGCCTCGCGGTCGCGGGGCCGGGCGGGGGTGTGGGGACGAGCCGCGGGGGCGCAGAGGGCCGGCCGGGTTCCCAGAGGCCACAGCTGTCGTCCTCGGAGGCCTCGGGCCGGCTCCCGCTCCCGGCTCAGGCCCTGTGTGGAGAAGCTCGGAGGAGCACCGGAGGGACGGTTTTGGGGTCGGGTCCCGGCCCGCTGCGTCCCCAGCTTTCTTCACGGTGAAAAGCAGGCCTGAGCAGACTGTCTCTGCACCTTCTCCTGGGGCCTGCCCTCCGGACGCCGTCACCGTAGAGGCACAGGGTCTCCATCGCCGCTGCGCCAGCTTTTGTCCACATGGACTGATGCTTTAGGTCGCCTTTCCTCCCTGCCTCTGCTTCCTTCCGCCTCCTCCATCGTCTCGCACCCGTTACCTGCAGCTTCCCGTTTACCCAATACAGCCATTCACTCTCAGTTCAGCCCTTGTCTTACATGATCCCTGCGACGCTAAAAAGAAAAAAAAAAAAAAGCTTTGAATTTTGTAAAAGATATAAACGGACACTTTTAAAAGCCCAGACAGTGCAGAACACTGTGAAGGATGAAAGATCACTGGGAATCCAGAGTCCCAGAAACAACTGGGTTATCATTTTGGTGGCCAACCCTCTAGGTGTCTCTGGGCATCCTTCCAGCACTCCTGCTCTGCTGTTCCAGAACGTGCCTCCTACACTGGGCTGTGTGTGGGGAGCATTTTCCTGCACAGATGTTCCACGCAGCTGCATATCCTTTGTCATGGTGGAGCTCTTCCTCAGCACAGCCCGCCCAGTCCTTTGTGTGGACCCTGAGCTGTTGACAGTCACAATGAAGGCCCCTGCCCCTCGCCTGCCAGGTCAGAGTACACATCTCTTTGCTGCCATCCAGGTCACTCCTACAGACTCTGGCAGCTGTTGGCGCAGGGTCCCCTCTGGCTGCTGTGACCCACACTCTTCCCTGCCTTTGGCTCCCTTCCAGGGGCCTCTGCGGGACCCTGCTTCCAGCCTGCCCCTTCACGATTTGTCCCCCGTTCTCCTTGAACAGTTCTTTCTACTGCTTTTGTTACCCCAGATATGCACCTGGATGTGCTCCCAAGGCCGTAGCACCGTCAAAGCAGAACTATGTCTCTTGTTTTCCTTTGCCGGTTTGTACCTCATGGGCTCTCTGGTCAGATACGGAGAGTCCCAAAGGCTGTCCTACCACACAGCCTTTGCACAGCTGCCCCTCCCATCCTGGCTGTCCCTCTCCACACTACTCAGAAGTCATTTTGTGGAGGACTTACCTGGTATGGTTCTGGAAGTTTTTGGGTTCCCTTCCCTGCCTTAATCTTCTCCATGACGCACTCAGTGCGTCTTATCTATGTGGTTATCGTCTGCTTGCCCTAGAACATAAGCTTCTGCGGACATGGCGTCTCTTTTATTTTCTCCGGAGTCCTGCCTCTTTTTGTGTGCCGTCGACTGTTCCCCATCTTCCTGCCCAGTTCAGGCCTCAATCCTTGCTCCCCGGGATTGTTGTGGGTCCTGGTGGGAGCAGGTGGCCAGCGTCTCAGAGCTGAGCTCTGGAGTCCAGAAACCGTCCCTGGCCCTGTGCCTGTGAACTGATCCTATGACTTCTGTGATTTCACGTCCTCTGTAAAGAGAGGCAGCCCTCCCCTTTCCCCTGTCACAAATGTTTGGAGGGCCTCTGGGCACAGCTTTAGGGCTGAAGATGTAGCGGTGGGCAGACAGCTGAGACACTGCCATCGTCCTGCTGGGTCAGGAGCAGGCCTTTGAGAGACCTTCAGGCCAAGGCCTGTGGCTGAGCTCTTGGCTAGGATCGCCTACTATTGTCATGGGTGACTGAAGCTTCTCAAGGACCAGCCAGGGTCCTGCTCTGAGCCATGGCCTGGTCACCCTAGTGTGTGTGGTGTTAATGGAAGGTTCGCGTGGCTGGTAGAGGCAGGCTTGTAGGATCAGGATAGAAAGCAGGTCATTTGGTGACATCATGCAAGGGTATGTCCCTTTCTTCCTGGGCCTCCAGACCCCAGAGGAGATGACACATGGCCAGAAGAGATTGCTGGGATGTGTCCTGCTGGGGCTGGAGCAGCTGGTAGGACTTGAGGTCAAGAACATGGATAGGACTCGGGTTAATTCTGGACCGGGGAGGTCTTGAGGGGGTGCAGTGATGGGGCATCTGCACTGAGGCCACTGGAGCTGGTCATTGCTGGAAGCTGGGGCCCTGTCTCCCCATGGGCGGGCTAAAGCTACTGCACAGTGTCCCTCTGCAGTGGCACCGCCTGGAGGCGCTTGATGCCTTCTGGGAGTAGGCCCTGGGGGAGGGTCCCCACAGTTCAGATGACACCCCAGTTGAGGTTTCACGAGGGGTGGCGAGGCCTCGTGGAGCATCAGCTCGCCCCTATCAAGTGCCAGGACCACGGTCCAGCACCTGTTGCACATCCCCTGGCCTTTGACGGTTGAGGTCAGCGGCAGCAGGTAGGCTGCTCCCTCGAGAGGTGAGGGGCATTTTCTGTCTGACCGAGGTCGTAGTGGCAGGGCCTGAGGCTCGGAGGTGCGGTAGGGGAGGGCATGTGGGCTGGAACTCGCTTGGCCCTTTGTCCCTTCCCTGCACGTCTCCCCGGCCTGCGTGGAGGTGACAGTGCTTCTTGCCTCACCCTTTGTCCACACAGCAGCCGTGGGGATCTAGTCTCCCCGACCCACTGAGGGCTCTGCGAGGCCGGGGACCCAGAGCACCCACCGGAGGCCTGAGGCAGGCGGCTGGGGCCAGCACTTGCAACAGCAGGGAAACGGACATGGGGGAAGCGGGAAGAGGGTGGCAGCACCTCATCCCACCTTCCTGTTCAGGAGCTGGCCAGGATGTGGGCCGAAGCTGCATCCTGGTCTCCATCGGGGGCAAGAATGTCATGCTGGACTGCGGAATGCACATGGGCTTCAATGACGACGTGAGTTCTGAGGGAAGGTGGCGGTCCCTGGAGGGACCTCACGCTACCTGTTCCTTGTTGCTGTTCTCAGTAGGATCCCAGGCTTTAGAGCCTCAGGCTCTGACCCATAGAGTAGGGACAGTTCGGGCAAGTGGGCAGTGGTAGGAGGCAGGTGGGTCTGGGGTCACTGCCTTCCCTGGCAGCCCCGGGCCCCACCGCTTGACAGATGGGGTACCCTGCGTGGAAGCGTTGATCTGTACCAGAGCAGGGGCTCGCCGGCTCCTGCAGGGTCATGTGGGGCAGCTCAGTGCTTCCCAGGCAGGGCTTCTGGCTTGGCTACTGGTTCTGGCGGTTTGACCCCTCCCTGGGTTTTCAGAGGCTGTGAACAGTCGATGGTCCTGGTGTGGCCTGCCAGGGGGGCGGTATTAGTGCCCAGGCTCAAGCCTGTGCCTTTATTCCCCACTCCTGGGAGTCGCTCCCTGGAGTGCTGGCTGCCCGCCACTTCCATCACCTGCAGACCCAGGGCAGCTGCGTTCTGACCCTTTTTCTTGGCTTCTCAGAGGCGCTTCCCTGATTTCTCCTACATCACCCGCAATGGCCGGCTGACCGACTTCCTGGACTGTGTGATCATCAGGTGAGTGCCCATTGGCTGCTGGTCATAGTGTGATGTCGGCTCACATCTAACCCCACTTCGGGGGCCCTGGTGGGCCCAGGAGAGCCCCCCAGGGCCCGTGGAGGCTGCAGGCTGTGGGGTGTTGCGGGCCCAGGTTCTGTTCCAGGTTGCCTATGTGACTCACCCCCAGGGCTGGCCCTCTCCACCTCTGAACAGTGGTCCTGGAGGCTGTGTCTGCCTGAGCTTGTAGGTGTTCATGGTTCCCCCTTGACAGGCTTTGATCAGCCCTGTGGAGGCAAGGGGCGCTCTGTGCTGTGGGTGCCATTGGCTCTGCCCCTGAGTGTCATGGATGAGAGCCCCAGGTGCCCCAAGAAGATGAGGTTGTGTTAGGGCAATAGGCCCGTGGCAGGGAGGCCACTGCCCCCAATGCAAAGATGGCACATTTCACCTTGAACCCCTGGGCTGCTTCTCAGACTTCCTCACTCAGCCTCTCAACAGCATTTGGCAGCGGTGACTACACCCTCCCTGCTCGTCCTCAGTCCTCAGACCTTCCCATACATCCTCATCCACCCTGCCCCTGACCTCTAGTCTCGTGGTCCGGCTCTTCTCTGGTGACGGTTGAACTCCCCAGCCTGGCTCAATGGAGCTCCTGCTTTCCTCCTCTTCCTCACACTCCACCCAGACAGCCCACAGTTTGTGGGTCCAGCCCTTTTCCTGACCCTCAACTTTGCCATGTGGCCAGATGACCAGAGCAGCCTCCTGCTGGTCTTCTGCCCACACACCTTGCGAGCCAGGGACCTGGTGGCCCAAGGCGGCCTCGTCCTCAGCTGCTGTGAGGCTCCTGTGGACTCAGTCCCTTCTTGGACATGGGCTTGAGGCAGCGGTTTGCTCCGTTTGTGGACCCACAGCACTCTGTTCCCTCTGCCCCAGTGCCTTCCTGGCCTGGCTCACATGCCATGGGGTCTTTCCATCCATCCGCCGGAGAGGGCAGCTCTCCTGATGCCCTGTCCCGTTCTCAGCTACTTTCTGTTTGACCGTAGAAAACGTACACCTCTGATGCAAGCATTCCCTCTTTAATGCTCACTGCTTTACCAGACACTTAGATTGTAGGTTCTAGGGAGGTAGCAGTTTTCATCTGTTTTGCTGCCTCCTCACTCTGCAGTACTTAGGATGGCATCTGACACACGGTGGGGCCCTGGTGTGGAGGGGCTGTGGGGCGGGCTTGCTCGGGGAGCAGTGGCCCTGGGCTGATCTATGTTGCACCCTCAGCCACTTCCACCTGGACCACTGTGGGGCACTCCCCTACTTCAGCGAGATGGTGGGCTACGACGGGCCCATCTACATGACCCACCCCACCCAGGCCATCTGCCCCATCCTGCTGGAGGACTACCGCAAGATTGCTGTGGACAAGAAGGGCGAGGCCAACTTCTTTACCTCGCAGATGATCAAAGACTGTATGAAAAAGGTGGTAGCTGTCCACCTCCACCAGACGGTCCAGGTCAGGGTCCTAACAGACCCCCTCCCACTCTCTGTCTGATACTGCGGGGCCACTAGGAGGCAGCAGTGGGCAAGCATGTAGGGACTCAGCCCAGATTCAGGGTGGGAGGGGGCGCTCGAGTGCCCATCAAGTGCACAGAGCTTCTGCTGCTCACCCAGCCGTGCGTCTGAACACATGTAAGAAGGTGGAGAGCGGACAGTGAGATGGGCAAGCCCTGGAGGGCACCCAGTACTAGCTGTGGAGTTTGGGCTTTGTCTCGGTAAGTGTCATATGTGGGTCACGGAGGAAGGTTAAGGTTTTAAGCAGGCAAATGCAATCAAATTGGGTAAAACTTAGCACAAGGATTGTAGATTTGTCTGTTTCTCCTTAGAGTCAGTGGGTTTCGCTTGTTATTGGATGCCTATATATTTCGGGTTGTTTTATCCTTCTGGTTGAACCTCTCGTCAATGCAAGTATGTGTATTTATCTTTAATAACGCTTCTTACCTTAAAGTCTGTGTTTCTGGTAACATTACACCATCCCTGCCTTTCCCACCTTTGGTTACTGTTTGCATGGCATGGCTTTTTCCACTGCTTTATTTTCAACTTTACTACAACACGTTTCAGATGTTTTTTTAATTTGTTTTTATTTTTTAAGTCTGTTTATTTTGAGAAAGAGAAAGACAGCGCGCATGTGTGTGTGGGGAGGGGCAGAGAGAGAGAGAGAGAGAGAGAGAATCTCAAGCGGGCTGTGTGCCGGCAGCATAGAGCCCAATGTCATGAACTGTGAGATCATGACCTGAGCCGAAATCAAGGGTCAGACACTTAACCGACTGTGCCATGCAGGCGCCCCTGCGTCATGTTTTAAATGTAGCTCTTTTAAGTGGCATGTAATTTGTTTTTGTTTTTGTTTGTGTATGAAAATTTCCTACTGTCATGTGTTCACCATCAAATTCAGGATCTTGGTCTTTCCATTTTGCCTTTGTATAAGGCCAAAGGAGAGACATGGGCTACTTTGACAAAACCTTCAAGCAAACTCCAGGAGTGTCACTGACAGCGTGACCTTTGTGACCAAATCCAGCAACCAGAACTTCATAATTTTCCTCAATAAAATTCAAAGAGCCATCATTGGGTACAAAGGCTGAGATTTCTTTTGTCGTTCTTGATCAGCTGGACCCTGATACACTTCCTGATGGCAGAATTTGGCTGTCTGGTTTCAACCCCTACTTTTTCCGGCACATTCCCTGTGCATGGGAAGCGCCTCCACAAGGGTTGGCCTTCAGGCCCCATGGGCCTCCTTGTCCTGTTGGCTTTGCCGCTTCTGGTCTGTGGCTGGGGAGCATCCTGGGAGTGTGAGGACTGACACTAGCCTGTCCTGCCGGCACCGTGGGCCTGAGCAAAAGAGGTGTTGGTTTCTTTCTTTCTTTTTCTTTCTTTCTTCCCTTTTTTTTTTTTTTCTTTTTAAAAAATCTAGCTTGATAACCTGTCCAGATGGAGCGTTTGGACTCCACATTTAATAACTTTGAGCTTAGCTCTACCTTCTTACCATTTGCTTCCTATTTGACTTGTCTGTTCTATGTTTCTTCTTTCCGTCATTGCCTTTTTCGGATTAATTTTTTAAAATTTCTGCTTCTCTTTTATTTGGTTAGTAACTTCATGCTCTTCTCATTCTCGTAGTGGTAGAGGCTACAAAACGCATTTGTGACGACGCTCTAAGGTACTTGGAGCTTTCGCCTCTATGTATTGGAAAGCTCTTAGAATGTCGTAAATCTGCTTGTCCCTTCCCTGACTTAGGCTGTCGTTCGCCTTGACTTTGATTTGCTCAGTACACGGGAAACTCAGCAGGACTTCTTGACTAATTCCGACAAAGTCTTCTCTGTGTTTACCCTCTCTACTTCTTGTGTTGTTCACTTTCTAATTTGTCTTCCTGCTAGAGAACACCAGTGTGGATCGGTGGGTAATGAATTCTATTTATTTATTCTTATTTTTGTTTTTATTTAAAAAAATTTTTTAGAGGTCGCGGGGGAGAGAGAGAAAGAGAAAGAAAGAAAGAGAAAGAGAAAGAGAGTCTTAAGCAGGCTCCATGCTCAGCGCAGAGCCCAACATGGGGCTCAGTCCCACGACCTGGGATCATGACCTGAGCCGAAATCAAGAGTTGGATGCTCAGCTAACTGAGCCCCCAGGCGCCCCCACGAATCTCTTTTATTTGCTTGCAGATGGGTCTGCTTCACCCTCATTCCCGAAGGACTTTTTTCATTACGTGTGGAATTCTAGTTTGGCTGTCATTTTTTTCTTGGTACTTTGGAGGTGTCTTTCTATTCACTGTTTGGAAGAGCATCTTTAATCTTAGACTGCTTGTAGGGCTGTGTTCTTCTCTTTGGATTTTGGGGGGTGGATTTTTGGATGCTACGATGGGCCTGAATGTTGTTCTGTTCTCATCGAATCTGCCCAGGTGTGAAGCCTCTTGGATCTATGACCTGATGTCTTTCATCGGGTGCTTCTAGTGTTACTCCTGCCTGTTGCTCTCCTCCAGCCCAGGGCTCCAGATGGCAGAATGTTAGGCCTCTCACTTCAGACCTTCCCTGACGCTTTTGTCTTTCTGTGCTTCGTGCTAGGTAGTCTTTTCTATATATTTTAGTGCATTAGTACTCTGATTGTATGCAATGTGCTGTTAAATTCATACATTGAGTTCTTTGAGTTATTACGATTTTCGGTTTAGATTTCCACTTTTTAAAATGATTTCTAGGGGTGCGTGGGTGGCTCAGTTGTTTGAGCATCTGACTTCAGCTCAGGTCGTGATCTCATGGTCTGTGGGTTCAAGCCCCTTGTTGGGCTCTATGCTGTCAGCATGGAGCCTGCTTCAGATCCTCTGTCCCCCTCTCTCTTTGCCCCTCCCCTGCTTGTTCTCCCTTCAAAAATAAACATTAAAAAACAAAAAGATTTCTAGTTTTTTGGTCAACATCCTGGGTCCTTTTTATGTCTCTGAATGTATTAGTCACAGCCCTCTTAAAGTCCATGTCTGAAAACTCTAGGAGCTCTGAGTCTGCTTCTCTAGACTGTTGTTTTGCTTTCTGTGGTGGTGTCTCGTCTCTTACGTCTGGTTGCTCTTGGTTGAGAACTGGACGTTGTGTGTGAGAAACAGGAAATGATGAAACGTGATGAGAACCATGTTCCCTTCTGCCCTCTGCCTCCCCAGTGTCCACCTCCCTGGCCCCCTTGCCATCGTCTTCAACCCAGCATAGCCTGCAGACCTGAGTTGAGGCCTCTTCTCTGTAGGTGGATGATGAGCTCGAAATCAAGGCCTACTATGCGGGCCACGTGCTGGGGGCAGCCATGTTCCAGATTAAAGTGGGCTCAGAGTCTGTGGTCTACACGGTCAGTGGAAGCACCTGGGGCACAGGAGGGACTGCCTGGCCAGGGAGAGGAGGCACCTGCCTTATTGCCACATTCTTTGCCAGGGTGATTATAATATGACCCCGGACCGGCATTTGGGGTGAGTAGGCTATGTGTTTGTTTCTTCCTGTGTGGACCCCCTAGGAGTGCAGCGATGCTCAGGGGTGTGCTGGGTGCCTTCAGCGTCCACTATGTGTCCTCTGTGCGTGGCAGAGTCTCTTCCTCCTGCTTGTCAGAGGGTCAAGGGAGGCTATGGCTGGGGTCCGTTTTGTTGCTCCTAAGCCTTGAAGCCTAGCCTTGCAGCCATGTGGATTGTCTACCTTGGCCCACGCCCACCTCTGTCATAGAGCTGCCTGGATTGACAAATGCCGCCCCAACCTGCTCATCACAGAGTCTACATATGCCACGACCATCCGGGACTCCAAGCGCTGCCGGGAGCGAGACTTCCTGAAGAAGGTCCACGAGGCTGTGGAGCGTGGCGGGAAGGTAGCTGGTGCCCATCCCGACCGTGCTACGCGGTCCTTCGCCACCTCCGGCACGTCAGGGGACGGGTGCCATGTGTTCTGGGCATGCAGGGACGAATGTGTTCTCAGCATTAGGAAGAAAAACTTCCCTGAAGACCACGGGGGTTCTTATTCATCCCTTATCTCAGATCCCAGCCCAGGGCTGGCCAGAGCATCCACGCAGTCAGTTTTGGATGTATTGTGGCTGGGAGCAGGACTTGAGGGCAGAGCGTGGGGGCCTTACCTGTGGCCTGCAAAGGGCCTCTGACTCTCGGGGATACCTGGCCATGCCCTCTCAGTGGATGCAGGCCCTGGCCATCAGAGCTGCCAGCAGGGTCAGTGTTTATAGTAGCCGCTTCCTGAGAAGGCAGCCACAGGGAACCACCGCCTGCCCACTGTGATCAGAGGTGGCTTTAACTTGGGTGGGCAGCATGGCCAGGGGTTCCTGCCTGAGCCAGCCTTGCCCTTCCCCTGCAGGTGTTGATCCCTGTGTTTGCGCTGGGCCGCGCTCAGGAGCTCTGCATCCTGCTGGAGACCTTCTGGTAGGTGGTAACCAGTTGGTTTCTGGGAGCCCTGGCTGGAGTGGGTGCCAGCGGCATGTCTGTGTCCAGCTCTAGGCAGAGTATAGTCAGGGTACCTGACGTCTGTTGGGGCGCCTGCCTGTACCGGGCCCCCCAGTCACGTGCCTACGTCCCCTCTGTGGGACCTGGATGTATAGGAGGGAGCGGGCAGGGGGTGATTCCTTCACGGATGCAGCCTGGGCTGGGGTGTGAGGGGAACGCGGGCTGGCCCTGCCCCGGCAGCTCCTCCACCGTGGCCCTGGCGCGGTCTGCAGGGAGCGCATGAACCTGAAGGCCCCCATCTACTTTTCCACGGGCCTCACGGAGAAGGCCAACCACTACTACAAGCTCTTCATAACCTGGACCAACCAGAAGATCCGGAAGACCTTTGTCCAGAGGAACATGTTTGAGTTTAAGCACATCAAGGCTTTCGACCGAGCATTTGCTGACAACCCGGGTCCGATGGTGAGGCCCTGGCCAGGAGGGGGTGGGGATGGTGTCCTGTGCCCCTGGTAGCCAAGTTGGGCCGAGGCAGCCAGCGTTGGCTGTCTACATGTGTGCGCCTTCTCCGTGTCTGGGACGTGTGAGTGGTCCCTGCCTGCAGGTGTCCCTCAGGGAGTGGGATGCACTGTGCTGAGGGAAAGATGGGGGGGTGGTCAGAAGATGGGGCCGGGGGCGGGTGCAGGGTCAAAAGACTCTGAGGGCAGAGGAGGGGCTGGACTCGTGGCCAGTGCTGGTTCTTTGGCAGGTGGGTGTCCACTGCCCTGACTGTGCCCTGACCGTCCCCTGCCTGCCCTGCAGGTTGTTTTTGCCACACCAGGCATGCTGCATGCTGGCCAGTCCCTGCAGATCTTCCGGAAGTGGGCAGGGAATGAGAAGAACATGGTGAGGGATCTGGGCTCCAGGCGTAGCTCCCAGGAGGGCCTATGAGGTTGGGCAGAGGTGGGGGAGCAGGGGCTCTGCCCGGCTCGGGGACACTGCTGTTGTCAGGACGGGGCTCAGAATCCCAGGGCCCTGTGTCTGACCCAGGCAGCTCCCACCCTTGCTGCGTGTCGGCCTCTCTGCGTCGGGCAGTAAAGCCTTCTGGCTTCCCTAGCTGACGTGCTACTCAGGCCTGGGATGGGGAACTGCTGGCAAGGGGAAGGGGCCATCAAAGGTTCAGGTTCAGACAGGCAGCAGGGGTGGGGTGGAGAGACAGAGAGGAAGCCCGAGGCAGGGATGGGGGGAGGGGTGGTGTCATCTGCAGGGTGGCTGCCGGCTCCACGCCTCACTGCCCCACAGGTCATCATGCCTGGCTACTGCGTGCAGGGAACCGTGGGCCATAAGATCCTCAGTGGGCAGCGCAAGCTGGAGATGGAGGGGCGGCAGGTGGTGAGTCCCCACTTCCTGATAGCTCCGCGGGCCCCACCTTGGCTCGCTTGGGAGCCCTCTGAGCCTTTGCTTGTGGTAAGGGCCTGTGTGCACTGCGATTCTGCAGCTGGAGGTCAAGATGCAGGTGGAGTACATGTCCTTCAGTGCCCATGCCGACGCCAAGGGTATCATGCAGCTGGTGGGCCAGGCGGAGCCCGAGAGCGTGCTGCTGGTGCATGGGGAGGCCAAGAAGATGGAGTTCCTGAAGCAGAAGATTGAGCAGGAGTTCCGTAGGTGGGGGGTGGGGGGGGGGGGTGTGTGGGAAGGGCTCGGGGGGGCACAGGGGGGTGTGGGCTGCCACGGGATGTGGGAGGAATGGGGGGCGCGGGCTGCCCGTGGGGCCAGCATGGGCAGAGCCAGCTGATCCTGACAGGCTTTCTGCCCCTCCCCCTCCGGCCCAGGGGTCAGCTGCTACATGCCAGCCAATGGTGAGACGGTGACACTGCCCACAAGCCCCAGCATCCCCGTAGGCATCTCGCTGGGGCTGCTGAAGCGGGAGATGGCACAGGGTACGCAGGGCAGGGCAGGGCAGGGCAGGGGAGCGGCTCAGCGGGTGGACCCAATGGCAGCTCCAGTCCTCACCCCTTTCTCCACAGGGCTTCTCCCTGATGCCAAAAAGCCCCGGCTCCTGCATGGCACTCTGATCATGAAAGACAGTGTGAGTGCGCGTGGGTGGGGGCACGGCGGGGGCGGGGCGCTCCATGCCCCCTGACCTGCCCCTGTCCCGCAGAACTTCCGGCTAGTGTCCTCAGAGCAGGCCCTCAAGGAGCTGGGTCTCGCCGAGCACCAGCTGCGCTTCACCTGCCGAGTCCATCTGCACGACCCTCGCAAGGAGCAGGAGACGGCCATGCGTGTCTACAGCCACCTGAAGAGGTGGGTACCCAACCCTTTCCGGCCCCGGGGCGGGTAAGAAGAGGGGTACGAGGCGGGTCTCACAGCGTTTCCCCACAGCGTCCTCAAGGAGCACTGCGTGCAGCACCTTCCCGACGGGTCCGTGACCGTGGAGTCCATCCTTATCCAAGCCGCGGCCCACTCTGAGGACCCAGGCACCAAGGTGCTGTTGGTCTCTTGGACCTACCAGGTGAGTGGCCTCCAGGGCCCTGTACCCGGCAGGTCAGGATAGGCGGGGTTACCCCATCACCTTGCTCTGCCCAGGTATGGTGGTCAGGGAAGGTGAGATGACTGCCCCCTCTTGCATCTGGCTACAGGATGAAGAGCTGGGAAGTCACCTCACGTCACTGCTCAAGAAGGGCCTACCCCAGGCCGCCAGCTGATCACCAGCCAGAGGGCCCTAGGCTTCCCTCTAGAGCCATGTCTGTGCCTCAGGTCTTCCCTGTGTCCCTGGATGTGGAGCCCACGGCTGGTCACAGCACTTGTCTGTGAGGACACAACCAGCGTTATGTGCCTACGTGATTGGCCAGTTCTCGCTGAGGAAAGAAATAGGCCTGGGGACTTCATCACCCTTTATTTCTATTCCTGAGCCCCCAAGAGATGGGTGGTTGCTCCTGAGGTATTTTGTCCAGTAAAAAGAGAACCAAAGACCACATGGGTGTTCCCTTCTTGATGCCCAGACCTTTTTCCTGCAGTCTACCCAGAGCAGCCCACCTGGGGCAGACCGGGGTACCCAGGAAGGTGGGGACTTCTGGAAGGTACGGGCCAGTGGGAGGCAGGAAGCCTGCTGTGGCTCCGGATGGCCAAGTGCTGGTCCCTGCTGCTCCATGGCATGCAGAGCTGGGCAGGGTCCAGTGGCAGGGCCTAGTATGTCACAGCTGCCCTGATCTCAGCCGGGCATCTGGGGATTATCTGTGCCTCCCATGTGGTGAATCCTGCAGGGCACAGGAGGTTTTCTACAGGGGCTGGGCCTGTCCAGGCCACAGCTTCCTCTGGGCTGCAGAGCCTCTGCCTGTCAAGGCCCTCCCCGCTCCCTAAGGCGAGCCCCCTCAGCCTCCCTCCCTACTGGGAACTTGATCACAGGGGCCGGGTCAGGAGTATGGCTTGGGTCTAAGGGCCCAGGGGAAGGAGACCCCTCACTCCAGGCTGCCTGCTTTTGGGAGCAGCCGGAGACTTTTTGTCCAACCTGGTTGGGGCTTCCTTGCCTCCAGGGCCCTGGCTTTCCTGCTGAACACAGGCTGGATTCCCACCTGTTAGGACAGAGGAGGGCTGCAGCTGTGCTGCTACCAGGAGCCCCTCCTCCCATCAAGCACCCCACCTTGGGAGGGGCTCAGTCATTGGGATGCATGCAGGGACTTTTCCAGGCTGTCTACCCTTACCGAGACTCCCGTACTGCACTGACTTGAGGAATAAGCCGTGGGCCGGGGCCACACGTGTCTGGTGTCTGCCGAGGGGGTCCCGGCTTTCCAAAATCACCTTCACCTGAGCGGGCATCAGAGCTCCCAGCCCCACAGCCACCAGCACAGCTGTCATTCTCCGAACCTGCAATCCGAGGCCAAGACTGCCATAGTGACCCAGCTCCTCGGGTCCGCCCCCATCCCTGGAGGCCCAGGCAAAACCCACCTGTCTGTACAGAAAGGACTGGCTCTCAAACTCCAGGTTCCAGAACTGCAACCTAGAGATAGAGGTACCTGTGACACCTGGGCCAGGACAACCCCCAGTCTGCACTGTGGCCCCAGAGGAGGGGGGCAGGGGGAGGGAGCTAGGAAAGACTGGTTTCCACTCCCTCTTCCACCCTAGGGGCTTCCATTGGCCACCCTGCCCTCAAGTGAAGCTGCTGGGAGAGACCTTGTGAACGGGAGGGGCTGCAGAGCCTTCTGAGAGGCCTAGGCAGTGGGGACAGGGCTCTCAGGTGGAGGTGCTGCTGAGGCACGGGTCCTAGGGCAGCTCTGGGGCAGGGAGGTGAGCGTGACCAACTCCTCTACCAGAGACCCAAGGCCCAGGGTAGGGGTTCTTCAGCTGATCATGCAGAAGTTCCTCCTCCCTTCGGTGCAGGCTCAGACTGAGAAGGTTTGGGAAGCCAACAGCTGACATCTGGCCAGAGGCCCCAGGAACAGTGGAACCAACCGCCTGCCAGGTAGCGCTGGGACCACTGGCCTGGTGCTTCTCTTCCAGCGAAGTGTTTTCAGCAGCTGCCAAGATCCATCTACTAGTCCATGAGCCGTGGCTGGACAGGGCTGGGAGCCCTTGGAGAAAGCCTTCTCCGTTCCCAGTGTGGCAGGACCCCAGCCCAGGGCGGGGAGGGCACAGCTGTAGGTTCATGGTTGTTGGGGCCATGCCACTTAGCTGACTAGCATCTCCCCTGTGAGGTTGCTGATGGGCACCCAACTCCAGCTGTGTCCTGCACCACCCTCACCAAGGAAGGTGCTAAATCTAAATCTAGCTCCCCCAGCCTCTGGCCAGTGTGCAAGGTGCCTTTCATTACCTGTTCTCCTGGGGGAGGACAAAGGGGCTGCCTAGGTCAGGGGACACGGAAGCTCGGCGCAATGTGCGCACTGAGCTCGTGGCTGGGCTGCCAGCTGACTGGAAGGCACTGAAGTCATGTGTCCCTAGAAGGTGCTGGGCAGCCTCCTGCATGGCATCTACATCCAAGCAGCTGCAGGGAGACAGGTGAGTGGTCAGGAGGGAGTAGCCAGCCAGGTGTGCCTGGCAACCCTCTCCTGCTCCCTCACATCCACGCTCACCCTGCCCGTAGTGCCCAGCATCGGTTTCGTTCAAACACAGACAGCTGATCGGGCCGGTGGCAGCCGGTGGCCAGGCGGTACAGGTAGGTCCTGGATGTGGCAGCATGGCGGGCATGGAAGTCAATGGGTACTCGGAAGGCCTGCAGTACCCTGTGGGAGCACGATCAGGCATACCACAATGACCCCTGTGCACCCACGGACCCAAGTGACCCCTTGGTATCTCCATCATTCCCAAGTTCTGTGCAGACACCAAGTCCTTCCTGACTCGTGGTCTCCACCCACAGTGGACCAGTTTGGAGACAGCAGACAGGTGCTCACCGGATGGCCGGGTGCCTCAGGTGGGCATTGAGAGCTTCAGCCAGGACCTCGGGGGAGAAGGGGGGCTGGCCTGAGCGGCGCTGGACGTCTAGGTGAGCCGCGTTGCTCAGCGCGTGGACTCCAGCATCCGTGCGGCTGGAGATGGTGAACTTGACCGGCACCACCGAATTCAGCCTCTTTGCAGCCTCCTGCGAGGACAGAGCCGCCTGGGGCGGGGTGGGCAGCGCAGGGCGAAGGCCGGAGCCCAGAGACCCCGGGGGCTCCCATCTGCCCATTCCCCGGGTCTCCCTCTTTCCATTCTGAGGGGGTGGCCGGCGGAGCTCACCTCCAGGTAGTTCTGGACCCCGATGGCGCGCTGGGAGCCCCTGATGGCCGCGACCCCGCTGCGGGCAGAGGCGGGCTCAGGTTAGCTGACGGAGGCCCGCCCCGCACAAGCCCGTTTCCTTCCCAGGCGTCGAGTCCTAAATTAGCTCCCCCGCCACCTCCCCGGCCCCACCTAGGATGCCGGGATACACTTGGGGGCCGCGGGCATGGATGGGAGGTCCTGAAGACGTACTTGAACTCCGTGCCCAAGTACTGGAAGTACACGAGGTAGCGCGCCCTCACCGAGCCTGCGGCAGGGCCCATGGCTGGAGTCGGCAGAGCCAGGACCGGTCGAGAAGGGCCAGGCTGAGCAGATCCGCGTGTGTGCCCTGCGCGCGCGCACGGAAGCAGCCTGGCCACGCCCCCCGGCTGCGCCTGCGCCTTAGCTTTCCTCCCTGCAAGGCACTCGCTCGCCCCAAGGCCGCCGCTGGCCAGAGCAGGGGAGGGGCCGGACTTAGGGAGCGGGTGCAAACTGCCAGCGGGCTGAGGAGCGCGTGGATCGGATTCGGACCGTGGCACCAGGGAGGGGCTCCCGCGGACGGGCGCTCTTTCATCCGTCCTCTCGCCCGCTCACCCACTTCCCACCGTCCTGGAGTGCGTCCGTGCCCACGATCCGTGCAAGCGGTTTTCGCAAACGCCCCGACTTGCGTAACGGCCGCCTCGCTGGAGCGGGCAGTCCCGCGCCCTCCCCGCCCCTCGCGGACCGGCGACTGTCGCTGGGCCCGACCCTCTTCCCAGCCCGCGGTGGCCTGGGAACGGGGCGGCAGGACGACGGGGCGTCCGGGCCGGAGCCAGGCGTGGCCGTGGCCGCAGGGAGGGGAGTTTGGCGACGCTCCCCGGCAGTGACAGCGGGAGGCGAGCGCGGGCGGCGAACATTGGCGACGCTCCCCAGCCGTGACAGCCGGCGGCGCGCGCGGGCGGCGGACTTTGGCGACATTCCCCGGCGGTGACAGGCGGGGCGGGGCGGCGGCGCGGCGGCCTCATTCCGGGGCGGGCGGGCGCCGAGCGCGGCGCGGGCGGGCCGGCTGACGGAGGAGCGAGCGGGCCGGCCGGGGATGCCGCTCGGGGCTCAGCGGTCCTCGTGTCAGTGAGCGCCGCGCACCGCCGCAGCCATGACGGTGGAGTTCGAGGAGTGCATCAAGGACTCGCCGCGCTTCAGGTGCGCCCCCAGGGGCGGCGCGGCCCTTTGTGGTCGGCGGGGGTCGCCGCCCCCTCGGGGCACCCGGGGTCGCCGTGGGTGGGCGCACGGGGCGGGGGGGGGGGCGTCGTTGCCGCCTTTGAGCCGGGGCACGGGAGCCGGGGGTGGGGGGGGGGGCGCGGGAGCTGGAGGACCCCTCCTCGGACAAAGCCCGCAGCCCCGGGCCCAAAGGCCTTGAACAAAAGATGCCCCTTGTGCCGGTCACCTCGCGCGGAGAGTGCGCGCGTGGGGGTGGGGTGGCCGCCGGTACAGCCACCTTTCCGTGGGAGTGTCCACCCCCGCTTTGTGTCTGCACCATCGAGCTGGCCACCTGCACGGGGCTGAGGTCCTCCTGGCCCTGCGGTCCTTCTCTGGCCGGGGTGGCCTGGGTGCCAGGAGCGTCAGTCCCTGGAATGTGTCTTGGTCCGTGTGCCCAAAGCAGTGCATGGGGGTCAGGCAGCAGGAGCCACGCTTCAGTCTAGGGCTGGCTGCTTGGCAGGGGTGACCTAGGGGCCTGGAGGTGTGGGCCCTGGGCTGAGCAGACGGGGTGGGATTTTCGGGTGGGGGTCCTGCCCTGTACCCAGCCCTGGGCTTGTCTGTTTAGTCCTTCCTGGTAGTGCAGGTGGGCTCACCCACATGCACCACGAAGCACCCTCTGTGTGGCAGGTGCATATGCTTGTGTTCTGGTGCATATGCGTGAGCTCTGCTCCTCTGGACCCTCCCTTGAGGTGCCAGATCCTGGACGTGAATGTGTGGGTGGGCCGCACCCCTGGGCTGGCATGTTTGATGTGTACAGGCAGACCAGGGATAGGTGCGTGCCTGCGTGAGTGCGTGTGCACATGTCACTTTGTAACCTCTCTGCGTGGATATGTACACGGATGTATACACGTACTATGTGTTTATCGTGCACATATGAGTTCTGGCACTAAACACAGGTGTATTCTGACAGTAGGTATATGTATCTGTACATCTGTGTGTATCGTGTATACATATTTGAGTGTGTGTGTGTGTGTGTGTACTCTGTGTCACTGCCTGCATGCACATTTGATTGCACGTGAGTGTTTCTACCAT
This sequence comes from Leopardus geoffroyi, assembly GCF_018350155.1. Taxonomy (NCBI): domain Eukaryota; kingdom Metazoa; phylum Chordata; class Mammalia; order Carnivora; family Felidae; genus Leopardus; species Leopardus geoffroyi. The sequence continues at coordinate 404,531 of NC_059328.1, read as the reverse complement.
GCTTCTGTGTACATGTGTCCTTGGTCTTGCGTGTGTGTGCCTGCTGGGTCTTGGGTGTGCTGGCATGAGGACCTGTGTGTGGACGGACTGGTGAGCCTCAGCCCTGGTGCTCTTCCCCCTGGGTCCCTTGCACAACCATCACACAGGGACAGAGAGTCACAAAGGCTTGGGGAGGCTACGGATGAGGAGTCAGGGGTTGGTCCAGGAAGGGGCCCCAGGCAGAGGGGCTGGGGGGATCCTCTGCGTTCACCCATCTTCTGTTGCTGACTGGTTGAGGGAGGGGGTGTGAGCAGCTCAGGCACCTACAGTCGTGGGCCCCCACCACCACCCACTGCCCTCCAGGACCCAGGCCATAGGGGGAGACATAGCCAGGGTCTTGGTCCTGGCTGAGGCACGCTAGCCTCACCCTCCCCGCTTGCTCAGAAACCTCATGGTCCTTCTCCCCCGGAGTGGAGGGGTCCAGGCCCACCTTGCCTTGTCGGACTGGGGGCGCTGGCATCCCATTCACCTCCTGGCCTTCCCTCCCACTAGCTTGGTCTGCCACCACTGTGGCTCACAGTGGGTGCAGTGGCTGCCTGGGTTTTGCCATGCTTCCTCTGGCAGGGAGGGGCTACCCCTGGAAAGTGCCCAGCTGGGCCTGGGAGGGGGGCTGAGGAGATTCATCTGAACCTTGGATCCTAGAAGAAGCTACACCGTGTTGGTTTGGCGGTTGGGCTGTGATTTAACAGGGCGTTGAGGTTCTCTTGGGGGTCCGCTGTCTCCTCCCCCACAGGGACTTCCGGTGGCAGGCCTGAGATGAGCCAGAGTGGGGCTGGGTGGGAGGCTGTGGCCAGTGATGTGAGGCCAGGTGGCTTCAGACCTGGGAAGAAGGACCCTGCCTACGTGCTCTTGGCCTCAGGAGAGCCCCACAGCCTTGGGATGCACGTGGGAGAGTCCAGACTCTTCCAGACAGGCCTGGAGGCGCAGCCCCCTAGTTCTTAGTGCCCCCTCCCCTGGGTGGGGCTTCAGGCGCTGAGTCATGGCTTTGGTGGGAGAGCCTGCCTCACCCTCCTCCTTGTCATACAAGCTGCTGAAGAAATCCTGGAGGGGGGGGTGGACAGGAAAGGAGGTCTCGGGTCCTTGGGGGCCAGGGCTCCCAGGACAGGGTGCTGGTGCTTTGCTCTCTGCTGAGCACCCACCTGACTCCCTTGAGCACACTCATCAGCATCTGGTGCAGCCCCACCCTTGTGGGGGACCCCCCCCACCCTCCACCGGCCTTGCCCAAGGGCAGCAGCTCTCTGTGCAGCGGCTCAGGACAGTTGGGGCAGCCAGGGTTCCTGCTGCAGCATCCACTCCTGGTGCGTGTCTCGTACCTTCTCTGGAACTCAGAGTCCCCTTAGCCCCACTGGAAGGGATGGCGCTCAGAGAGGCACCCGTGTCCTGCCAGGGAGTGAGTGCGGTGGGGAACTTCCAAAGTCGCTGGCTGGGGCTGCCTGGCACCCTCCCCACAACTCCAAATTGTAGGCATGTGAGGGACTGGGAAACACTGGAACACAACGCCCCCCCCCCCCCCCCCGCCCCGGCTGGCCATGAGGGCAGCGGGGGGGTGGGGGGGGCCACTAGACCCGGATGGCCTTTGCTCTGCCTGACCCTGACCTAAGACCTGTCCCTGGAGCTCTGCCTCTCACCTCTGTCCCTGTTGTCAGCCCCGGCCCTGATTCCCCGTTGTCCTTCATCCCCTGGAGGCCAGATGGGCCCAGTTCACCAGCTGAGTGGGTTGGGGGGGGCGCCAGGATCCTGGCCCTCTTTCCCTGTTTCCTGTTCCCAGAACACGGGGAGGGGGTCACGTGCCAGATCCATCTGCCTTGCCTTCCGGGGATTCTCCCGTCTGTGGCTTCTCTGGTGATGTCATTCGTTAACTCTTCCCTCCCTGAGGCAGCCCCATTGTAAGGCTGTCCCGGTGGGAGTGGGCTCCTCTGAGGCCTGACCCACCACTCCCTTTGAGCAGACTGTGCTGTTTGGTATTCTGAGGTTGGAGGAGTCAGGGGGCACCCGTCCAACAGTTATTCCGGGGTCACATAATCTGCCGGGACCGGAGGGAGCAGCTAGCTGGCCCATGCTTACGGGCCCTGAGACTGGCTGGCCCCAGGCTCCATAAGACCTAGGTGGGATCTGGGGTCCATTCAGCCCTGGAGTGGCCGGGCCAGGAGGGTGACCAGCAGCCCCTCTTTCTGTCCTCAGGGACTTGATGACCTTCTCTCCCTGGGGCCACAGCAGCCAGCTGCCATCATAGCCGACTGGGCCTCTCTCTGATGGGAGTGGTGGTGGGTGCTGGGCGGCTCTGGAGTCAGCTGGACCTGGGTCCCAGTCCCACACCCTCTGCCCAGGGGGCATCGGCCTTTGCCAGCTTCTATTTCCTGCATGTCTGAGGAGCGTAGGACAGCGAGTGGGCTGAGGGGAGCGGGTGGCCTAAGCCGAGGGGCCCCTTCTCACTGCAGACCCTCACAGAGAGGTGCGTGGGGCTGGGGGCGCTGTGGCTTGGCGGGCCCGCAGCCACCTGTGTTCCTGTTGCAGGGCTACTATTGACGAGGTGGAAACAGACGTGGTGGAGATCGAGGCAAAACTAGACAAGGTGAAGGCGGGGCCCGGGGGTGAATGGAGGGTCCTGGGCTGCTCTCTCTGCCCCCGTGCCTGGCCCTGACCTGGCTCACACACAGGCTCGTGTATGAGTGTGTGTGCATGTGTGCGTGTGTGATCAGGGCTTGGCCCCTCCCTCTGGGTTTGTGCCTCGTTCTCCCCGGCTGTACCCTACCTATCATACCTGTCCCAGGGGGCGTGTGCGGCACACGTGTGTCTCCTGTCAAGAGGGGGTAGGCCTTGGTGAGTCCCCCGCTGCCATCTTTTGGGCGAGGGGTGGGGAGGGTGCTATTGAGTGGCTGGGTTGGGGGCCCGAGGGCAGGGGCAGGGGAGGAGAAGAGGGAGGAGGGAGGGGTAGCATCCCTGAGCACCCTCACTGGCTGGTCCTGCCAGCCCCCTGGCTAGGACCACATGCCCACCTGGGCCCTGGGTTCCCCAGTCTGGGCTTCGCTGTCCTGCTCCAGCCTTCTGCTCTGGAGCCAAGACCCACCCGCCACCTTGCTGCCCTCCCGGCTCCAGGTGGGTCACAGGGAGGGCTGGCTCACACGGCTGCGTCCCGGGCCCTGATGGGCCCTGGGGGACTCCCGCCTGTGGCCTGATCTCTTGGAGGAGGCGAGGGCCGCCCCTTGCAGGCCATGAGAATGTGGCTCCTTCCGTCATCCGTAGCTGGTCAAGCTGTGCAGTGGCATGATCGAGGCTGGCAAGGCCTACGTCACGACCAACAGGCTCTTCGTGAGTGGTGTTCGAGACCTGTCCCAGCAGTGCCAGGGCGACACCGTCATCTCGGTGAGGGGGCGGCTGATCTCTGACCTCTAGACAGGGGTGGCACAGGCAGGCAGCCCCTTGACTATGCCCAGGCCCTGGGAGCAGGTGGGCATCTGTGCTGGGCCGCAGGGGTGGGCGGCTCGGATACCTGTGGGTGAGGGGGTGCCAGCCACCCTGGGAACACAGCTGTCTCATCTGAGCAAGGGGTCTCCCCTACCCCGCCTCCCCCTAGGAATGTCTGCAGAGGTTTGGAGACAGCCTGCAGGAGATGGTCAACTACCACATGGTAAGCCCCGGCCACAGTGCGGTGATGTATGGGGGCCTGTCCAAGGGCACATCCCTCTGGCTTCCCATCCCAGGCGCCCCCTCCACCCCCCGCCCCCCCCCCCCCCCACCGCCGGCTCCCCGCAGGCCCCGCCCAGCCTGGAACGGCTGTCAGCTGGCTCAGAGGGAGCTGAGCTGGCGGGCTGCTGGGAAGCCACGTTCCTATTCTTCCAATCTGTGGGGGTGGGGGGAACATCACTGAGGTGCTCTGCCGTGTCCCAGGTGAGGGCCAGGCAGTGGGGAGGTTATTTGGATCCTGGGGGTGGGAGGAGGTGGCAGCATAGTCGAGGCCTGAGGGCAATGGGGTCTCAGAGGCTGGTCCAGGGTCCCCCAGTTGAGCAGGGGTCTGTGGCCAGGCGGCAGAAGTATCTCCTAGGCTGACCCCACGTCCCCTGGTTAACTGCCAATCTCACTGCTACCCAGGCTGGGTCTGGTGACCTCAAGCCCCTCAGAGCCCCCAGCACGGGACACACAGAATAGGGCCCAAGGCACATGTGGGTGGTCAGACCCTGGCTTGGGAACCAGATCCCAGACTAAACAAGGAGCCCCACCCCCGCAGGGGAAGTTTAGAAATAAACCAGCTCAGGATAGCTCATTCTGCACTGTCTGTCAGTCTGTCTGTTCCCATTTAGGGCCCAGCCCTCCTCCCATGTTGGGAGGGATCTGACTATGGGTCTGGTCAGCGCTGTAGGGACCCCTGACCTGTTCCTAGGTCGAGTCCCTTGGAAGCTCTGGGCTCTAATCCTGTTCTTTCTCCTGTAGGCCTGGCCATCCTTGAGGTGGCCTCCCAGGGCCGGGAGGCCGTGTCTTGTGTATGCCTGCCCTGAGTTGGCATGGGGTGGTGCTCTGGTCTCTAGTCTGGCTGAGAGCCCAGTGGGGGAGATGGGCAGGTGGGCACAGCTGTGGCCTCTGGGCATCGACCCAGGCCTGGGGCCACGCCCAGTCCCCTGGACCCTGGGAGGCTGGCTCTGGGGGGGGGGGGGGGGCAAACAGCTGGAGCCCAAGCAGGGCTGGGCGGGGCTTTCCCTGGTCCTCATCTGCAGTGACAGGGGCTTGGTCCCTGGAGCCCTAACCCCACCGCCCCCACCTTGGCCCACAGATCCTGTTTGACCAGGCCCAGAGGTCTGTGCGGCAGCAACTGCACAACTTCGTCAAAGAGTGAGTGGCCCCCAGAGCCCTGTGGGAGGCCTGGCCTCTGCTGGCCCTGGGAGGGGCTGGTGGTGGCACCTGTGGTAGCACAGGGAGCAGATACGGCTACGCCTGGTTGGGAGGGGGGATCCTGGGGCCTGCCTTCAAGACTGTGGGTGGGGGACTCGGCAGGAGCCAGGGCTTGGAGGTAGGACAGGCCTGGGGTCAAGGAAACAGTGCCTGGAGGGCAGGGTGAGGGGTCAAGGTGCACACAGGGTAGCCAGGAGGGCCTCGGGCAAGGAGTGAGGGTGGGCTATAGGAGGCATTAAGGTTGTGGGAGGGGTGGGGGCTGCACTGAGGCCTGACCTCTACGCCTCATGTGCAGTTGGGGTGCCTGTGGCACCCCCAGGCGAAGATGTAGAATTGAATCTGAGTTCGAGTCTGGGGTCCAGGGTGAGGCAGAGGGTCTCCCTAGGCTGGACGGGTCCTGGGAGCGAGGTGGTAAAGGGCAGGGGGAGGCCCTGGATCATGGGAGGGGCCCTGGTGGGAGAGGAGGAAGAGGAGGAGGAGAATAGGGGAGGGGAGAGAAGGAGGAGGAGGAGGAGGAGAGCCGTAGCTGGGGGGTGGGGTGCTGGGTCAGGCAGGTGGGGAAGGGAGGCCCTGCCTGGGGGCACAGAGTGGGCACAAGTAGAGGGAGAGCATTTCATGGACGTGGCAGATCCTACACGCACCCCTCCCAAGACCCCGGCCTGACACCTGCTGGCCCTCAGGGACGTGCGGAAATTCAAGGAGACCAAGAAACAGTTTGACAAAGTTCGGGAGGACATGGAGCTGTCCCTCGTGAGGAACGCCCAGGCCCCACGGCACCGGCCCCACGAGGTGGAGGAGGCCACAGGTGCCTTGACCCTCACCCGGAAGTGTTTCCGTCACCTGGCACTAGACTACGTGCTCCAGGTCAGCGGCTGGGCACAGAGCAGTTGTGGCCTGGAAAGGGGTGGAGGCTGCTCTGTATTCCGACAGACAGACAGACAGACAGACAGAGCTGTTGCTCGGAGGGGCCCCTCTGCCTCCAGAAAACCCGAGATGCCAGATCTTGGGAAGGGACAGGGTGGCGGGGTGCCCAGGGAAGGGTGGGCCGGGGACAGGGGTGGGGCTGAGGCCTTGAAGATCTTGCGGAGGGGGCCTTGGAAGGCCCGGGAGCAGGTGTGAGAATTTCTGGCTTTGCCCGTGGGAGGAACCCACGGTCCTGACGTGGGGAGGGACTCCTTGACCGTGGGAGGGTGAGGCTGGCACAAGTGCAGGGAGCTGAAGATGAGCTGGGGGTCTCGGGGAAGCACAAGCAAGCCTGAGAGGACTCTGCGGTAAGGGACAGTGCATGGGCTGCCTCGTCCCTGACACCCTTCACCCGTTCACCCCTCCCCTGGCAGATCAACGTACTCCAGGCCAAGAAGAAGTTTGAGATCTTGGATTCTGTGAGTGTCTGGTTGGTAGGGGTGGGGGGGCATTGGCCTTGAGTACAGGCTGTGAGGTGCAGGGGATGTGAGTGCACCTGCGGGGCCCCTGGGGGCCTGGTCCCACCCGTGCCCCCCCGCCCCTGCCTACAGATGCTGTCCTTCATGCACGCCCAGCACAGCTTCTTCCAGCAGGGCTATAGCCTGCTGCATCAGCTGGACCCCTACATGAAGAAGCTGGCAGCCGAGGTGAGCCCGCGGGGTGGGGCGAGACCCGAGACCCGGGTCTCAGGAGGAATGTTCATGCCCCTCCCTGGTGCCCCTCCCCCACAGCTAGACCAGCTGGTGATCGACTCGGCAGTGGAAAAGCGTGAGATGGAGCGAAAGCATGCCGCCATCCAGCAGCGGGTGAGGCCCTGCACCCCCTGACCTCCGTGCATGGAAGGGGGACCCCAAGAAGCCAGTACCCCTCTCCCCCAGGCCTGCCCACGCTGCTTCGCTTACAAATGTGTGCTCAGAAGGAGAGGTCTCTGGTTTTTTTTTTTTTTTTAATTTTTTTTAACGTTTATTTATTTTTGAGAGATAGAGACAGAGCACGAGTGGGGGAGGGTCAGAGAGAGGGAGACACAGCATCTGAGGCAGGCTCCAGGCTCCGAGCTGCCAGCACAGAACCTGACACAGGGCTTGAACTCACGAACCCGTGAGATCATGACCTGAGCTGAAGTCGGATGCTTAACGACTGAGCCGACTGAGCTGCCCACTCTCTCCAGAGAGGTCTCCATTCTTAGGAGCCTCAAACGGCAGAGTAGAAGGGGCATCGGTCACTTAGGGGTCACTTAGAGGCCAGGCCTGGGTGGGCAGGGGAGCCAGCCCATCCGGGTTCCAGATGCCGGGGCTGGGGCTAGAGCGGGGACCCGGGGTTTCCTTCCTTTGAGGCCAGTGGTGGTCTCTGAGGCCTCAGTTGCTGGCTCTTGCCCAGACGGCCCCAGGGTAGAGGTGGGCTGCAGGTAGGAGTGACTGTTCCCAGACCACTGGGAGCCCACTCATCGGCTCTCTCTCCCTCTTTGCATCCCCTCCTGCTCCTGGCCCCCTCAGACGCTGCTGCAGGTGAGTGGGAGTGCCCTGGGGGAGGGAATGGGGGGGGGGGAGCAGTTGAGCAGGCAGGGCGGGGCCTCTGCCCTCCCCCGCCCCGCAGAGCTTCAGCACCAAGGACACCTCACTTTGCTGCGAGCGCGCGGCGGCGGCTGGCACCAGCGGGGACTTGGGCTGAGCTGGACTGCATCCCCCGCGGGAACAGCAGCAGCTGTCCCTTTCTGCCCCCACTCAGCCAGGGGAGCAGGTGGCCGGGCCTCCTCTCCTGCCGCCGGACACACAGGACAACGCCCAGTGTCTCCTCAGTCTCTGTGAATGGAGCTCTCTGTCAGGCTGGCTGGAGCAGGCCCAGCTGGCAACGTGAATGGGGGACTCAGGATGGGGGCAGGAAGCTTCCTTCCTGATCCCAGAGCCTGCTGGCCCCACAAGGCTGGGGGTGTGGGTTGGGGCCCTGAGCTGTAGTGTGAAGCGTCTGCCCTCAGTGGGGTTTCGGGGTGAAGGCCCGTGCTGGGGTCAGAGGAGTGCCCCACCTCAGCGTTGGCTCTGGGGGAGCCTGGCAGGGCAGCAGTGTCCTCGCAGCCAGGCCGGGCACTCACTGGGGGCTGGGCTCCAACCACCCCCAGGACTTCTCCTACGATGAGCCCAAAGTGGAGTTTGATGTGGACGCGCCCAGCGGTGTGGTGATGGAGGGCTACCTCTTCAAGAGGGCCAGTAATGCCTTCAAGACGTGGAACCGGTGAGGGAGGGGCCTGCTCAGGGGGTCTGCGGGGTTAGACAGGGGGCTGGCCCTGCCTGACCCCCTCCTGGCCCATCCACCTGCCCAGGCGCTGGTTCTCCATCCAGAACAGCCAGCTGGTCTACCAGAAGAAACTCAAGGTGCGCTTCAGGGCTGCTGGGGCTGGGTCAGGGACAGCCGGGCCCCTCCCCGCCTGGACCCCCGGTGCGGGCTGGGCGGCGGGGGTCGCACAGGGTTGAGGACACTGAGCCTGAATGGGCCGCCCGAGGGCAGAGACCACCTCGGTCTCAGATGGTCTGCGTCTCTAAAATGGAGCGATAAATGGGTGGTCAGCGCAGGGCCAGGCCTGCGTGCTGAGCGCAAGGGCCCCGGTGGTGCTGCCCGCAGGACGTGCTCACCGTGGTGGTGGATGACCTCCGTCTGTGCTCCGTGAAGCCATGTGAGGACATCGAACGGAGGTTCTGTTTTGAGGTCGTGTCACCCACCAAGTGAGGAGGCCCAACCCGGGGCGGGGTGAGGGAGGGAGCCCTTCCGCCCGCCCGGCCTGATGGTCCCCTTCCCCTAGGAGCTGCATGCTGCAGGCCGACTCAGAGAAGCTGCGGCAGGCCTGGGTTCAAGCTGTGCAGGCCAGCATCGCCTCTGCCTACCGGGAGAGCCCGGACAGCTGCTACAGTGAGGTGCGGCCCTCTCGGGACCCTCCACGTGTGTGCACACGTGCCTGCGTGCTGCAGAGAGGCAGCCCCTGCAGGCCGCATGCAAGCGTGCATGGGAGTGTGAGCACGTGCTCATGCACACGTAGGTGTGCGCGTCGTGTGTACGTGCGTGTGAGTATGCGTGCACACACGGACACGCAGGCTTACGCTTCAGGCGTCCTAGCCTGTGCCGGCATCTCTGGGTGGGGGGGGGGGGGGCGAGGGGGCCCACCGGGGTGATCGAGGCTGAGTGGCCCCTCACACCATCCCCAGAGGCTGGACCGCACGGCGTCTCCGTCCACGAGCAGCATCGACTCTGCTACGGACTCGCGGGAGCGCAGCGTCAAGGGCGAGAGCGTGCTGCAGCGTGTGCAGAACGTGGCTGGCAATAGCCAGTGTGGGGACTGTGGCCAGCCGGATCCCCGCTGGGCCAGCATCAACCTGGGGGTGCTGCTCTGCATCGAGTGCTCCGGCATCCACAGGTGCGCCCACTGGGTGGGCTGGGGCTGAGGTGCTGGGGTAGAGCCACGCCCTGACTCACCCCTGCCTCCTCACCTCCCAGGAGCCTGGGTGTCCACTGCTCCAAGGTGCGGTCCCTGACCCTGGACTCATGGGAGCCAGAGCTGCTGAAGGTATGTACGGAGGCCATCTCAGACCGTTGGCAGGGGGTGGTGGCTGCGGCAGGAGCCGGGTCTGCAAGCCTGGGGGTGGGGGTGAGAAGGAGGGGCATGACCTGGGGCTGAGGCTGCACACCCCTTCTCCTGCTAGCTGATGTGTGAGCTTGGAAACAGCACCGTGAACCAGATCTACGAGGCTCAGTGTGAGGGGCCAGGTGGCAGGAAGCCCACAGCCAGCAGCCCTAGGTGAGGTTGGGGGGGGGGGCAGCCTAGCCGGGGCCCGGGCAGCCCCCACCCACGCGGTGCAGCCTCACGGCCATCCCTGGTGCAGGCAGGACAAGGAGGCCTGGATCAAGGACAAGTATGTGGAAAAGAAGTTCCTGCGGAAGCCACCGTCGGCACCAACCCGGGACGTCCCCCGGCCCTGGAGGGCGCAAAAGTGCCAGCGCCACCACAGCTCCCCCCGGGTCCCTGCTGCCCGCCGCAAGGTCCGGCTGGAGCCCATCCTGCCCTCTGTGGCTGCTCTGTCCTCAGGTGCCAGCAGGCTGCTCCCTTAGCTCACGTGCCCACGCAGAGCCGGGGACGGGCTCCGGCAGGGAGGAGGAGGGAGGCAGGGACTACCAGCATGACTGGGGCACCCTACCTCGCCTTGGGTCTCAGTCTCCCCGCCTCCCCGCAGCAGGTGCTGTGGAGCGCAAGTTCCGGAGGGACTCTCTCTTCTGCCCGGATGAGCTGGACTCCCTCTTCTCCTACTTCGATGCTGGGGCTGCTGCAGCCGGTCCACGGAGTAAGTGCCGTGAGGGCCCTGGCCCGTGTCACCCGACTCCCCTCAGTGAGGCCCGCAGAGCAGGGCCAGGCATGCTCATCTTGAGGTGGATGAGTGTGGACAGCCTTAGCTATGTGCTCGGAGACCAGAGGGACAGGCGTTTTTTGCAGGCAGGACTGGGCTGGGGCTGGGGAGAATTTAGGGGTCAAGCAGGGATAAGGCTGAGATAGCATCTCAAGGGTCTGGGGTTACTTGGCCACTGACTTGGAGACCGAGGTCCTGATCCTCGAGAGTGATGTGTATGAATTGTGTGCGCGGTGCGCACGTTGGAGTGTATGTGGGCGTGTGGCTGGATGTGCGCATAGGCATATGGGTACGTGTGTGCGCGCGCGCGCGCGTGTGCATGCTGGGGGCCTGGACAGCTGTGTGCTGGAGCCAGCCCGTGAGAGAACTGTGCACCCTTCCCAGCCCCTCTTGGAGTTGGGGGCCACATGCTACAAGCAGGGTTTCCCGCCAAGGGCTTCCTGTTAACGATTTATCAGCACCCAGTGGTCTGGAGCACTTGTGTAGGCAGAAGGCGTGTACCCAGGCCAAGAACAGACAGGGGTGCTGGGGGTGACAAGGGCGTGCCCTCAGGCGGCAGAGGGCGCTGCCTCACCATTCCTAAGCCTGGGGCTGCCCTTGGGTAAGCCAGCTGAGATTTCACTCAGCATAGTGGGGGAGGGGGAAAGGAGGTGGGGGTGTCCCAGGGCTTGGCCAAGACCCCTTGCTGCACAGTGACCTCCCAGGGTGCACTCAGCACAGACAGGGCTGAATATCCTCTGTGCATGGTCGTGCTTCCGCCCATCCATCCCGCCAGGGCTGACCTGCTGGGGGGTGGGGGGTGGCTTCCCCTGGAGTTGTGCTCTCTGATGCGGTTACTTTGGCTCCTTTGAGCCCTTCCTTGGTTTTCTCCCCTCCCCACCCCCCATCCTAGGCAGGGCTCCCCTCCCCTCGTGGCAGCAGATCCTGTCCCTGGAGGATGGATGGGGCTTCCAGCCTTCCCGCAGGGCTCCAGCAGGAGTCAGGAGCTCTAAGGACCCCCTCTGTCCCCGGACCCCGCAGGTCTGAGCAGCGACAGCGGCTTAGGAGGCAGCTCTGATGGCAGCTCTGACGTTCTAGCCTTTGGCGGAGGCTCTGTTGTGGACAGCGTCACTGAGGAGGGTGGGTGTGCCCCCCCTCCCCCCCCATCCCTGCCCCGGCCCTCCCCAGCCCCACCCCCGGCCTGGTCACAGCCCCTGACCGCAGCACCTCTCCCCGTAGAGGGTGCAGAGTCGGAGGAGTCCAGCGGGGAGGCGGATGGAGAAGCAGAGGCCTGGGGCCTGGCGGACGTGCGCGAGCTGCACCCCGGTCTACTGGCGCACCGAGCGGCGCGAACCCGAGACCTCCGAGCGCTGGCCATGGCGCTGGCGCACGGGGCAGAGGTCAACTGGGCCGACGCGGAGGACGAGGGCAAGACGCCTTTGGTGCAGGCTGTGCTGGGGGTGAGCAGGCGCCGGGGGGTGGCACAGGGCACAGGTGCACCTTCAGAGCCCGCTTTCTTCTGGCGCCCACACAAGGGCCCCTTGTGCCCGCGCCCCCCCCCCCCGCCCCCCCCCAAGACCAGAGAGGAGCCATTTCCTCAGCTTAACCTGACCTCTACTCGGCTCCCCAGGGCTCCTTGATTGTCTGTGAATTCCTTCTGCAAAACGGAGCAGACGTGAACCAAAGAGACAGCCGGGGCAGGGCGCCGCTGCACCACGCCACACTCCTGGGACGCACGGGGTGAGTCTCTGGCGCCCCTCCTGCCCGCCCAGGGACGGGGGGGGGGGGGGGGGGGGGCTGGGGCCACCTCCTCCCGCCCCTGGCCAGCCCCGACCCGTCCCCGCCACCCTTCTTCAGTCAGGTCTGCCTGTTCTTGAAGCGGGGGGCCGACCAGCACGCCTTGGACCACAAGCAGCAGGACCCACTGAGCATCGCGATCCAGGAGGCAAACGCGGACATCGTCACTTTGTGAGCGCTGACGGGGCCGTCGGGGGTGGGGCGCGAAGGCTGGGGGCTCTGGGGGAAGGAGCGCGCCCCGCTCTCGCCCTCCCCGCCCCTCCGCCACACCTCACGCCGCGCCTCCCCCAGGCTCCGGCTGGCCCGCATGGCCGAGGAGATGCGCGAGGCGGAGGCGCCCCCGGGCCAGCCGGGCCCCCTGGCGGGCAGCAGCCCCACGGAGCTCCAGTACCGCAGGTGCATCCAGGAGTTCATCAGCCTCCACCTGGAGGAGAGCTAGGGCGGCCAGGCCCCTGCCCTGCCCGGGACGCCCCGGCCACTTCCCGGAGCCCCAGCTGCCTGCTCTGCCCTCCCGGGAGCTGCCCGGCCCCCAGGGCCGTGAGAGGGACCCCGGCACGGAGTCTTCTGAAGCCCCACGTTTTCCCCTGGGAGGTGCTGCATCATCTGATGCCCCTCGCCGCCCCCGGGGACCCTCCGTCTTCGGGTGGCCCCTTCCTCGGGAGCCCGGGTCGCTCATGTCACAAACCACTCTCAAGGCCCCGCGTCACCTTGTGCCCCTCAGAACCACCCTCCCTCCCCCGCTCTGGGGCCGGTGTCACCTCGTGCCCCCACCTTTACTGCCATGGAACACTGACCTGCTAGTTGGGTCCCTCCTACACACCCCCAGAGCCCCTCTGCTAGGCCTTGGGGCTGGTGGCTGGCCACCAGCGCCTTTCAAGGGCAGACGGGGACAGCCCATCCAGGGAATCAACCCGTGTACCTCACTTAGTGACCGGCATCCAGGCTGGGCTTCTCGGGTGCTGGGGGGGAGGGGGGGGGGTGGGTGGGCGGGCTGTGGCCTGGGGCCTCAGCCCTGGCTGGACGCGGGCGTCCCGAGGCCATGTGGCTGGCCACACAGGCCCCAGTCCTGGGCAGCCCGAGACCTGTCTCTGCCTCCTCCAGGGGCGCTTGGCCCAGAGCCGGTGCATAAAGGACTTTGGCACTTTCCGCCCCTGCATCCGACATTCTTTGTCACAGACCGAGCGGATTTTCTACAACGATCTCTTTCTCACTTTGTCTTGTGTCTTTTCTCTGTGGACTCTTGAGGGCCACCTGGATGGGCCCGGCTCTGCCTGCTGCTGGGGGGGGGGGTGGGGGGAGGGGGGGGGGCTCCTGCAGCTCTGTTCTGCCCCTCACCTGCCTCGCTCCTCTAGCTGGGCCCTTGGATGGGCCCAGGGGTCCCTCAGCTCACTCCCCAGGGCCCACCAAGGTGTTCGCTCTGCCTTCCCCTTTCCTGGAGCCCTGGGGCAGTGGCTGGGCCTCTCCCCAACTTACATCCTTGGTCAGGCCAAGGCCAGTTGGCTGGTCACTATGCAAACACTGTCCAGGGAGGCTCCATTGGAGGCAAGGCGGGTGCTGACTAAGCGCCCCCCCATCTCCCTTGCCTGTTGGCCGTGACCCCTACAGAGCAGAATTAACTCCCTCCTTTCTCCCTGCTTGAGCTCTGCCCCTACCTCCCACCCCACCACCTGCATCAGGGCCTTGGGCCGGCAGGACCCGCCCCCTGCTCCAGATCATAGTTAATAAACTGCTGCTTGCACCCCTGCCTGTCACTGGCTCACCCGCCTCACTCCACTCTGTCTCAGCTGGGGAGGGGGTGTCTCCGGGTCACCTGCCTTCTCCAAGGGGTGGCCCTGAGTCGGGTAGCACCAGTGCCCCCAAAGGACACAGGAAGTCAGAACCCAGCCTCTGCCTGCTGGGGACCTGCTGGGGACCTGTGGCCTCTTTGACGGAAACCGACTCCCAACACCAACAGGCCCCATTCCCTGGGCCCTCCGCCTTTCTCTGGCCTGGACTGTGGCCCCTGGAGGGAGTAGGAGTGGATGCAAAGCGGTGGGGGTGACCTGGGTCTGGTCTTGTCTCCTGGGCAAGCCCTGGCTCTGCAAGCTGGCTGTGGGCACAGCTGCCCTCCTGCCCCCTGGCCCCCACAGCATGTCTGTGGCTCTGAGGGGTGTGGTGGTGCAGCCTGGGGTTTCCAGCTTACTCAGGAAGGGTGACTGGGGAGGTGCACACACTCGGCCACCAGGTGAGATCACAAGTTTTATTACAAAGCAGCCCAAGGTCACCGAGGTTACCTTGGCCTGGCCCTACCCTTCCTTCCACCTGTCCGGAGTTAAGGGAGGCTCTGCCTGATGCCCGCACACACCTACCCATAGGTGTAGAGAGAGATGTTGGCACGCTCAGAAGCACACGTACGTTTTTACGTGACAGTGACACCAAACACAGGCACACTCCCATGTGGAGGTACCCCCCACCCCCTCGCATGCACGCACTCACGGGTACGTACAGACTAGACGCAGGAATCCAGAGTGGTGGGGACACTCCCCTCCCCCCTGCCCCGGGCCTCCTTGAGCGAGGCCACCCCTGGGCCACCACTGGGCTGATGAGAGGGCCCAATGGGCTGGGCACCCTGGTGCCTGCCTGCCTGCCTGCCTGCGGGCTCCGTGCTGCTGCTTCCTGGGCCCTGGGCTTGGCTTGGCTGCCCGGTGGTGGCTCTGTGGGGCTGGTCTGGTTCACTCTGGGCAGCCAGGAGAGCCCACCGCTCCCATATTCCTCAGGGTCAGAACAAGCTCAGGCTGGTTCAGGTGTCAGGAGGCTGGGGCTCTCACTTGGCCTAACTCTTCAGCAAAGATTCCTGCCACAGCTCCCAGAAGCGGCATGGGAGAAGAGGCCAGCAGGGCCCCCCAGATGATTAACGTCGTTCCTGCAGTCGGTGGGCAACTGGCTGGCCTCCGGCCTGGCGTGGGACGCCACTGTGGCTGCCCCTGTCCGGGACCCCTGAGTTCTGCGGAGCCGGCGGCAGCCCAGTAGCAGTGTGAGGGCTACGGCATCGAGCAGCAGCTCCAACAGCTCCAGGACAGAGAGGACAGATGAGCCGAACCACAGGCTCCAGAGGCTGCCCATGGCGGAGAGCAGCTCGGGCACCTGCAGGCATCAGTGGGCCGTGAGCAGGTGCACAGGGCCGTGCCATGGCCGGGCCCCAGGGGGTCTGACCAGGGCTGGTCCTGCCCCCACCACAGCTCTTGGTTCCTGGCTGGCTCACCGAGTAAACGGGTGTCTCCTCCACCGTTCGGTAGTTGAGCTCCTGGTAGAAGATGTTCACCTTGGCCATGTTGCTCCTGGGGCAGGGCAGCGGTGTGAGGGGCAGGGCTCCTCCTTGGGGCCCAGAAGGGCGAGGCTGTCAGGGGGAGGGGCCCGGGCGAGACCTCTGGAGGAGGAGGAGTGCACCCACCTGAGGCTTGGGCTTGGGCTCTTGCTCCGGCTTGAGCTCCTGCGGCCTGGCTTGCCCAGCACAGCCAGGATCCAGTCCTGCACACAGAAGCCCCGTTGTGGCCACTGCTCCTCCCAGCCCTCGGGGTGCTGTGGGGCAGGGGTAAGAGCAGGGGTACAGCCTGGTCCAGGGTGGGCTCTTTGGGACCTGTGAGGCCCACCAGCTTGTCAGCCCCTCACCCCACCCCTTCAGCGGACTCACAGCTGACTTGGAGGAAGGCCACCTCGAGGTCCCGGCAGAGAGCTTGTAGGAAGACTCCCTAGGAGAGGCAGATGCTCATAACACTCCTGCTGTCGTGCTATGGCAGTGACCCCTGACCCCGAACCCCAACACTTGCCACTCACCTGCAGGACCTGGGGCAGCGGGAGGCACAAGGAAGTCGGTGTGTCCCCAGGTCCCTGTAGAGGCGGTAGAAGCAGTGGCCTGCAGAGGTGGGGGGGGGGGGGTCACAGATGAACCCATCACCCCGACCCAGGGTGGCGTGGAGGAGAGCTTTCTAGGTTGACCAGGCCTGACCTCCTTCCACCCCCAGGGGAGGGCGGGGCGGAGGGGGGGGCGGGGCGGAGCGGGCTGGGCGGGGCAGGGCGGAGTGGGGCGGGGAGGAGCGGGCAGGGCGGAACGGGGCGGGGCGGGCGCGAGCGGGGCGGGGCGGAACGGGGCGGGGCGGGGCGGGTCTCACCCCAGGCTGGGTGCCGGGAGTAGCTGCAGTACTGGGCCCCTGCCGGCAGAGGGTAGAAGTAGTAGCCGCAGGAGCAGGTCTCCACCATGAGCTGCTGGAAACAGGATACCAGGCAGGCCTGGGGGGACAGCAGGGGACACGGGCTGAAGGTTCCAGAGGCAGCCGTCCCTCCGCCAGAGGGTGCAGGAGGTCCTGGCTCAGCTCCTTCGCAGCAGCGCACCTGCCTTCCCTGGGCCCTCCTCCCTCACCCCCTCCCCCCTTCCCCCAGCCCTCCCCGCCTCTCCCCACTTCGTCCCTCCCCCCAACTTCCTCTCCTGACCATCCTCTCCCCCGGCCTCCCCTGGGTCCTCCCTGAGACGCTCCCTTCCTCCCACCCCATGGCCCCAGACTCACCTGCAGGGTATAGGAGGCGTTGTAGAGCAGCTGCCCACCCACACCCTCCCCACCGTCGGTGCAGTGACTATAGGGGCTCCCCAGCCGGCGCACCTCGTCCTGGGGGAGGGAGAACGCTACAGTCCCACTCTTGTCCCGGCCCTTGAGGCCCCAGGGTTGGGCAGGCAAGTGGGGAGTGGGGGGGGACGGGGCGCACCCACCTCTCGGATGCCGATGGTGGTCTCGGTCCCTGGCCGGATGCTGAAACCCTGGTGCTCCAGGAAAGGTGTGTGGTCACGTTCGTGAATCATGACTTTGATGCCAGCCTCCGTGGACAGCAGCGGGAGGTGGTCCTGCTGCTCAGTCCTGAGGACCAGGCTGATTCCTGGGGGAAGAAGCGGGGTGAGGCCAGGCTGGCCAGGATGCCTTCTCCCCCACTCCGCCTGCGGCTGGCACTCACCATGGGTGATGCCCGGGCGCTGCGCAGCCCAGACACCATTGAAGGTATAGCAGCTGCCATAGGTGGGGTGGTGGAACGTCTGGAAGTGCCTGGAGCCGGGAGCCACACTCAGACCAGCACCCTCCTCTGACCCATGACCCCACTGCCTGTGGCCTGAGGGACTCTGACCTGCGCCATCTCTGGAGGAAACTCAGCGGTGGCACCCGTATCTGCAGGGTGGAGCGAGGGGAGCGGCCACCCGCCCGCCCCACCCCTACTCACCGGGCCTGGCAGTCCCGGCCGTCGAATTGGCAAGAGAAGACAAAGTGGCCACCGTGGCTCTGGTGGCTGTCCTCGTGGGCAGCGGGCAGCAGGGCCAAGATGCTCACGTAGTGGAAGCGGTACCATTCTCGGGCGGCCGTCACACCTGACGAGAAGGCCCGGTAGAAGCAGTCTCCGCCTGTGCTGTTACACTGAGGGGCGTGGGGTCAGCGCAGCACCGCCTCCCTGCCTGCCCAGGCCCGACGCAGAGCCCTGCAGAATGACGGCTCGCCAGGACCTTTCAGGCCTAGGGACACTCACCAGTCTGAAACCCACTCTGCTCTGGCCGCCCGGGTGGCTCAGCCTCTGCAGACGGACGCTGCGGTCCAGGTAGAAGGCAGGCTGCGGGCCCTGGTCGTCGGCAAAGGGGACATCCCCGTCCTCGCTGAAGTTGAAGTTGTAGAGAGAGCGGATGTTCTCCCGGGCGAACCGATCGAGGGCCCGCAGATGTTGGCCGACTGAGCTCGGCCTGGCGGGTGGAGAGGTCAGGGCGAGGGAGAGGGGTGAGCTGAGCCAGGGCCACCCCCTAAAGTCCCCCGCGTCGGTCACGGGGTACCGCTGGGGACAGCGGCCTCGCCCCATCCCCGGGAAGCCTGAGCTTCGAACTGGGCTGCAGAGTGAGGTCAGCCCGCCCCCAGCCCGGCCTGGAGCCCGCGTGCACTCCACCAGCCTTCCGGCACAGCCACTGCTCCCCCCATCTTCGCCCCCTCTGCCTCCCCACCCGGAACGCTATCCTGCTCCCTTCTCCGGTACCCCCCAACCCGAACCCTTGCTCCAGGCGGCCCAGCACCTGCGTGTCTGGGTGACACTGACCACTGCAAGCTCCAACTGGCTCTTCCTTGTCCGGTACCCGTCCCACCCCCCACTCCCCAACCAGAGTCTCAGGGCTCCTGAGCCAGTGGAGCTCCCACTGTGACCACACCTGGGGAGACACCCGCAGGCCGCAGGGGTGAGGAGTCAGGAACCCTCACCTGTGTGGGTTCATGTCACACAGAGTGACCGACGGGAAGAGCTTTCGCTCCGAGCGCACGGACACTGTCACGATGACCGGGTAGCTCCAGTACTGCTCAAAGAGGAGCCCAAACTGCCAGTACAGAGCACCCAGGGCACCCAGGAACAGCAGCCCCCAGGATGCCGTCTTGAGGCGGTTGTGGCTGGAGCAGACGAGGCGGATGGCGCCGTGGATGGTGGCGTTGGTGCAGAAGAAGGTGAACAGCTCCCGGAAGGAGGCATGCAGCTCCACGAGCCTCTCCCCTCGCCCCTCCTCGTCCTCGGGCCGAGGTGGCGGTGGCGGCTGGGCCTCATGGGACTTTGGGGAGCCACCGGGTGCCTGGGCCATAGCTCCTGCCTGCGCCCAAGAAGCAAGCTTTGGTGTGGCCCCTGCCTGGCGCCTGGCCTGACTCCCACTCAGGCCTCCTCACCCCAGGCTGGGAGGACTTCCATTCTCTGTCCCTGGGAACTCTAGGGACAGTTGTGGCCCTCGGCCGCCTATGGCACGGCCCAGCCTGCTGATGCTTGAAAGGGGCCCTATCAGAGGCTCGGGACCAGTCCTGCAGCCATCCCCGCCCCCCCCCCCCCCCCAACCCCCGGCCGGGCACCAGGCGGCCTCCTCAGGCATGCCTCATCGCAGCCAGAGCTGGGTCTGGCCGGTGGGGATGGGGACAGCGGAGGGTGTGGTGTCTAAGCCCTGCCTGAAACTGTTTGCAGGCTGGCTTGAGGCCGGGTGGGTCTCTGCTACTGTCCCCTAAGTGGGGCAGGGGCCTCTGGGGGAGGGGCGGGCCAGGTGGCCTGCTTGTCTGGGTTGTGTCCTCGGCCCAGAGCCAATGTGGAAAGTCTGGGGCCCTGGGAAGACCAAACTCTGGGCCCCAACGGCCTCTGCCAACCCTCAGTGGCCAGTACGGCCACATTTGATTGGGACGGACAGAAGCAGGCTGCTCGGCCACGTCTGGGCCAAGGGTCAGGCCTGAGTGTCGCTCAGTGCCGTGGGCCCACGGTGAGGCGTCATCTACCAAGTCGTGTCCCCAGCGAAGCCCTGTTTGTGGACCTTGGGCTTCAGGAAGAGCAGGCAGGGGTCAGTGGGCCAGCCGGTGGTGGGGACCTGAGGGCCCCAGAGAAGTAGAGCCACAGACCAGGGCCCCCAGACCCCCGGTTCCTCCAGCACACAGGGACATGGGACCCTGATTAGGCCAGGCCTGTGAGCCCTGAACATGTGCTGAGTCACCGCACGGGCTTCCGGTGGACTTTCCACATTGTCCGCATCTTGATCTGAATCACTAGGCCTTCTTGCACCCAGGGTATGGCCTCCTGAGCTCCGGCCCCCTCCTGAGGCACCTGGGGAGGGGGCTGAGCCAGGGGCAGCGGATAAGCATCTGCCAGCACATGCCCGGCCCGGTCCCCCCAAGCAGGCTGCTCCCGGGAGCTCCGGGAACCTGCATGTTGGAGCAGGCTGTAGGTATGGCTTCGCAGGGCCGCGGGTACGGGTGCGGGTAGGTTGGCCTCCCTTCCCAGCTTCAGGTTTGCGGGCCTCCCTCGTGCCTGGCCAGGAGCAGGTACCAGCACAGGGTGCGAATGGTGGGTCTCACGTGCACAGAGCTCCGCTCACATGCGTGTCCCCCATGATCAGAGCGGGCCTTCACGGGTGAGGTAGGAGCCTCGGCTGCGTGTTATAGGTGAGGCAAGAGGAGCTCCGGAAGGTTCTTTCTGAATCCAGGAACCATGTTTACCCTCCCCCAGACACGTAGCCCAAACCAGCCCCCTTCTGCCCCAGCTGGGGCTATCGGGGCAGGAAAAGGGGAGGCCCTGAAGCTGGGGATCTGGAGGACCAGTGAGAGCCCCCAGGGCTTCCTGAGAGGGGGGCGGGGTCCAGACACCTGGGAAGAGGGCCCCGGATGCACTGGGGTGGATGTGGGCACTCGGGATCCGAGAAGCCTCAAGCCAGACACAGCAGGAGCAGGGGTGACGGCCCCTTCGGACACACTCGCACACGCACGTGCGTGTGCAAATACACGCTCTCCTGTCACACGCACCAAGCCCTCAGTGGGGACTACACGACCCTCGTCTCTCGCCCCTTGTACGTGCTGGTGCTCCAGGTGACACGTGGGACACGGCGCCCTCCGCTTCCGGCTAGAGAGACCCCCAGAGAAGACCTTCCCTCCCTGCCCCGGCATGGGCACATCGGGTGCCCCTGGGTACCTTGAAGCTGGAGCCTTCCTGCGCAGGTGCCTCCATTCTCCCGTGGTGGGTGGCCTGATGACGACGCTGTAGTGGGTAACAAGGCAAAGTGGGATGTGGCCCGACACTGGCCAGGCAGCCTCCTATTTATAACAGGCTGGCTGGGTGTGGGGTGAGGCGGGGAGGGGCCTGGCTGGCGGGGGCAGGCACACCCACTCTGGACCTGGAAGGGGAAGCCATGAGGGCAGGGATGGGGGTCCTCCCCCTGGGTGAGCCTTTCTTGCCCAGAGCCTTGGGCGCCAGGCCTGGGGGTAAAGGGCTCTTGGAGGGAGAAGAGCCCCCCCCCCCCCCCCCCGATGGCTGCCCTGCCCTCTCTCCGAGCAGACCTTCCCCTCCCCCAGCTCCTGACGCTCAGATCTCTCTTGGGTCAGACACCTGACTCCCAGCAGACCCTGCAGTGCCCTGGCCCCTCGCCTGTCTGCCCGCTTGCCTCCTGACGGGCCCGGGAGGGGTGCCTGCTGCCCACCGCCTGCCCGGCTCACACCGCGAGCACCGACTACGGGTATTTGTGGCCAAGGGGCGCTGGGCAGGGGCCTCCGCTCCCAGAACTCAGGTGCCTAGGGCCAGCCGCCCAGCTGCTGGGACAGGCTCTAATTGTGGGAACAACCCAGGGCCTGGGTGTGGAGATAGCACCTGGTGGCCCGTGGCACACAGTTCATCCTTCCTACCACTTAACGTGGCCACCGCGGACCACACCGCACGCTAAGACAACACGCCTCCCACGAAGATGAGACACCACGTGTCTTGGCCACATACACGCTGAGACCACATGCTGACAACACACACCGCACTCAAGGCCAAGTCACGCGGTCTGGGGGGGTTGAAGTCCTTGGCCTCATTGTCGTTGTGTGAGGCCGGCCGGTGCGCCAGAGGCAGGACAACCCAGGACACCCCACCCCTCTGGCCCAGTTGGTGGGTGGGGGGGGGCGTCTAGCATGTCCCCAGGATGACCCAGAGGCCTCACCGTCCCAAGCGACCAGATCCTCAGCCTGATCCCAGGTTTGAGGGCGTAGTTCAGGCCCCACTGCCCCCTCCCCAGGGCAGGCTCTACACCCTGCCCCCAGGGGGTGCTGAGGCCCTCGGCGGGGATGAGGGAGGGAGCCCCACTTCCAATAGGCCCTGCTGGGACGCCTGGGCTCTGAGGAGGGGTGGGGTCATCAGCCTTGTGGCTTTGGAAGGAGGCAGATGGCCGCGGGTGAGGCCTAGAGAGGGAAGTCACGCCTTCACGCCTGGGGAGAGCAGGCCTTGGACTCACGCGGGTGTGGGTACAAATCACATCTCTGTCATTTACTGTGGGACTTGGCCCAAATTACTCAACCTCTCTGAGCCCATTTCCTCAAGTGCAGAATGGGCCTTTGTTTCCTCTTCCTGCACCAGGCTCAGAGGTGGGACCAGCTGATATCGCTGGTCCCTCCCCAAGCATCAGAGCCCCTAACCTCCGCACGGGCCTGGGGTGTCTCAGGCCTCTGCCCCCACGCAAGCAATTTCTCTTTGTGGGGTAGGCGATGTTACCGAGGGGGGGGGGCACACACTGTCCTGCGGGAGGCCCCCTAGCAGCACGGGAAGGTCCCAGGTGCTCTGGAATGAGAGCAGGGGTAGCCTGTGGCTCAGGAGGCTGAAGAAACGAGCCTCCAGGAAGGACGGCCCTGGAGGCCCCGGCTCAGGTCTGGCCAGAGTCCCTGCCAGCCAAGGGCAGCGTGGAGGGAGCTTGGAGGGCGCCCCTGCGTTCCTGTGGGAGAAAGAGCCCTGGCCAGGGACAGAGGCGCGCCTGTGCCGATCGATGCCCAGTGCCCTGAAGGACTCGAGTCGAGTGCCCTGAGGAAGCTCAGTGCCCTGAGCTCATCCAGGCAGAAGGCACAAACCTTCCTTCCCTCCTCCTGGGGAAACACCTTGAGGACTGCCAAGGGGCCAACAGAAGCTGCCAGGGCCAAGGGTCAGCAAGCAGTGGGGAGGGGAGGAGGCCACCCCGGAGCCCACCTCTGAGAGGGCAGAGAGGACACAGAGGCTGCAGCTAGTGGCAGTGAGGCCAGCAGCCCCGCCTCTCTTCCGGGCACATCCCTTCTCCTGCCTCCCCAGCCTCACTGGCCCCCAGAGGAGCAGGATTGAGGGCTGGGGCCAGGCAGGGCGTCCCCAGCCCCTGGCACAGTGTGGGCCCATGCGGTCACTCCTCTATGGCCGTGTGTTGAAGGGATGTGTGGACGCCTCAGAGGCCCCACGCACTCCACCCTCTCCGCAGGACAGTAGGATGCTGGCCCCACCCGGAGTACACCCCCCATCGGGACTTTGAGAGCCAGCCTCCACTGAGGCTGGGTCTAGGGGTGCCAAGGTGTCCCCGTCCAGGCTGGGGCTGTCCCGAACACTGCCGGTGCTGGTGTTGCATGGGGCCCCCAGGCTCAGCTCATTCCTCCGTGGGTGGCCCTACCCTCGGGCAGCTCAGAGTCGGTCCTAGGAGATTCTGGTGTGACAGAAGTGAAGTCGAGCCCACGGCCTCTGCATGTGTGCTGGATTCCCGGTGGGCACGGGCGGGTGGGGGTCATCCTCCCTGGGCCTGGGGGCTGGCCCACCTGCTTCCAGGAGGGTGAGGGGCCTTCCTGGTGCAAATGCAGAGTCCCCTCACTCCCCCAAGCACTGACCACAGTGTGAAGCAGAGGCTCTGGCCAGCACAGAGGGGGCTCCCTGAGGTGCCTCCGGTCAGTTGGGGGTGGGTGGAGCTCAGGGTCTGCCCAGTGTTCCCACTGGAAGGGGTGGGGTGTGCGCACTTCCTGCCTGGTCACCTCCAGGCTGGCTCTTTGGTACCCTCTCTTGAGCCCTGGTCCCATGGTCCCTACTGGTCACATGCAACTGAGACCCTCAGGTCCTGCCCTGGGGCGGGGGTGGCAACCGGTGGTGGTGGTGGTGGGGGGGGTGTTTTCTTGGCTCTAACCCTCTTGGCTTCCTGGCAGCTCTTCTGACACGGAGCATGGATCCTGGACCCAAGATGCTCAGGAGTGAGCATGGTCATCTTCTCCCTGCAGCTTGGCCATTGGCGGAAGTGGCAGTGGTTGGAAGGAAGTCTGGCAGGAAGGTTAGCTCCAGCTTCTTCTCCAGAAGGGTGGCTTTGGGGTTTGAGAAGGTCTCAGTTGTCGTTAACTGCCAGCCTAGCTGCCCACTCCTGCCTGACTGCTGAGGCCACCAGCTCTACGGCCAGAGGCCTGGGCAGCGCGGGCCTTGTTGGCCCGGAGGGCAGCATAGGTGGGGCCGGTGGGCGAGGGTCTTGGCAGGACCTGGTGGCCACATCTGTCTCGGGAACCTTCTTCCTCAGGTGTGACTCAAGGGTGCTTGGTGACCAGGAGGTTGGGACTGATGCTTTTCCATCAAGATGCAACCCCACTGGCTCCCCCACTTTACACAGGGACCAACTGAGGCAGGAGAGTGCCTCTACCTGCCCGAGGACCCAGGCCCGTACCGCCACTGCCTATGCTCTGCAGGTGTGCGTGGGAGCGTGCCAGACACACCTGTGCTTGAACCCCAGGTGCCCTGGGGTAGCCTCCCTTACATAACTTTCCATGTGCTAAAAAGAGCTGGGCCCGCCCTGCATGGGGACGGCAGAGCTCTCGGAGGAGGCAGAGGAGTGAAGGCACAGGCACGATGCTCAGTGTAGCAGCAGGAGGCCAAGCTCCAGAAACTGCCAGCCTCCCCACCAGGCAGGCAGGCCGGGACTGGGTGACGTGGTAGAAAGCGGAAGCAGGCTGGATTCCCACGGGTCGACTCACCTGGCAGCAGACTGGGGGACGATGGGCACTCCTGCTGGGTTCTGCCCAGGGCCTGGGGCCAGATCCTGCCTGAGATGCCCCGGGTGGGCCAGGGTCAAGGGTAAGCATGGCTGCCTGCCCTCTGCTGGCATCTGTTAATGGTTGTGTGATCAGTCACCTCGCTGACTTGTGGCCTACACCAAGAGGCACTCAGGGGCTTGGTGAAGGGTTTGGAACACCAGCGTTGTCCCACAGAGCCATGCGGTCCGGCACGTGGTTTCCAGACCTGTCCAGGCTGATGGTTACCACCTGCCTCATAGTCGCTATGCAGCACTTCCCCGGACACAACCTGTGAGTGGATACCCCAGCCCCCGCTTGGCCCTGTCCCGGGTTTTCTCTCCAGGGAGGGCAGTAGGCAGTACGTGTGCTGGCTTACTCAGCTGCCCAGCCCACCCCGCGTTCAGACACCAACTCTCCTACCTCCTGTGTGCCGTCCTCACGTCCCTCCAAGCCTTCCCCCACGGCACTCCTGAGGAGCAGAGAGGGCCAGCCCCAGGCCTCTGCAATCAGGACCCTTTTGATGCTGGCCCTGGGAGCAGCAGCTGCACCTAACTGCTTCAGGCATACTCACAGTGGCCAGGCTCTGCCTCCCCCTCCCCCAGGGCCAGGGAGGGGACTGTGGGAGCAGAAAGCAAGCCTCAGTGCAGTGTCCACTGTTGCATAATGACCCCATTCATGGGCTGGGTGGAAAATTCAGTTGGGGAAACAGTGAAACTATTTTTATGAGGCCAGCTCTCGCCATAGGCAGGGGCTGGACAGGCTTGCCCATGGCAGACCCCACCTGGCCCAGGTTCTGGCAGTGCTCCCCATCCCCATGCCTCACTGGTGGCCAGACAAGGAGATTCAGGACGTGACTCTCAGGGGCCCTGGGCAGGTTCAGTTACTGATGGGGCCGGAGGATTCCAGCGCCTCCAGCTCTCTCCTGTTAAGTGGGCACAAGGACTGCGCTCCCCAGGCCGGATGGCTCCCATCCCGTGGAGGGTAGCATGGTGGGAGGGTCGGGGTCCCAGTGAACTCAAGGAGGAGTTCACGCCGGCACCTCCGGAGACACCCTTTGACGGAGCTTGTCTGTCTTCCTGGGATTGGCGCGCCCCGCTCTCGGCCAGGGTTCATGGGGAGGTAGTGTGCAGAGTGAGGGGATCCGGGACCCCTGCGGCCGCTGACAACCCCTGGGGCCGCCCGCCGACAACGCTGTAGCGGAAAGATGCCCAGGAGGGCCTTGGCGGCCTGACCAGATCAGCGGAGACACCGCAGGTTCGACCGCCCGGAGCTGCCCGCCGAAGCGCATGCGCCCACCGTCCCGCGGCCCCCGCCCCAAGGAGCTGCCCGCTAGTGCGCACGCGCCGACGCTCTCTCCCTTGCGGGGCGCGAGGCGGCAGCGAGACGCAGGCGACGTCCGCCCGGCCGGCTAGAGCGGCCACCCCGGGGCACGGCGCACCGGAATCGGAAGTGGGGGTGAGCACAGTTCCCCCGCCCGCCCCGTGAACGGCCATCTTGCAAGCTTAGGCGGCGGCGGCGGCGGCGGTGGCGGAGGCGCTGCAGCGGTGGGGTGGGCTCGCTCCCGGCGCGGTGAGGCTCTCCGGCGCGGGCCACGCTCTTCCTTCCCTGCTCCGGTCTCGACCACGGCGAGCCTGAGCGCGGCGGCGGCCCACGCGCGGCGACGGGGAGAGGTGAGCGAGCGGCGCGGGCCTGAACCGGGGCTTCGGCCGCGCGTCCGCCCCGCTGGAACCGGCCCGCGCGGAGGGTTCGGGGCCGCCGCGAGCCTTGTCGCCGTTCGATCTGCCGCTCGAGGGGCCCGGGCCTGGAGCTTCCGTGCGCGGAACCTGAGGTCGGTTACGGCGGGGCGCCCGGGGCTCCGGGCCGGGGTGGTCCTGCGGCCAGCTTGGGGATTTGGTTGGCCTCACGGCTGGGGCTCCCACGGAAGGCCCTCTTGTTAGTGGCACGCTTGCGGGCACCTCCAGGAGTAGCCGGCATAGATCTTGGTTTGTAAACGTATCCTGGGAATTGGTGTTGGGGTGGCTGCCATCGAGCCCGCCGCTTCACCCGTAATCAGTACCCAAACTGTTTCGTAAATTCCAGCAGGAGTGAGTGTCCTTAGGGTTATGCCTCTTGGGGTAGTAGCTGAGAGAAAATTCAGGCCGTAAGACTGGGAAGCTCCAGTCGGCTGGCTCCACCGTGGGCCTTGCCGACTAGCGCTCACGTTGGGCCCTGGGCCAGTTCCTCGTCTGTGCCGGCCCACTCTCCACCTCTGCCGGTTACCTGCACCCTCTCAGCTTCAAGAGACGTGAACTTGTAGCTCCTTTTTCACTGGATGCCACCTAGCTGGTCTGTATTTAATTCAAGTCCAGTTCCCAGCCACTTTCTGGGCCCAGGCATGGAACAGCCAAAGAGGGGTCAAGCCTGGTGGGAGTAGAGCTGCTAAGTGCGTAAGAACACAGCGCAGCGATGGGCCAGGTGGGTACTGTGTTTGTTCCAGGCCAGTGAGACTTGGTGTAATCTGGCTTCAGTAGAAAGGAGCATCATTGGAACACTTGCTGTGTAGACTTCGGGCGTGGTGCCTCGGGCTTGCGGTCAGCAGTCTGCTGTTTTCTGAAGGGTTGACCTGTGTGGCAGGTGCCTGAGTGGTAGTGGGACTGTCTCCACTGGCCCTGGGCCCCTATCCAGCCTGTGCAGCAATCCTGGTGGAGAAAGGAGAGACTTCCGTGAAAGGCTCGGGCTTGGGAGTGTCACGTGCCCATCTGGTCGGTCAGGCCAAGGTCTCATGCCACTTTGTCACCTGAATTACGCTTACTCAGTGGGAGAGAGGTGCGGAGAAGAGAGGAGCAGGGTGTTTGGGTGCCGGGCGGATGACAGGTGTGTCCGTGTGAGGCTGGCGGGTCTCGCGGCCTGCCGGGCGTTGGTTCAGGCAGCGCTCCCTTACTTCCCGTGTGCTGACACTTTACTCCTGACATTTGTTTTCATGCTGCACCCTTTTTCTTTCAGCATAACGCTTTTCATGTTCCCCACCTGTGGGGATTTGCAGGGAACCTGAGACCTGCTTCACGGGCCTGTGCAGGTGCCGTAGACCAGAGGGGCCCCTGAGGGCACTGAGTGGGGCGAAGGAGGGGTCCTCGGGGAGCTTTTTCTTTGTCCTGAACTGAGTAGTTGAATCATAAATGTGACTTTAAAGAATATGCTTTTGAGGGGCACCTGGGTGGTTAAGCGCCCGACTTTGGCTCAGGTCATGATCTTTCAGTTTGTGGGTTCAAGCCCCGCATCGGGCTCTGCGCTGACAGTGTGGGGCCTGCTGGGGATTCTCTCTCTCTCTCCACCTCTCTCTGCCCCGCCTGCACTTGTGCTTTCTCTTTCTGTCAACAATAAATAAACTTAAAAAAAAGTTGATACCTTTGAGAGCAAGAATGAGCGAAAAGTTTGTGACTGACCAGGCAGGATCTATTTATTTTGTGTGTCTGTCCTGTAAGCTTCATTAAGCACCCAGCCTTGCCACATAATCACGCACAAACACGGTGGTATTTGAATTGCCCAGGGAATTTTTTGCGTATTACAGAGTGTTAATTTTAGGGTGAACATTTAAAAAAATTTTTTAATGTTTATTCATTTTTGAGAGACCGAGACAGAGCGTGAGCGGGGAAGGGGCAGAGAGAGGGAGACACAGAATCTGAAACAGGCTCCAGACTCTGAGCTGTCAGCACAGCGCCCGACGCGGGGCTCGAACTCACAAACTGCGAGATCCTGACCTGAGTGGGAGTCGGACGCCCAACCGACTGAGCCACAGGGTGAACATGTAAAAGACACCCAACAAGTCCAGTGTGGCGGTTCTGCTTCCGGTGAGGTGAGCCACCTGGCCCCTTTGGCTTGGCCAGGAGCTTGGGGGCAGTGCTGCGCGGGAGAGCACTCCCTTCGTAGGCTGTCTGCAGCCTGCTCCTGCTCCTGCTGGCGCCTGGAGGGCACCTGTGTGGTGTGGAGCTGGGTCGCAGGGAGGCCTGTGGGGGCATTTGACTAGGGAAATGAGGGAGGCTCTTGAGGGACTTAGCTTTGGAGCTAGGCCAGGAAGGGCACAGGCGGGTTTTCTGCCAGGAGAGACCAGGCTGAGAGACAGCCGTAGGGTTAGGGTGAGGAGGGGGTTGGGAGTCAGACACTAGGAGGGCTCGTTGGGCTTCTTTGTCGGGGGCTTGGCAGGAAGGGGGAGGTGTTGCAGTTTGTCTGTCCGGCTGTGGGGAGATCTTGAAATGCTATGATCAGAACTGTGGGTGGAGAAAGTTAATCTGACGTAAGTGTACGGGGTGGACTGAAAAGGGGAGACTGGAAGCTGGGGGGCCAGGGGCGAGTCTGGTGGTGCTTGATGGGAGAGGTAGTACGACCCTGCGTTAGGGTGATTGGAGTGGGAACAGGAGGAAAGGGTGGGCAATGACGTGTGCAGGAGGACCGCTCTGCAGGCCCTGGGGTGTGGGAAGCACACCAAGCCCCCGCTGTAGTGCAGTGGGTTTAGTGCTCTGAGGGGAATCGAGCCAGCAAAGGGGCAGGAGCCCAGAGACCTCTGACCTGACGGATCGGAAGGAGCTGTGGCTGTTGCCAGGGAAATGAGCAAGCAAAGGCCCTGAGGTGGAGATGATGGGGGGCGGAGAGTGCCTTCAGGTTTGTGCAGGCTGGAGGTCAGGGTCGAGATCCTGGCCGCTGATGTCCAGTGTGCTGGCAAGACGGCCTGAGATGGCTGAGTGGCAGCGTCAGTGGCGTGGAGGAGAGCAGGACAGGCATGGCTTCGGTCTGCCACCACTCTAGCCTGGAAGCTGCTGTCCCTTCCCATTCCCGCATACCCCCGTGTGTCCTCTGTCTCTATCGTATTTTAGACTGGCAGCTTTCACACTTTATTTTTAGCAGCAGAACTTTTTTGCCTTGCTGTCTTAGGGGAAACTTCTGCATGCAGAGCACATCAGGCTGAGCTGCTCCAATGCCTGTGAGGGTGGGGAGCTCTGTCTTCTCTCTCACCATCGCTCCCCTCTGCCTCCGAGCATCACTGAGGTGTCCCGGGCTCCACCCCCCCCCACCCCCTGAGCCAGGCCGTTTCTTCTCTTGAATGATGGCTGCGACCTCACTCCTGGTCCTCAGCCTTCAGTGCTGTCCGGTCCCTCCCGTGCCATCTCATCTGTCTCATGCTGTCCCCTTCAAGCTCTGCTAACCTGTCCCAAGTGATCCAACAGAAAGGCTGGTCTCTCTTAAGACTTGGACCTAAAAACTTTCTGCAGTGCTATTGGCTGCGTGGCCTTGCCTCCCTGGTCAGCCTTGTCAGCCACCATTTACTGTGCTGTGGCTCCTTACACAGTGGCCCAGTGCCCTTCCCCGGACCCGTGATGCTATCTGAAGCCTCTACCCGTGTCCTTAGCTCTGATCAGGAGGGTGCTCCTTTTGCCTCTTCCCAGTGTGAATGTCAGACTTTCAGGGCCCCCTATCTTCCTCCAGTCTCCCCTGTTCCTCCCATCCATTTTGTTTTTTAGTTACTTTTTTTTAAAGTAATTTTGTGAGACAGCACTCGTGCAGGTGGGGGAGGGGCACACAGAGAGAGAGAGAGAATCCTAAGGGGGGCTCACACTGTGGGATCATGACCTGAGGCGAATCAAGGGTCAGATGCTTAACCGACTGAGCCACCCAGGTCCCCCGTCCTCCCACTGACTCTTGAGCAGTAGTAGGTATGTTGGAAAATGTTTAACAACAGGCTTTTGTTGGGGGCTGGTTTGGGGTGCATCCTGATTTCTGTGGTGTAAACATTTCATTAGCACAGAGCGCAGGAGCACCAGGCCATGCTGGCCTCAGCACACCGGTCCTTAGGACCCTTTAAATTCGAGGTCTTTCTCCCGGGTAGGTTCTTTGAGGATGGAAGCGGGGCTTTGGTTTTGTTTCGTTTTTTATCTTTGACCTGGTGTCACATAAACGAAGGTTGTGGGGGGCAGACCCCCAAGGAGACTCGTCGAGTCCTGCTGGTGTGGGGGTGGGCGGCAAGTCAGGACAGCCCGCAGGCCTGGCTTCTGGGTGGCTGGCCTTTACCTCGTGGGACTGTTGAAGCTGTCTGTGGCTGAGGAGGCAGGGCGTGTCTGTCGTTCTTTGGAAACAGACGTTTGCTTTCCCTAGATGAGCAGCAGCAGCAATAAAAGAGCTCCAACGACAGCGACCCAGAGGCTGAAACAGGACTATCTTCGCATTAAGAAGGACCCGGTGCCTTACATCTGTGCTGAGCCCCTCCCTTCCAATATCCTTGAATGGTAAGGCTCCACGTGACCATTCACCCCACGCCGACTGTCACCTGGGTTCTCTGCTCGCTTGATGGGGAGGCCCTGGTGCTCCTGTCCTGTCGTGGCATTGGGAAGGGTGCATCTGTCTGTACCGCTTTCAGACGCGGGCAGGCTGAGGCCTACGGATGAGGCCTGGTTGTCTTCCTGATGGGCGGCGGCTGGGGCCACCATGGGGTCTTCCTTGACCTCTGTCCCCTGGGTCTGGAGAGAGCACGCTGGGGAGCGCCTCTCGGGTGGGTCTGTGGGATCCATAGGGGAGGCTTCGGGGCACGTCATAGGTCTCACGGCTGTTGGTGGAGAAGTTGCATTTCTAGACTCTCCTTCTGCTCTTTGCATCTTGGTGCTGTAGAGTGGCCTGTCCTGTCTTAGAGAGTTTGTGACAGAGGGTCAGGGGCCCTGATGCTTGGGTTCCTGGCGCTGGCTGGGGCAAGTGCTTGGTCGCCCTGGCCGACGTAACAGGCTCTGAGCCTCATGCACACTGGCTTCATAGTGACTTTCAGGCTGTGCTCAGGTGTGGCCTTAGGAGGTTACGTGCTTCTACGGAAATGCTGCCCTTACTAGATTTATCGGTTCTGTGGGAAGTAAAGTGTAGGGTTGAGATAGTAAGCATTTTCTGTGTGAAGGGTATTTTGTCCAGAGAAAAGGAATTTAACTGAGTTAAAAGCTGTTTTTTAGATTGGACAGGTGTTTGGACAGGTGTTCACGGGTTCTGGATCTCCCTTCCTCAGCTTGGGGAGGAGGGGCTGCTCTGGCAGGTGAGGGAGGGTTTTCAGGGTGAAAAGGGCCGCGCGGGACTGAGGCTTTGGGGTTACAGCAGAGCTTCCCCGGCCCCCTGAATTGGCAGATGGAGGGACAGCTCCCACAGCAGTCGCAGGGTCGTCCTCGTTGTTTGGGGAGCCTCTCTCTGCCTGTGAGTTCAGATCTCCAGGTTCAGTCGTTCACAAGGAGGATCGATCGCTGAGATTTGTTTCCATGGAAAACCAGCAAAATTAGCAAAGGGACAGACAGCGCGCTGGAGTCGGAGTCCATAGGAGACCGACACGAGCCCCCCCAGCCCTGCTGTGACCACACACATGAGGTGCTGTCCCCCAGGGAAGCCTATCAGAGACCCAGGACGCAAGATTGCCACTTGGAGCAGGTCATGTGCCTCCGCCCGGCACCTCCCAGTGTTCCAGACCCCCAGCAGGGAGGCTGGCTTCCTTCTGGCACGATCCATGTCGTATCGTTGGCATAAACAGTTTATGTTGCATCGGGGTGGTGAGCCCCTCTCCCCACTCTGGAATCCAGTTCCCAGACTGGCTGGGGACAGTCGTGTCCGGCCTGCTGGCTGGGCTCTATCACCTGCTGGGGGTGTCCCCCGAGTGCCGTGCTGCTTGGCCACTCAGGCTGCTGGGCTCTCTGCTCTTGCTCGCTGCCCCTACCCAGTGTTCCCAAACTGGACCCCGGAATTGGGAGCAGTGACAAATTAAGGCCACGTTCCTGGGTGTGTCACGTGCTTAAGCTCTGAGACTTGTTCCTGGTCCACCAACACAGGATGGCAGTGTTTGTGGAGTAAAACATATCAGCTGGCATGTGTTTCACCCACGACGTTCGAGTGGCATTTGTGGGAAGAGGGGTTTCCGAAGGGATGCTTAGTGACGTGCTAACAGCTGTGTCTGATTGGCTCTACGTTCTCTCTCGTGCTTTTCTCTTATATGTGAAAATGCTGAAGTCCACGCACCTCTTGACGTGCGGCCGAAGCTCCTTATTTGCATGGGAGAGTGGAATCTGTGAGTGCCGCCGCTCGTGGTCTGAAGCACGTGGGTCCACCTGGGCTTGGGCTCTGTGTGAGGACTTCAGTGACAGTTACAGGCTATCCCTGTTCTCCTGCGTGAGGCCAGCTGCTCTGAGGTCACACGTCTGCTTCTTCTAGAACGTCAACACTGGGGGACACAGAGCCACCTCGTGTCACCAGCTGTTCCCCGCTTGGCCTACTTGGTGATATTTGGGCACACTGAGAAGTGCAGGTTTCTAAGTACATCTCAAGAATGTGTGTGAAATTAGCATTTGAAAATTTGTTAATGGACTCTCGTGGTTAGAGAGTGTTAGTTTCTCAGGTGTTGCAGGCACAAAAGTACTTTGTGGAGGACGTGAAAGATACAGTTCCTAAGACCCCGTTAGGAGTGCGTAGACCACAGCACGAGTTCACCTGGGATGTTCGCACGTCTGGTTTCGGCTGGACCCCACACCCCGGCCGCGGAGGGGCTCAGAACTCGGAGTGCTTGCCGTCCCTAAAGCCAGCTCATTTTCTTCTCTCCCTCAGGCACTATGTGGTCCGAGGCCCAGAGATGACTCCTTATGAAGGTAAGTCAGTCTTCAATCTGAGCGAGGGGAACAAGAGACCTTTTTGTCTCCTGAACAAACCTCTCCTGTCAAGCACTTCGTGTCTGTGACTCACGCTCTAGTCTGCATGTCCGTTAGTAACATTGCACTTGCTTGGAGTCCGTCCTCGTTACTTCAGATCCTAAAGCGGTTTAGTCTTCAGGGGCTTTCTGTGAGTCTCAGAGGTTACCCAGCCTCTGACGTGAGTGGGGCCAGAGCCGGAAGACAGACCTGGTAAGCCGTGCAGTGCAGCCATTTTCCCCTGCTGTGTTCAGACCCGCACGAATGTTGTCGGGAAAGAAAGCCGTGGTTGTCGAGCACTCGCTCTGCCGAGCCCTCTGAGCCACGTGGTAGCCCCTTCGCGTGGGTGGGGCCCCGAGGCTCACGGGGAGGGTGCAGGGTCTGCCCTGGCACAGCCGGGCACCTCTGCTCTCCTTGTTCTGCCGGGGCTGACTTGGCGATGCTGCCCAGTGTCCTCTGGTGTCACTTACAGAGTAGACCTGGGCTCTTTCAGTCAGCGGGTCAGGGGCCTACAGGGAGCCTGGCACCAGCCTCCGGGTTTAGGCCAGGTCGAGGGATGAGCCGTGGTGGGGCAAGCCCAGGGCAGAGCTGTGGCCGGGCTGTACCTTCAGCTCTCCAGCCGCTGGGTGCTCACTTTGAGTGGCATCTGCCTCCACATGGGGGTTTTGCATAAGATTTCACTGGAAAAGAGTCCAGCTGCTGGAGAAGCACATTCGAGACCCACTGCTCTGGACCATGAGGGGAAAGCTGTGGGTGTGGGTGGGTGGTTAAGAGTGGAACTGGCCTGGCTCTCTTGAAGGTGGTTTGGCACGTGTGTCACCAGCCTTATGAGGACTCTCCTTTGACACAGGAGTCTCTGTTCTGGGAAGACGTGTCCTGGGGAAACGGGTGCAGAAGCCTTTCTGTAGGGTGGGTGTGTTAATAGTGTCACACTGGGGGCCGCCCGAGTGTCCAGCAGCGGGGTGTGGGCTTGATGGGCTTGTGGTGGGGTTCCTAGAAAAGCAGCAGCAGATGGGCTTCAGGGCAGCCTGGACAGGTCATAATTAAAATGCTTGTTAAGGAGGCGCCTGGGTGGCTCAGTCGGTTAAGTGTCCGACTTCGGCTCAGGTCATGATCTCACGGTCCGTGAGTTCGAGCCCCGCGTCGGGCTCTGTGCTGACGGCTCGGAGCCTGGAGCCTGTTTCAGATTCTGTGTCTCTCTCTCTCTCTCTCTCTCTCTCTCTCTCTCTCTGCCTTTCCCCTGCTCGCTCTCTCTCGCTCTCTCAAAATAAATAAACATTAAAAAATTAAAAAAAAAAAAAAAAAAAAAAAAAAAGAGGGGCGCCTGGGTGGGTCAGTCGGTTGAGTGTCCGACTTCGGCTCAGGTCATGATCTCGCGGTTTGTGAGTTCGAGCCCCACGTCGGGCTGTGTGCTGACAACTCAGAGCCTGGAGCTGCTTCGGATTCTGTGTCTCCCTCTCTCTCTGCCCTTTCCCCACTTGCATTCCATCTTTCCTTCTCTCAAAAAGAATAAACGTTAAAAAAAAAAATACTTGTTAAATACATGTGTGTTTCTAACAAACTAGGAATGAGCATGTTTTCTTTCTCACAAGTGGGATTTTAAGGTTTTTTTTTTTAATAGTTTTAATATTTTTCCAAAAAATTGTGAACATTTAGTAATTTTGTAACCAGGCCTGTTGCTGCTGGAAGTGAACCTGGACAGGGGTGGAGGTGGCAGGGGGAGGAAGGGGCAGGCCCCGAGTGGAGGCTGCTGGAGGCTGCCGGGCTTGGGACCGCAGGAGACCCCCCCTCCCACCCCCAACCCCCAGACCCAACCCTGTCACCAGGGCTTCTTTGTGTGTGGTCCTGCCCTGTGTATCTCCCTGCTGGTCATGGCCTTCAGGCCGTCTCCTCAGAGACCAGCTTTTCCTGCTGTTCCTCCTTCCCCTTCTTTCTTCTTTCTCTCCCCCTCCTTAGCCTTCTCTCCCTCCACTGCCTGCCTCCCTCTTGCCCCTCAGCACCTGCTCCTGGCTCTTCCCCTGCTGTCCATCCTCTCTTGCGCTCAGGGCCGCACTCTGCCCTCTGTAGCCCTGCCTTCTGCTGACCATTCTCCTCAGGGTCGATGAGGGGGCCCCCTGAATTGTCAATCCGAGGGATGGCTCTCCGGCCTCGGTGTCTGGGGTTCTGTGGACTTTGATGGTGTGGGCTCCTTCCTCCACACTTGCTCCTTCTCTGGCTTCCGGATGTTCCGACCCCTCCTTCCCAGTCTCTCATGGCTCTGCACCCTGGCCGTGTCCGTTCGGCTCAGCATGGGTTGAGCGCCGACCCTGTCCTTGCTCTGGGCTCTGCGCCCACGCTACTCCTGGCAGATTCCAGGCACACCGATCCTGACGGTTCAGAAGTGGCTTCCCGCTGGTACAGGCGTTGCTGAGGATTCTCCCTGAATCGATCTGTGGATTTTACCCAATCCTGTCAAAGTCCTGGCACAGTTTTTTGTAGACGTACGCAAATTTATTCTGAGATTTTTATTGTAAAACGTACACGGAAAGGCAGAGGACCCAGAGCAGTTGAAACAAGAACAGAGTGGGAGGAGTCAGTCTGCCTGGCTTTGAGATGCCTGAGCTTCGGTGAGCCGAGTGTGGAGGGAAATGCGGGTCAGTGGAACAGAGAACCCAGGAGCTGCTTGGCACCGCGGTGGCCCACGGATCTTTTGTTGTTGTTGCAACGGAGTTGCAGAAGCAGTTCCGTGGAGGAGGTGCGTGGTGCGACGCCGTCCCTACCCGGGCGCCGTCCTCCCTGGCCTCTGTCCGGGGCCGCCGTGCTCTCTGGGGTTTCCGCCCCCAGGGCTCGGTCAGGGCTGTGCTCGTCGCTCGTCTGCCTCTGGACGCTTGGAATGAAGGATGCGGGAGCTGCCGGCGTGGGGGTGCGTGCGCTTCTTCTCTGCACTCCCCAAGGGCTTGACCTCTGGGTGAGGCTCCGCCCTCCCACGCCCCCTGCTTTGCCTCCTTACCTCTCAGGATGAGCCTCCCCCCACAGACCCTCCCGGAGTTCATCTCGTACGCTTGACGTTGCACGTCTGGCCGTGGGGGTTGCGTGCGTCTGCGGTCCGGCGCGCGCCGCCCGCCTTGCGGCCGCTTCCCCGGTTTGCGCGGCAGCCGTCCGCTCCCTGTGCGGTTGCCTCTCTGCGCGGCTCCTGCCGAGCGAGCCCTTCCCTCGGAGGGTAGCAGGCGTCGGCCGGCTTTCACCTGGCGTCTCTCGGGTGGACGCAGGAGGCGGGGCTGCCGGGTCAGCGTGGGTGTTGACGTTCACGGGCTCGCCGCGAGGCCGCATCCTCCTGCCCACCTGCCCTCCGCTGCGCTGCGGACGGAGCCGTTCCCTGAGCGGCCGGCTCCAAGCGCACGTCGGCCGAGCCTGCTTCCTCTTGAGAAAAGCACCTGTTTGTATCTCTTGCTTTTTTTCCAGTTGGGCTTTTCTCAGCGATTTCGGCTGACTGTGCCTCGAGTGTCGTTCATAGTGCTAGTTTCTCGCTCGGGGGCCCGTCTGGCTGTTGAGTCGGCCTCACGGGGGACACTCGCTCACGTCATCCCTCCGGTCCTGGCAGAGCTTGGAGTGGGAGACGGCACTCACGTGAGGCGGCCGGGGCGCTACGACCCGTACGAGACGTGGGGAGGCCCGACCCGAGTGGCGTGAGAGCAGACGTGTGTGGTGCGTCCCGGTCCTTGAGGTGGGGCCCCACCCAGGGTGCTGGGGACGGCAGGGGGCCCGGGTGGAGGACGGGGCGGCACTCCTGAAGCCTCGCTGCGCAAGCACGCACGTGCATACACATCACTGGGTGTCCGGTCAAGTCACGTCCCGTGTCGCCTGCCTGCAGTGGGCCCGGGGCTTTGCGTTTCCAGCAGGCTCCCAGGTGCAGCCCCGAGAGAAGGGTGTGAGGTGAGGTGGCCCGTGGGACCGTGAGCCGAGTGGGCAGGGGCGAGAGCCTTGAGGCCCGCGAGGTCATCCCAAGTGAGCAGTTGGGATCGGTTTGGAGGCGTGGCCAACAGGGCTTGCCGGTGGAGGAGGTGTGAGGTGATGGCGGTGGGTGGGGGCAGCGGGGCCTCCCAGGTTTTGGTGTGAGCGGCCAAGAGGGTGGAGTTGCTGTTCGAGGGAAATGGGTATTGTGTCTCGGACCTGTCCGGGCAGTGTCGCCCGGATGGTCGGCCCGTGGGTCAGCAGTGGGGGGAGGAGCCCCAGGGGGCCAGGTGCAGGTGCCAGTTGGAGACATCCCCGTGTCACGTGAGCCTGAGGACCCAGAAGTGTGAGTGGTCAGGGAGGGCACCAGAGGAGCCAGCGGCCAGTGCTCGGGGCAGTGGGACGGGAGTGGGGAGCCAAGGTGGGGTGGCGCCCAAGGAGGCAGGGGGCGTGGTTGTGAGGTACGGGGGCGGGCTCTGCTGATCTCCGTGCCGGATGTGGGGGAGCGCGGTGGGGGCGGGAGCCTCGGCAGGGTGGACCTGGATGTGCCTCTCAAGGGGTTTTACATAAAGGAGGGGGAGTGGGGTGGGGTCAGGTGTGTTGTTGTTGTTTTTTTTTAAACATTCATTTGTGAGAGACAAAGACCCAGCACGAGTTGGGGAGAGGCAGGGACAGGGGGAGACGGAGAATCCCATGCAGGCTCCACTTTGTCAGCACAGAGCCCGATGCAGGGCTCAGGCCCACGAACTGTGATATCGTGACCTGGGCCGGAGTCAGAGGCTTAACCGGCTGAGCCACCCAGGCGCCCCTGGTTTTTGTTTTTCTGAGATGGGAGAGTCACATGATGGCAGTTGGTTGCTGCAGGGTGTCATTCGGTGGAGAAGGAGAGACCAGGAGTGCGGGAGAGGGGTCTGGAATAGGGGTGACCTCAGCCGACCTGCTCAGGGGTGGGCGAGAGGACCCAGTGAGGACCTGGGTACGGCTTTTCCTCTGAGGCTCTGTTCTCAGTGACAGGGGGCCCGGGAAGGGTGAGCAGGGTTGTGCATGTGGGGCAAGGGCCACTCTTGATTTGTGGTCATGAGCCCCCAGTGAGACTGCCAGCAAGATGCTCGTGTTCCAGGGGTGGTCAGCCGCTGGGCCCGGGATGAGGGTGGGGGGGCGGCGCTGGCAGGGTGGGGGCCGAGTGGGAGACTGAGGGTCGTGGCACCAGCCTGAGGGCTGGAGCGGAGCTTGGTGCCTGGGGCTGCCCCACAGGGGGTGCACTGTAGACCGTGACAAGGCTCTTTCTCTGTTTTGCTATAGGTGGCTATTACCATGGAAAACTAGTTTTTCCCAGAGAATTTCCTTTTAAACCTCCCAGTATTTATATGATAACACCCAATGGAAGATTTAAGTGCAATACAAGGTAAGGCATTTCTGCCGTGCTTCTCAAGTGTGAATGTGGTCATGACGAGTGTGTGTGCTCTGTTGAGTGGGTCCCTGTCTTGCAGGCTGTGTCTTTCCATCACGGATTTCCACCCAGACACGTGGAACCCGGCCTGGTCCGTCTCCACCATCCTGACTGGGCTCCTTAGCTTCATGGTGGAGAAGGGCCCCACCCTGGGCAGTATAGAGACGTCGGACTTCACGGTGAGGGGTGGAGAGCACGGCTCGCATGTTGGGGGGCTCCCGCTCATGTCCTCGGCAGTGGGAAGAGCAGGCCGGGCTTCCCTCCAGGGACAGCACGGGGTCTGGTCCTTGTCGAGTGGTCTTTATTTACTTATTGTCTAAGTGGGAACTAAGTTTCATGTCGTTAATTGACGATAGTGAAAGACGAACAAGCCTTGATGAGGCTGAATTAGTTTGTGGTGAACGGCAAGTTTATCGAGTGCTTTCAGCAACACGAAGACAACAGCTTTTGAGGATAAAATGTGTGTAGAATGTGAAAGAGTTGAAATTAATCTTCAGGCTGATATTTCCCTTCTGTTTCTTCCTAGAAAAGACAGCTGGCGGCACAAAGTTTAGTGTTTAATTTAAAAGACAAAGTCTTCTGTGAATTATTCCCTGAAGTCGTGGAGGTAAGGCACAGATGCTGGCGGTCCGTTTTGCGATGCCCTCGCCAGGAGCACTTCCAGATTTGGTTCTTCCGGAGAGAGAACTGTGCTGCTGTGTGTCCCTTTGCTGCACACACACAGCACACAGGGCGCCTGTTCTCACACGCACCTGTAGGTGCTGACTGGCAGGTGCAGCCCTGCCCCCCTCCTCAGGGCGCAGGGCTCCTCGGGTGGGCTGCTGGGCTGTGGGGAAGGGCCTGCCAAGAGGGGCTGGCATGTACCCTCATCTTCGCTCTGGAGCAGGGTAGGCCGCACCCAGGTCGAGGCCACAGTGATTCTGTGTCGCTTGGACCTGCTCAGTCTAGGCCCTGAGCGGCGCAGGCTTGGTGTTTTTGACGAGTCCCTGGGTCCCCTCATCTGTTAAACAGAGTTAAGAGCGCCTCCCGCTTCCGAGGGTGAGTGTCGGGCCGGTGACCACTGGCCTCCCAGGCAGGATCTTTGTGGTGGATCTTAGGACCCTCCCTTGTCCTAAAGGAAGCAGCTTACTTAGACCAAGCCTTGTTCCTTCCTGTTTTTATCTTAGGAAATAAAACAAAAACAGAAAGCTCAAGATGAACTCAGCAGCCGACCCCAGGCTCTCCCCTTACCAGACGTGGTTCCAGACGGGGAAACACACCACGGTCAGAATGGGCTTCAGCTCCTCAACGGGCACGCGCCGGGGGCCGGGCCGCACCTCGCGGGCCTCCAGCAGGCCAACCGGCACCACGGACTCCTGGGCGGCGCCCTGGCGAACTTGTTTGTTATAGTTGGGTTTGCAGCCTTCGCCTACACGGTCAAGTACGTGCTGAGAAGCATAGCGCAGGAGTGAGCCCCGCGCCACAGCCGGCAGAGGTGGTCGAACCGAGGGCACCGTGCCCGAGCTCGCCATGGGCTGGCTGGACGTGCCGCCAGGCGCAGGGTGGACCTGCCTGACTTCTGGGGTTAGCTTTTTAAAAACCTTTAAAAGGAAAACAAAAACCAAAGCGTGTAATTTGGATTTAGAGGAGGTGCAAGATTCTCAGCTCCCTGTCCTCGCCCTGGGGTCTGTTGGGAACCATGGAGCTTGGGTGTCGAGGAGGGACCTCATGCTTTGGTTTTATAGCTTAATCTCCTGTATCGTCTTTCGGACCTGTTTTAGTAAACCTGTTTTTCATTTTACTAGATTTGGTCACTTAAAAATACAAAACTCGATTAGCAAATACTCTGCGTGCACTTCTTGGTCCAGTGGAGCCCTGGCTCACCAGGCAGGAGCAGTTCCCACAGCTGTGCCTGGCCAGAGGGCCCAGGGGCCTGGCCAGGGGGCCCCAGGGGCTGGCCAAGGACGGCCACGGACGGGGGTCCAGGAGACGTGGGGGTTTGGCCTCAGCGTTTGAAACGTGTTTGCATTCTCTTGGAAAGAAGCAATCCTTCCTAGCAAAGTGGGTTCTTGTTTTGCTGAAGTTGAAATTCCACATCCGCTTGATGTCTGACCACAAGGTGGCGTCCTTTGTTCAAAGAGCCACCCTATCCTCTGCGGTCCCGAAGGCTGCTTTCACTTTACCCCCCACCCCCCACCCCCCCCTTTCCTCCTCACCTATGCCAGGCTGGGCTCCCCACTGCCACCTCCAGGTTCCTGGCTACTGCAGGGGTGACCTTTGGTACCCACAGGACATTTCCTCTGACCCCAGCAGCCCCATGGAGTTCTGCACCTGACAGGCTCCCCTCACACTTGGCCCAGATCTTGGGTGTACCCTGAAGATAGGCTCCTGTGTTCCTTTTCACAGCTGCTCCCTGTCCGGTGTGGGCTCTTCCCCTAGAAGACCACACGCAACTGGGCATCAAGAGGAGGTGAAGGCTGCCCCGGGAGGACTGGCCTGAGTTGCGGGCGGGGCTGGTGGGGTTAAGCAGGCTCCCTGGGTCGCTGATGTCTTCCGTTAAGCGCCTGCTTGATCGTTTCCCTTGCACGTTATTTGGAAGCACCGTGTCTGTGAGTCATGGGCTGAGGTGCTGTGATTTCACTCCAGAGGCCAGAGGGGGCTTCAGGTGCAGCCACGCGCTTGTACATTCGACTTTGGGTTTTGATCAGTTTATTTAAAATTGCCCTATAATTTACCACTTGTGTGTATTTAACCCACTCGTGTGAAAAAGAACCTTTCATTATATCTTTGTTCCTAAATTTTGTGCCGTTTGAGTCTCTGTTGGCGGCAATGCAAGTCCGTCTCAGCCCGGTGCCAGGCTAGCCGCTGGCCCATGGGCAGGCCGGCGGTTGGGCCTGTGAGGGGTGGGGGGGCTGGAGCTGCCGCATCTGCAGCTCGGTGGTGCCCCAGGAATAACCGCGGGCCCTGGTGGCAATGCTGCTGGGCCTGGGTCCCTGCGTGGGCGGCGCTGGGCAGTGGCGAGGCTCTGCTGTGCTGGATGCCAGGCCTCGCCCTCTGTCCACACCTGGCTCAAGGGTGCGTCTGTGGAGGTGGGCGTCTGATCAAACACTTGGTGTTTCCTGAGGTTTTTGAGGAGGTAGATGGCTTAGCAAACATTTTACTCGACGCGGGTTATTTCTTTGCTGTATGTGAAACCTCAACTCTCAAAAACCCTTTGTCAGTGGTAGAGGTAGATCCGTGCAGTACAGAGCCTTCACCAAGGGTCCAAGGCGGTGTGCTGCCTGAAGTGACCCGAGATAAAAGATGCACTTGGGCACCTGGCTGGCTCAGGCGGAAGAACGTGCGACTCTTAATCTTGGGGTTGTGAGTTTGAGTCCCACGTTGGGTGTAGAGATTGCTTAAAATAAATAAAAATTAAGAAACAAAGATGAACTTGTCCTGTGGGGCTACACGTGTTGCTCCCTCTCGGAGGAATCGCTGGCCCCTCATTCTTGTGTGGGGTCCCCGGTGGAGGGCAGTTGGACCCCCTTAGGCCACCCTTTGGACGTGTGCTTCCCCAGCTGGCCCGGCTGAACCCCTGAGTGTAAGCCGTGCTGTGAAGTCTCTGGATCCAGGGGGAGAAGCCCCCCCAAAAACTGGTCCTGTATGGACGCTGGTGAAACAGTCCCGGAGGTGTGCCCTGTGGTCCCAGAGAAGGGCATACCCGACATTTATTTCTCCCCCGAGAAACTTCCCAGGCAGCCGACAGGTCTGGGCTGAGGCTGGAGCGGCCCTCCCGGTGCCAAGGGCATGACTTCAGGCAGCCCGCTGTGGGGACGGCACCCAGCATCTGGGCTGTGGCTGTGTGGCAGCCGGCCTGAGCCTCCCCTGCGCAGGCAGTTGATGTCTGCGGCAGGGAGGCGTGGACGCCGGAGAGCAGGGTCCCTTTGGTGGTTCCCGGCAGCCCCTGTGCTCACTGGGGGCGCTGGGCCCTGGGAGGACCCGTGGGATGTGGGGGAGGGGGCACTGAAAGCAGAGAGCTGGTTCCCTGACACTGGACCCAAGTCTAAGGGGGCAGTGACCTCCCGCAGAGCATGACTTGGCCGAGACTGCTGGACCGGTGGGCCGAGGAAGTGGCTCCTGCTTCCTGCCTGTTCTCAAGGTGCCTGGGGATGGGAGCAGAGCTCACGGTTCAGGCATGGTTGGACCTGTCTGAGGCCCATTGCCATGTGGCTCCCCCATCCTGCTTCAGAGGCCCTCTGCTGTTGGCCTGCCTTTAGGAGGACCGTGCCGGAGGCTGGCGTAGCTGGCAGTGTCCACACGGCAGCCAGAGACGGCGCATTGCCGATGGCACTCCGGCGACGCACTTTTGAGCCTCGAAGGATCAAACTGTCAGGATGCAGTTGATGGGAGCACAGGTTCCCGGCTTGCGAAGGGGGTTCTGGCAGCTCAGGAGGAGTCTTCCTGGCTACTTTCCTGACCCGGTGTTGGGTGC
The DNA here is from genome assembly GCF_018350155.1 of Leopardus geoffroyi. Lineage (NCBI taxonomy): Eukaryota > Metazoa > Chordata > Mammalia > Carnivora > Felidae > Leopardus > Leopardus geoffroyi. Next base: position 361,683 of record NC_059328.1, on the reverse strand, counting down.
AGGGCACATCTGGGGTTCCACGGGGCAGGGCACAAGGGGATCTTCTGCAGTGTGGCGCCCCCCTCAGGACCCGGGCGTTGGGAGCTCACCAGCTGGACACCCAAGAGACCTGAGGCTCCCAGTCGTGAGCTCAGGGTTCACCAGAGCCGGCCTCTGTTGTCCCTGGAGGTGACTGACCATCTCTGCCTGAGCCAGCAGGGGGGACGGATGACCCTGGGCGGACATTCCTCACACCTTCCCCACCAGGCTTGTCTCGGCGCCTCAGCATTCCTGGCAGACATCGGGAAGTTGAGGGGTGCCTGGAGGACTCCTCCACCAGGACCGGTGTGCCCCACCTTCCTCTAGGCTGGACTGCAAGCAGCAGCTCCTGCGGGGGCTGTAGCCATGGCTCTGACCTGTCCTGGCCTCGGTCCCCACGCAGGCCCTCACCGTGCGGTGAGTGAGTCTGTGCGGCTTGTTGGCTTGAGCTGGCCCTGGCGGACCCGTTGCCCGCGGCGTGCACCCTGGAGGTGGTTCAGGATGGGCCCCAGCTCTCCCTGGGGACCCGCCCACTGTTGCTCAGGTCCAGCTGAGGCGAGACCCCGAGCTCCCTCTCCTTGGGCGGACAGCTGTGGAGGGAACCGGCTCCTCCGGCGCCACACGGCCGCCCAGGGGCTCACACTTGTGCTGACCTCCAGGCTGGGGTGCAAAGGCCTGGGGACTCCGCTCCCTTTCCCCTGCTGGCTCAGGACAATCAGAAGCACAGAGGCCTGTTTGGGTGAGGGCAGCCCCTCAGGCAGTAACGGTTGGCCTCGTGCCCCAAGAAGAGGAGGGGGCAGAAGGACGTGGGGGCGGCCGGGGCCACCCGCCGTGCCTTTGCTCTGAGGTCAGTCAGTCCCTTCCCTCACTAGCCAGGCTCCCCGCTAGTGGAGGGCCAGCGCCCACTGCCTGGACAAGGCTGGGACAAGGTGGGTCAGCTGTCCTGCTTCCTGGGTCCCGCCTTTCTCAGGAGTGGGATCTGAGCCAGGCTTCGGGGCATCGCCAGGACCTTGGGGTAGGGGTTGCTGTGTAGAGGGCTTGGGGGGCCCAAGTGAGGTGGGTCATACGGAGGAAGGGCAGTTCGGGCTGTTGGTCCTGATGGAGGGCTCCCCTACCCTGGGCCACCACCCTGAAGGGGCTGGATGTGAGGTGTCAGGAGCTGAGCTGGGAGGCGGGTGGTGTGAATTCGTGTCAACAGTTTCCAGGGTGAGTTGGCCCTCGGGGGGGGGCGCGGGGGGGAAAGGGTGGGGGCTGTTTCCAAAGGCTCAGAGCGCCTGCCTGCGGGAGGCACGGCCCCCTGCTAACGCCCCATCCACGCCCCCCCCCCCCCCCCCCCCCCCCCCCCCCCCCCCGGGCTGGCCTGGGAGCCCTCGGCGCCGGCGGACCAGCCGAGTGTGAGCCCTCCCCCTTGGAGCTTCGGGGAGGAGGGGAGGGTTTATTTGGCGGCGGCGCCGCGCGTGAGGGGAGGCGGGCGCCGGCCCCAGCCTAAGGGAGCAGGAGTGCGTCTGCCGTCGTCGTGCCCGCCCCGCCGCTGCTCCAGCTCACCCTGTGTGCACATGCACCGGCAGCAGCCAGGCGCCCCCTGGGGCCGTGTCCCCGCACCGGGGCCCTGAGTGCGGCTGTGCTGCTGCCCCCATGAGCACACTGGGCTGTCCCCACCCGCAGCGCTGAGCCATCACCGAGGTCCGGAGCTGCGGGCTGGCCACCATGCACTGGGCCCGGGCTGCCGCAGCCCTCCTCTGGCTGCAGCTTGTGTTCCTCGGGGGCATCGGGGCGCGGCGGGAGCCCAAGAGGCCACGGCAGCCCGGCCAGCGCACCGAGCACCCCACCGCCACCGCGTCCAACAGCGAGGGGCTGCCAGGCTCCCCCAAGGTACATGCGGGCCGGTTGCACGTGGGTGCGGGTGTGCACGCCCTTTGTAGACTTCAGGGGGGCCCCCGGCTCTGCAGCCCTCCCCATCCTGTCCCCACGAAGTGGGACTTTGGGCACGATTTGCAGCGGCTGCTATTGGGGCATCCATGGGGCCCCCCTGGCCCAGGGGAAGGGGCGGGGGAGGAGAGGGACTTCCCAGAGGGGTTACAGTGAACCCTTTGAAGCCCTAGGTTCCACGTGCTGCCGTTTGGTGTAACTGCTAATTCAGGAGTGGGTGGGGAGGAGTTCTAGACTCCTCGTTGGGAATCCAGGTCCCCCACAACTTGAGTGGCTGGAGAGGCCCAGGCTAGCCTGGACCCTGTGCTTCCTGGAGGTCCTTACCCCGATCGCTCACTGCGTAGCCAGCACCCTCTCCGGCCTCTGGCACGGGCTGTGTTCCTGGTTATTGCAGTCCCTCTGGCCCCAGTCTGGCCCTGGGTCCTCTCTGAGACAAAAGTTCCCCGCACCCACCTCAGCCCTGGTCCTCCACCTTTCCTGCACCTAGTATCTCCAGAGGGGGTCTCGGAGCTGACTCCAGCAGGCCTGGTGGCTTTGTGCAGCTGCCCACCTGGGGGCCGCGGGACTGGGAAGGGAGAGGCCGTTGCTGGGACAGGTCCCCCACCCCCCAGCCCTCACGCCTTTGATCCTGGCCTCCCGCCTCCCAAGGGCGTCTCTGCGGCGGCCAGCCAGGCTGCTCTCAGCCCACGCGGCCCGTTGGAGCCCGGGGCCCCGTTTGCCAGACGGGCAGGCCGAGCCAGAGAAGAGTGGGCTCCCCGCAGCTTCTGGGGCTGATTCCGGCCAGTCACCCAGGGGAAGGTGCTTAGTGGCCGTTCCCTGCCCTGCCTGGCACGAGTCAGCCTGGGGACAAGCAGGAAAATCTCTATTCCAGGAGTGGTCTCCGTGGGTTGGGGGGCTGCCATGGGACACGTGCCCCGGACAGCCCTCCCCAGACACTGGAGCTCCTGCTCTTCTTGCTAGGGATGAGCTCATCTTGCACTTGTCCCCTGCTCCTGCAGCCCTTGGCCCCTAGACGCCACTGATGTACCCGTCTCTCAGGGCTCCTGGGTCCCTCAAGCGTGGCCAGGGTGGGTGGCAGCCAGGGGACCGGGCAGATACCAGATATGCGAGGAACCAGGACATTGCAAAGTTTTTTTTTTTTAATCTTTTTAATGTTTGTTTATTGTTGAGAGACAGACACAGAGCATGAGTGGGGGAGGGACAGAGGGAGGGAGACAACAGCATCCGAAGCAGGCTCCAGGCTCCGAGCTGTCAGCACAGAGCCCGACGCGGGGCTTGAATTCATGAACCGCGAGATCGTGACCCGAGCCGAAGTCGGACGCTCAACCGACTGAGTCCCCCAGGCGCTCCTGGACATTCTGAAGTTCTTGGCGTCCTTCTCTTCTCTGGGTGGGGCCCAGACCAGGGGTGGGAGGTACCCTACCCTACCTGCCCTTCCCACCCCCCCAGGATAGAGACCTGGCCTGGTCTATGGAGAGGAGGCCCTGGCTTTCCCAGGTCAGGAGGCGGCACCTGTCCCGGGCGCCTGGCTCTTGCTATGCTAGGGACTGAGGGCTGACTGCCGGCCTGGACCCCGGGTCAGGACTGCTCAGCTTGCCCTGCCTGGGTCAGCCCGAAGAGAGCGGCCAGGACTCTGCGAGCCCCATGGTGGTGGCTCTCTCCCAAACCTCACTCCAACAGTGAGGTGGACTGGCCAGCTGTGGCCTGGGTCAGAGCCTGAACAGCAGGGCCGGCTGGGGGGCCAAGGCCACCAGCTCACACACTCATGTCCAACACAAAGCAAGGCCTGTGCCTATCCTCCCCCTGGTTTCGCATGGCTCTGGGACTCTCAAGAAGCCCCACAGAGAACTCGCTGCTCTTCACTGCTGCCCGCCTCAGCCAGGGCCAGGCCTCTGTTGGGACTTGGGGGCTGGCCTTGTGTATACACAGGTGTGCCCATCTGCTTGGGAACAGGGTCCAGTGGGAGGGGACACGGTCGCTCTAATACAGAACCCAGACCACGGTGCCTGGATATCAGGCCCCGAGCCCTTGTCCTGTGTCTCATCCTGGTCTGGGTCCCCAGGGGTGGCCCGCGGTGCCCCGTTGCCACTTTTCTTGTGTGTACCCTGAGTCCTGCCCAAGGTGGCCTGGGCCCTGAGGTTCCCCGCTGTCCGCTGGGGGCAGTAGGGCAGGACTCATTAGGGCCCGGTGGCCAGCACACTAGCCCTGTTCCCTGGCCCTGCAGCCGCCTGAGGCCTTGGGGCCTGAGTTCTCAGATGCCCACATGACATGGCTGAACTTTGTCCGGCGGCCAGATGATGGGGCCTCGAAGAGACGGTGCCGGGGCCGGGACAAGAAGTCGGTGAGCCCCGGGGTCTGAACCCAGGGCAGGGGTGGCTGTGGCTCCAACTAGGACCCTCACTTTTCTCCTGCCTCCCCGCAGCGAGGCCTCTCTGGCCCCCCAGGGCCTCCTGGGCCCCCCGGGCCCCCCGGCCCCCCCGGTGCAGCAGTCAACCAGGAGGCCCTGTTGCGAGAGTTTCAGGAGATGCTGAAAGGTGAGGCCCCTGTCCCCGACTCTTCCCGCCTGGGGCCCCACTGACCCCAAGGTGCTGCCTCACCCTTTTCCCCGCAGAGGCCACCGAGCGCCGGTTCTTGGGGCTGCTGAGCCCCTTGCTGCCTGAAGGGACAGGCAGGTGGCTGGTGGCTGAGGCCTTCCACTGTGGACTGAAGGGCCCTACAGTGGTGGACGAGAGGACACTGCTGGAGCTGCGTGGCTTCCAGGCTGTGAGTGGGCTCGGGGGCTCAGGGGGGCCCTGGTCCTCTTGGGGCATCTGCTGTAGGCCTTCCTCATGTACCAGCACGGGCCAGCGGGGTGCGTGGTGCTGGGTGGGCTCCCCACCACTGGGGGGGGCGGGGGGCGGTGCTCACAGCCAGCCTGGGACAGCCACCCAGCCACATACATGCAGGGGGAGGTGACCTAGGTCAGGGTTAGCAGGTCTCGTGTGCCATGACTGGGTGGGATCCAAGGTGGCCGGGAGGCAGGGATACCTTTCCAGGTGGGGGCTCTGGAGGGTTCATCCATCCCTTGGGGCCTGGAGCCTGTGCCCAGGGGCCCAGAGGGGCATAGACACGTAGGTCACCCCCCACCTTGCCCACCTGGGGCCTGCTTGGGGTGGCGGCTGTTGGTCACAGGCGCCTCCCCCAGGCTGGATGTGCAAGATGAGGGCCCAGGCGCTGCAGCTGGCTGTTCACCTGCTATCCCTCCAGCCCACTGCCCAGGGCGCCTTCCTGCGGGGGTCCGGCTTGAGCCTGGCCTCGGGCCGGTTCACAGCCCCAGTGACCGCCATCTTCCAGTTTTCTGCCAGCCTGCACGTGGGTGAGTGGGGCCGGCCCCCAGGCCCGGGTCCTTTGCTACAACCCCACCTCCCTGGGGGGTCTCGCTCAGGGCCACCCTCCCCCAGCCCTCAGCCGCTCCCGGGCCTGCATCTGGCAGTGCGTCCTGAAGGCCCCCAGTCCCAGCCCCCCGCCCCTCTCTGCTCCGTCCTCCCTGAGGGCTGTTGCAGGCCAGGCCCTGTCTCCACAGACCCCAGGGAGCCGCAGGGCAGGGCACGGCTGCGGGCTCGGGACACCGTGCGGGCGCTCGTCTGCATTGAGTCCCTGTGCCATCGACACAGGTGAGTGGGCCTTCCTAGGGGGCACCCTGAATGCCGGGCAGTCGCGGGGGGTGGTGCCCCAGTGGCGACCGCGCTGGGTATGGGGGTGGGGTCCTGGCCCCGCAGTCAGCCGTGCCCTCAGCCCTGTCCTGCGCGCCCTGTCCAGGTCCCTGGAGGCCATCTCGGGCCTGGAGAGCCGAGGCAGGGTCTTCACCATGCAAGTCCAGGGTCTGCTGCTTTTGCAGGTGAGGCAAGGGGGGGCTGCCCTGGAGGGGGGGGGGATCCGAGGCCCGGAGCCTCGGCCAGATGACCCCTGGGGTGGGTGCAGGTGAGGCCAAGGGGGGGCTGCCCTGGAGGGGGGGGGGGATCCGAGGCCCGGAGCCTCGGCCAGATGACCCCTGGGGTGGGTGCAGGTGAGGCCAAGGGGGGGCTGCCCTGGAGGGGGGGGGGATCCGAGGCCCGGAGCCTCGGCCAGATGACCCCTGGGGTGGGTGCAGGTGAGGCCAAGGGGGGGCTGCCCTGGAGGGGGGGGGGATCCGAGGCCCGGAGCCTCGGCCAGATGACCCCTGGGGTGGGTGCAGGTGAGGCCAAGGGGGGGCTGCCCTGGAGGGGGGGGGGATCCGAGGCCTGGAGCCTCGGCCAGATGACCCCTGGGGTGGGTGCAGGTGAGGCCAAGGGGGGGCTGCCCTGGAGGGGGGTGGGATCCGAGGCCCGGAGCCTCGGCCAGATGACCCCTGGGGTGGGTGCTGTGTGCTGGGGCTTAAGCTTCATCCCTCCATGCGCTCCCCCGGGCAGGCGGGTGTCGTGGGTGGTGACATCCACTGTGGGGTGTCTGCAGGCTGGACAGTACGCCTCCATCTTCGTGGACAACGGCTCTGGGACAGCCCTCACGATCCAGAGTGGCTCCAGCTTCTCCGGCCTGCTCCTGGGCACGTGAGGGCCAGACAGGGCCCCCCACCCGCCCCCCACTGTCCTCTGTAAAACCTGTGGTGACAGCAATAAAGAGCTCTCAGCCCTCCCTGTCGCCTGGTCACTATGTAGTCATGGGGGTGGGGGGGCGCAGGTGTGGCCCTGGAAGGACGTGTGGCCTCATGTCCAGCCTTGGAGGCAGCGGTCTGTGGACACGTGAAGGGCCAGGGGCCCAGACCCCGTTCAGCACCAGAAGTTGGTCAGATGGTGGCCAGATGCCGCGTGCTGTGCCTGTCTGGGGCGCGGAGCGCAAGGCGGGGAGCCCTTGGGAGGGCCTCGTCCCGTGGGGCAGGCGCGGGGAGCCCACGGGTGTGGGCCATACACAAGATTGCACGTGCGTGTGCAGGTTCACCAAACCCCACACGTGAGCCCCGAGGGCGTTCCTGCCCACGCTGGGGTGCTGAGTGCGCCTGCGTTTGCAGGGCGGGGCCCAGCGTGGTCCAGGCCCAGGCCGGCAGGGCACCTCGCTGACTCCCCACTTCTCCTTGGTGGCTGCCACATCAGGTGGATGCAAACCCCAGGTGGGGCGTGCCCACCCGTCCTGTGGGTTTGGGGCCCTCTACCCCTACCCCGTCTTGGCTCCAGCAAACCCAGACCAAAGAATGTAAATTGATCTTGGGATGTCTGGGCCTCCGCAGAGCTGCTGAGATGCTATCTCTGGTTGGCACCTGGGTCCTCGGCAGGCGGCCCCCCCTGAAGGGCTGAGGTGAGGCCCCTGACCCCTCCACAGAAGCCTGGGGGCTGGAGGTGGGGCTCGGGTCTGCAGCAGCAGGGCCTGAAGCCCCATTTCCAAGGCTGAGCAGGGAAGGGCCTCTTTCACCCTGTAGACGGAGGGACGGGGCAGGTAGAGGTTGGAGCCCAAGGGCCATTGTTCAGCTTCTCCCCCTGGGGACCCTGACCCCTGGGGGGGGTGGGCATGGTGTGGTGGGGGGGCCGGAGCATGGGAGGGACCCTCCCTGCAGCCTGCTGGGTAATGAGGCGGGAGAGCAGTGGTGCCAGACTGGCGCCAGCCCGTGCAGCCCAGGGCTTGGCCGATGACCCACCCCACCTCTCTCCCTGGTCGTCCCAGGCTGGCGTCAGGGGCTGGGGGGGCTGAGAGGGGGGGTGTCTCTGCTTCAGCTGCAGGCACCGGCCTGGTCTGAGTGGGGACACTCTGGTAGCTTGTGGGGGTGGGGCGCGGGTGCCTTCCTGGGGTCTCCAGTGAGGAGGCTGGGAGAGGAGGGGCACACAGGGAGGCAGAGGCTTGGGAGGACACACCGTCCCCCACTCCCCATGACCGAGGTCCCGTACCAGGCTGGCCAAGCTTGGCTTGGCCACGGGCACCAGTTTATAGAGGGGTAACAGGCTGTGGGCTGACGGGGCTGCCCAGGGCACGGTGGGAGGGGACGCTGAGGGATCGTGGCCAGCACCCAGCCAGACTCGGCCGGGCCCGGGGCCTCCCTGCATCCGGGAGTTCTCCCGCAGGTCCTTCAACCCCAGCCAGTCCCCCGCCCAGCCTGGTCCGGGAGGGGGCAGGTCTCACATACCCAGAGCTGCTCCGGGGGCGGCGATGACAGAGACGGAGACCCAGAGCCTGCAGAGAGTGACAGACAGGGGATGACAGATGAGAGGTGGGGACGCGAGGACAAGGACGAACCAGGCCAGCGCCTTGGAGCCCACAGGGGGCAGGGGGCCAGGGCCAGGTTGTGGCGCCTGACTGCACCTGCCTCCCGGTCCGTCTGGTCTTTCCCCCTGTCTCTGCCACCCTAATCAGAGGTCATTAGCCACTTCGCTGCAGTCCCCTGGAATGTGCTGTCTCCAGCTGAGCCTCCGTGGCTGAGGATGTGAGAGCAGAGGCATGGGGGGCCGGGGTGGGCCACATGACCGCCAATCAGCTTCGAGCGCTGCGAGCTGGGGTGGTCACAGCGTTCAGGCCCCAGGCTCAGACAGGCCCCCAAGGACACAGGCTGGCCCCCCCGTGTGAGCAAGGGGCCAGTGCAGGGCGAGGCTCCCACAGGCATACCCTGGGCCCAGCTGCATCCTTTTCTCTCATCTCTCCTGCCTTCAGGAGCTCCCAGGTACAGCCCTCACAGACACAAAGGGAAGCAGTGTTGTCGGATGGAAAAGATCAAGGTTCTTAAGTAGCTGACTCTGGGACCTACTTCAGTGGAAGCTCGTTGCTGTATTGTCTTCAGCCCGAACTGCGGTGTTTGAAAAGCTCCCTGGGGCCTTGGGAAGGGTCTGGAGCCCCCTAAGTGGCCCTGGGTCCTTGCAGCGATACCCAGCCTGAGCAGCGTTCCAGGGAGTGGGAGAGCTTGGGAGATGGGGCTGTTTTCCTGGGCCTGGTCTCTCTGGTTTCATAGCTGGGCTCTGGGGTGGCCTGAGCATCTGGCTGGGCCACACAGCTCTGGGGAGCCTCGGGTTGACTGTTGACCCCCAAGCCCTGCCCAGGAGCAGCGGGAAGTAATGGGCTGACTTCACTGACTTCTTTTAGGGGTCAGTCCCAGAACCTCCATCTGACCCTGGGGCTTGCCAGGGAGGGCTCTAGGCCCTGCTGTGCTAGGTAGGGGCCCCTGGGAGGGGGCATGCTTCCTCTGGCATCCCCCAGCCCTCCACTGCCAGATCCCTGGTCTTGGGTCCATGGCCTGGTTGTAGGCCTTGGGGCCCTGGGGGTGGGGTGTCTCGGGGCTGGGTCACGGCCTGCCCCTCCAGTGGCCTCCATGTGCTGTGTTTGAGGGCAGACAGGAATGTGGGCATCTGGCTTGGGACAGCTGGAAAGTCCTCTTGGGGGCCAGGAGCCCCACTAGCTTAGCAGCCAGGCCCCAACCTCGGTCCGTGGCAGGAGGCTGGAGGGGCAGGATGGGGGGGTCCTGGCTATGAGCGAGAAGGCTGCCCGTCCCCTCTTCCCGTGGTCCTCCTGAGAGGCCTGTGGGATGGGACAGGGTAGGGGTGAGGTTTCCAGAAGAGCACCCTCCCCACCAGCCTGGGCCCTGGAAGAAGTGTGGACTTTAGGATACAGCCGGGACAGGCTGGCCCTTGGTGGCCAGGGCCCAGCTTTGGGCGTGACTTCCCACCCCTCGGGGTTGGACCTGGGGCTGGTGAGTGGGAGGGCCGTTCCAAGGGTGGCTGCTTGTCCTCCAAGCACACCTGGGAGGTTCTCACACCCCGTCGGGACATCCCGACTCCTACGGCCTGGGCCAGGGACTGAGAGTTGGCCTGGGGTGTGGGGGGGTCTGGGTGGGAGTATCCGTGCTTCTCTCGGGGCTCCCTGTGCTGACTTGCTGTCCTCGCGGTGGCTGCGATCGTGTCTCTGGGCCAGTGGAGCTGCCCGGTGCTGCTGTGTGTGGGACGTGTGTGGGGTGGGGTCTCTGTGCCTCCTCTGTCTCTGCCCTGGGACCAGGGCTTGTGTGCTGAGCTAGAATCACCAGGCCCCTGGGGAGCAAACACAGGGCAGGTGTCTGGGGCCCAGTGGCTGGAGCCCCCGGCCAGCCAGTCCCCGAGCTCGGGAACGGCTGTGCTGGGTCCTGGGCGTCAGGGAGGCCGGCTGGCGGGGGCTGTGCGCGTGGTCACAAAGCCGCTGGACTCCGGGGTGGGGATGTGCCGCTGTCAGTCCTCGAGCTGGACTCTCTGTGACAGCTGGGGACTCTGGGTGCTGGGGGCAAGGGAGAGGGCTTCCTCACCCCCAAGGAGAAGCTCGCAGCGCACTGTCCTGGGACAGAAGCTCACTGGGATGGCGGGGGGCGGGGGTGCGCCTTGTCTCACCTGAGGCCTCCGGTCGGAGGCCGGGCAGCCCTCTGCCGGGGAGCAGGGTGGGGCACTGCACCCCGGGGTCTTGCTCACCGGCCGGGCCTGAACGGAGCACTCGATGGGCTCTGAGTTCAGGCGGCTCCGAGCTCCGCATGACCTTAGGGCCCTGCCTCAGGGCCAGCCAGGAGCTGAGGCCTTCAGCCTCTCAGGGTCTCCCCGAGCCCGGCCCCTGCAGCCACGTTAAGCAAGGCTGGGAAGCACGTCCGGATGTCGAGCCCGTGCCTGCTCCCGCCATCGGCACGTCTGCCCACTCGTGAGTCTGATGGTGTGCACAGGCGGGCCTGGCCTAGGGGTGGGGGTGTGGTGCTTGGGGACAAAAGGCCTTTGTTCGGGGGAGTTTGGGGTGCAGCCCCTGCCCCGGGGCAGTGACTCATGGGTTCCTCTGGTTGATGATGTCAGTTTTGTAACAGCCGGCAGGTCACACACACACCCGGGGCGGCCTCGAGGGTAGGAGGGACCCCCACCTGCACTCGCGGCCCCTCCAGGCTGCTCTGTTGGAACCTGGGTATGTGAGGGGGTGGCAGCGAGAGCAGGAGTGAACAGGAAGGGTGTCAGAGGGCCAAGTGAAACTCCAGTTGTGAAGTAAAGCATCTCCAGAAGCAGTCGCTCGGCCTTCCTGCAGCCCCTCGCCTGCCTCCTGGCCCCCTGCCGTAGCCCTGAATCCCTGCCCCCCGTCCCCCCCGCCCCCCCCACCTCACCTCCGGGCCTCAGAAGCCCATCTGCAGGGGGCCCTCACAGCAGCCTGCACCAGGGCCAGACCCAAGGATGCACTTCAGGACCTTCGCCGTGGGGTCGTCTGATCCGTCCTCTGGGGCCAGAGGGACAGGGTGGGGGCCTGCCTGGGGATATGCTCAGAGGGCCTGACGTGGTGACTTCTGTCGCGGGCCTGAGCCTGGCTCTGGCCATCCACCTGTCACTTCCTTTGAAGGATCGAGTGGGCGCCTGCGTCAGGGTGCCGGGCCCCTCGGGGGTCGGGCCTTTGAGATCCTCGGACACCGCTGGAGGTCGGGGGCAGGGCTTGGATCACCGGGCTGGGCCAGGCCCTGGGTCGTGGGAGGCAGGCTGCAGGTGAGGGTCCTCACGGGGTTCCCGTCCTGCTGGCTGCAGCCTGTGGTGTTTACTCTGGAAGAAGGGCTAGTCCATGGTCCGGGTTCCCCGTGGCCCTGGCTTCTCCCCGGCCTGTGAGCGCCACCACCAGCTGAGCTCTGCTTGGCGGGCCCTGCCACCCAGCCATCTGTGAACCCTGCTGGCTGGGAGAAGGGCCTCTGCGGCCATGTGCACAGGAAGTGCAGGCACCTGGGGCCAGGGGCGACAGGGGCACCTGGGTAGGTGGCCACGGGTGTGTGTGGGAGGGCCCCTGACCATCCTGCTGAGTGGCAGCGACCGGCCAAGCAGCTTCCCCCACTGCCACCCCTGCCTAGACCTCCTTGGATTCCAGTTCCTGCTGCCCCGCCCCCCCCCCGGCGGCCAGGGTTCCCTTCCTGGGGGTAGCTTTCATCTCCAAGCTCAAGTCAAGACCCCTCTACAGAGAGCCTTGATCCTCGTCACTTCCTGGGCCCCCCCACCCCCCACTCCCAAGATGGCCCTGGTGTAGCCCTCAGGTCTGTGTCAAGGCGGGGGAGGGGCAGAAGCCACTCCACCCCACCACTAGCTTCTGCAGAGGCTGGGTCTCCTGAGAGCAGCCTGTCAGGAGCCCCACCCCAGGCTCGGGATGCTCTCCAGGTCCCCACCAGGGACCTGGTGCTCAGACTGGGGGCCACGCCTCTGCCCAGTCTTCTGACTTGGGCAGCTGAGGCTGGCGTCCGGGATGGGGTCCCACATCCCTGGGACCTCCCAGAACACATTCCCCTGACCCTGGTGCCCTGCCCTAGCCTTGCAGAACTGCTGATCTTCTCTGATTTCACTCATTTCCTGTTCTGGGCCCCTCGGGGGCCAAGGGGAAGGCCAGGAGCTGGAGTGGGCGCCCCGCACCGATGGCCATCGGCCTCCGTGATGCCCGCTGGACCAGGCCCCGGGCAGAGCAGCGTGCCTGAGCTCGGTCCATGGGATGCCTGCCGAGGCCCCGCTGCGAGTCTCCTTCGCTGCAGCCGGAGCAGAGGCCTGACGCGGTCAGTCTTCCCTCTCCCCTCCCCCTCTCCTCCCTGCCCCCCGCACCTCGTCAGGCCACGCCACCCACCGCACCACCTGCAATGGGACCCCACAGTGGGGGAGGCGCAGGGTCTGTGGGGGGGAGGGGCTCCAGAGACACCCAGCAGAGGACAGTCCCCAGGACACACGGGGCGGTGGGCTGTTTTGTTGGCTTTGAGTGATCTCAGAAGCAGTCGGCCCAGGGGGTAGGGTTACCCGGCTGCGGTGTGGCCATGGGGGGTAGTGCTGGGCCTTCTGCAGGAGACTGTGAGGGCATGAAGTGGGGGAATGGGGATGGGTGGGGGGCCAACGGCACCACCCACAGGAAAGACGGGGGGCAGGAAGGGCTGGGTCAGAGGAGAGTGTGGGGGTGAGAGCAGAGGAGGGAAGGGAGCTCCAGGGGGTAGCCCAGGCTGGCAGTGAGCCCACCCTGGCCCTGAAGATGGGGGCGCGGGTGCCCACAGAGGCCAGGTGACGGGATTATTTCAGCTCCCAAGCTGTAGGATGTGGGGAAGGTCCTCTGGGTGGGTGCCGGAAGGTGACCCCCGGGGGAGACCCTGGAGTGGAGGCTCATGGGGTCTCAGGAACGGGAAGACTCAGAGTCGAAGGTGACCCCTCGAGAGCCCAGGGTTTGTTCTGAGGCCAGGCCGTGGTTTAAGGGCAGACACAGGAGGCGTCTGCCCGCTCCCTAGGCTCAGAGAAGGAGAGAGACCTAGCTCAACCCAGGGCACACCGGCTAGAAACACCCTGAGCCTCTCTCCAAATCCCTGGGTCTGGAGCGCAAGCATCAAGGAGCAGCCGGCACGCAGACTTTGGGGATTGGCTTTTCTTGCTTGATGGAACTCTTTGGAGCTTCATCCTGTTACTGCCAACGTTTCTGAAGTTTCGACATTTTCTAGTCCTGGAACCTTGGCCAAAGCGCTCAGTCTCTATGCCCCGTCTCTTCCTCTTTCTCAGGAAAATGAAGGGGCCGTTGCCAGGGCTGCACGCCAGCCCGCAGAAGTGCCGAATGCAGGCGCTGGCGTGTTATCCTGGTGTCCCAACAGCTCGCGTCCTCTCCTGACACCTGCTCTCCACGTTGGCCCCGGGGGAGGGAGGGGCGGGGCCAGGGCCCTCCATGAGAAAAGGGGCACCACTCGAGGTGGTGCTGGGTGGCCCATGCCCCTCCGGGCCTGATGCTCTCTGCCGGTGTGGGCTGACGGCCACTTAAAGAGAGACTGGTTTGGCTGGGAGAGAGTGGGCTGCCCTGTGTCCCAAACCCCCAGTAAAAACCACTTCGGTGGTCTGACTCCCCATCTCCCAAGAGCCTCCCGTCTCCTGGGCCCTGGGCCGGCGTTGGGCTCAGCCACTGGCCTTTAGGACACACGTGTCCAGGTGGTGTGCAGCCGGCAGTGTGTGGCTCAGTGGGCGGGAGGTGCAGTCCGGGGGGGGGGCCACCCTGACCTGGAGAACCCGCCAGCCAGGGCGGGCTCTGTCCATGGGCCCCAGTATTGCCGGCAAGGTGATGGCCGAGGGTCACTCCAGGAAGGGACCCCTGGCCATCAGATCGAACGTGTGGTCTGAATCCTGACGTTACAACTGCAGTAACGATGTGCACAGTCAGCCCAGGAGAGGGTTTGTTCTGTATGGAAATTTAATGATTTCGGCTGAACAATAGGAAGTTTCCATTTTTGTCAAAACTGGTTGCATACTGGCACCTTCGTGTGATTCAAGCGAATGCTCAGTCTCGTAGGTCCCCCTCGCCTCAAGAGGCACGTCTGGGTTTTTAGATTTTTTACAAGGCGACCTTGGACGTGGCTGCCACGCTTCCTTCCCATGGGGTGTGCTCTGGAGGAACCGGAAACTACAGCAGGACTGCAACGCAGGGCAGGGATCAGAGGTCCACCCCTGGGCTCGGAACCTGGCTCTGCCCCCGGCACGTGGGTGCCGGCAAGCTGTCTGCAGAAGGATGGACACGGGCACACGCCAACTCCTTCGACGATCCCGACGTTCACACAACACGTTCAGGTGGAAAAGGTCGGCAGGGTCCCATTCTGCTCACCCCGGTGTCCCCAAACCTGGCTCCTCTTGTGAATCCTTGTCCTGTGAACCGGGTGTTCACAGGGGGAAGGTCAGTCCTGGCTCGAACTGGCCAATCAGAAAGCCGACGTTCACCTTGTACTCAGAATTTGTCAGATCTTGGGACCTCTCTGGCCCGGCTTCCACCTTCTAAAGGTAGGAGAATCGCCACCACAAGACCATCCCCCGCTTCCTTCTGGCCCAAGACTCCAAGCTCCGGATATCCTTCTACCTTTCAACAAAAGTAACCCAAACCTGCCGCTGTGGACCACATCCCCCCAAACTCAGACTGAAGCCTCACCTTCCAATGTGATAGTATCTGGAGGTGGTGGTAGCTGAGGTCAGGCGGGTGGGCCCTCTGGTGGGATCAGCGTCCTTGTAAAAAGAGACACCAGGCACTCGCTTTGGCTCTCTCCCGTCACAAGGCCGCGGTGAGAAGGCAGCCGCCTGCAGGCCGGGAAGAGGGCCCTCACCACCCAGCCCAGGTGGGGCTGATCACATGTGATTTTAGAGCCTGCAGACTGTGAGGGACACACATCTCTGGCGTTTTGTCACCGCGGCCCAAGCTAAGACGCCCGCTCTCACGATCCACGGCCCGAGAACACCAGAGAGTGGCAGGTCAGAGGTCTGTGCCTTCCGTCTGCGTTGCCCGAGGTGCACCGCGGACGCTGGCCGCGTGGCCAGGCTCCCCAGACAGCAAACCCAGGTCAGACCCCAGAAGAGCTCTGCAGGACCACACACCACTGCACCGGGAGGGGCTCGCGGCTGTCCCGGAGCCTCTCTATTGGACTTCTGTGACGGTCACAGCGCTCACTTTCACATTTAACGGGGGAAAAAGGGAGCCCGAGTGTCCGAGGATGTGTCCAGGTTTGAGAGGGGTGATCGGTCAGGGGGGCGGTGCACGTAAATGCGTTCTGTCTCCAAAAGGACGCGGCAGCTGGCGAAGCCTTTCTAAAGACAGAACGACGGACACCTCACCGATACTTGCAAGGGTCCAGATTCCTGGAACTTGGGCCCAGAGTCTAAAATAACAGATGTGCATGTGAGGAACACTTTGGCCTGCACGGCCGCGAGGAAGCCTTAAAAGGAGTCTTTTCAGAAAGAGACAATGGGACCGACTTTCCAGTGTCAACTAGAAAGAGAAATGGGCAATTTTAGAATTCTTCCACATTTAAACACACGTGCAGCAATGAGCCTACAACTCAAGCTGTAAAAACAGATTAATCCACAAATTCCAAGTTCTGATAGAAAAGTCTTCCCTTAAATAATTTAAAAAATATACTGAGACCCACACGCTCCCAACTTAAAACTCTTATCTACACGAATTTACAACATTTAGAAGTCACAGACTCGCAGCGAAGCACACTGATGACAGATTCACTCTGGAGCAACACAGACCAGAACACCACTGAGGCTGTGAACAGTGACACCCTAGACTTGCACGTGACAAATGGTACCAACACGAAACACAGAAGCAGGTAACCTAACTCGATACGGCTCTAGCAATTCGGATGAAAAGCCACTGGAGTGCGTCGCGGCGAAGGTGCAACATGCAAGGGCCCAAGGGTCAGATCCCTGCAGCCGCGGCTCTCCGGGCAGTGATTTCCTACGTGGACGGTCACCACAGGATGCAGGACAAGGCACAGTCCCCACCCCTGAACGAGTCCAGATTCTTTCTCTGTGGTCAGCTCCGCAAGTGCCCGTCAGCTCCAGCCTCTCGCTGCTGCTGGCCCCTACGTCGGGAGAAGGACAGGCCGGGGCACGGCGGCAAAGCCCTGCCAGCTCGCCCAAAGCTGGGCGTCTTCACAGCCAGGCCGATGCCGGCTGAGATCCAGGGACCGGACGTTTCTACCTGGACGTAAGGTGCTGCCCTGGCAAGCCCCAGGGGCCTCCCAGGCCCAGAACAAGATGCTCCCAAGCGAGGCCCGGTGGCGGCCGCTGGGGTGCACGGCCCTGGGCGCGCCCACCGGAGCCGGGACCTGCGAGCCGTCCGCCGCCGCTTGGCGTCTGCCTGAAAACCCGACCGGTCGCCGCAGAAGCCAGGTCCCCTTGAGGGCTGGGCTCCTTCCGGACACCCGGCCAGAACCCGTCAGCCGTGCCCACGCAAGGCCGGCGGGAGGCCGCCTCAGCGGCTGCCTCACAGGGCCCTGAACGACCGTCGCGGCGGCGGCCGCCTGGGGGCCCCTGTCCCCGCCTGCGTGCGACGCGCGGCGGGTCGGCTGCGGCCGCAGCTCAGGGGATGCCCTCCTTCCTCTGACAGCACTGCGAGGGGGGCGCGGACCAGTCGTAGACGTAGGACAGGCGCAGCTGCACCTCCTGCCTGCACAGGCGGCCCTCCCGCATCAGCGTCTGGTGCTTCTCCAGCATGTCCTCCAGGCTCTGCTTGTGAGTCACCAGGTACTGGTTGCTGCAGCCGCGGGACTTGTACTCGGTGTCGAAGCGCGGGTCGTGCTCGCGCTGGACGTCCACCGGCGCCAGCCAGGCGCCCAGCGACACGTCCTCGCTGTGCCAGGCGCGCAGGTACTCGCGGCTGAGGCGCAGGTAGTGCACCAGGTCGGCCGAGAGCACGTAGCCGCCGCCCAGCGCGTAGGGCAGGTAGTAGTCACAGAGCTGCCAGGCGGCCTCGCGCCAGCGGCCCCCGGGCTTGACGCGGCCGCGGCCCGAAAAGAAGCCCCAGTAGAGGCGGCGGCGACGCGCGGGCTCGCGCGCGCGCAGCTCGGCCAGCAGCGCGTCCAGCCGCGCGAACGAGTCGTCATCGGCCTTGAGCACGAACTCGAAGGCCACGTGCTCGTCCAGCCAGGACAGCATGGCCAGCACCTTGGCGGTGAGGTTCTCATACGCGTCGCGCAGCGCGGGCAGCAGCAGCAGGTCGCCGTGCCGCGCCTGCTCGCGCTCCAGGGCGCGCCGCTCCTCGGCGCCCAGGCCGCCCGTGCCCACGGCGAAGCGCGCCCACACGTCGCCCGGGCCGCCGCGCCGCGCCGCCGCCAGCCACGTGCCGCGGACCACGCTGCGCCGCTCGGCCGCCCGGGGCGCGCTGGCCACCAGCACGGCCAGGAAGGCGGCGGCGCGTGCGGGCCCGGCGGGCGGGGGGCTGCGGCCGGGCGGCGGGCGGGGGCCGTCCGCGGCGCAGCGGGCCAGGTAGAGCAGCCCGGCGCCGCAGAGCGCC
Organism: Leopardus geoffroyi; assembly: GCF_018350155.1. Taxonomy (NCBI): domain Eukaryota; kingdom Metazoa; phylum Chordata; class Mammalia; order Carnivora; family Felidae; genus Leopardus; species Leopardus geoffroyi. The sequence continues at coordinate 343,998 of NC_059328.1, read as the reverse complement.
AGGCCGCCCAGGGCCAGCGCCGTCCGGTGCCGCCACGCGCGCCGCAGCAGCTTCATGGCGCGCGCGCGCGCACGGGAGGCGCCCGAGGCTCCGCGGCTGGCGCGCAGGCCGCTTCCTCCCGCGGCGGACGCGGAGGGCTACGGGGCGCCCGTCACGTGGGCTCCCGTCACGTGGGCGCGCGCGCCCTTCTCGTTGGTTGCCTCGGGAGGGCCGCGCGGCCACTTCCGCCCAGGGGAAAGATGGCGGCGCCGGCGTCGCCACGGCGGGGTCGCGCCAGCGCGCGCCGTTCCTGGTCCGCCTCTTCCCGGAAGAAAGATGGCCGCGGCCTAGGCGCGTCCCGTCGGAGGCGTCACGGGCGCTCGGGCCCCGCTTGGCGGATCCTGGGCAAGGGGAGGGAGGCCGGTGAGTGAGGGCTCCGGGGCGGGGGGCGTCGGGAGGCCCGCGGACGCGCCCTCGGGCCGCCGGACCCTGGGCTCCTGTCCTCTCCGCCCACACCGACGGATGCCGCCGGGGAACTGAGGCTGGGGGAGACAGGTCGGCAGGGGAGTGGGGTGGACTCCGGTATTTACCAGCGAGGTGACCTCCCTCTCCTAGTCTGTAAAAGGTGCCCTAATTGGTAGGGCTTGGTGGAGATTTGGAATGATGCGTGTAAAGCCCTTGATTTCCGGTTCAGCCAGTGGCAGGTGTTAGGAACACTCTTAGCGGGACTCCTAAAACCGGAGCAGAGCTGTGAGAATAAGGTTCGCGTTTTTATCGTCAAGAGATCTAGTTTCGCCTGAACGGACACCCCAGGATGGCCAAGAAGTGTCGCCTCCACTTAAGCTGGTTACCCTGGGGCGGCGTTAACACCCTCCCCTGACGTCGTTTCTAGAGGAGGGCCATTCCCTGGCCAAGGGGGCAAAGCCCCTGCCCTTTGAAATCCCATTCTGGTGGGGCAGGCAGGGGACGAGGAACTGAGCAGTTGACTGAGATATTCAGCCGCGCTGCTCCTTTTGTGCTTACCAAGATAGGTAACTGTCGTAAGCGGAGAGGAGGAAGTTTCACTTGACTTCCTGTTGTCCGTTCAGTTATCTTGGCATTACTTTTTGTGCAGAACGTAGTGTACTACCCATGAAGATAAGCGGACAGTTGATTTTGCTCTTTCAAGGAGCAAAGTACAGCCTGTTTGGACACAATGTGTTTTTATGGCCACGGTCAGGGAGAGTTACAGTAACGTCAGGGGAAAGTTCTCTGGGTTTGCACGACACTTTCCTAGCCAGGAGAGCTGGGACGCAGCACTGGAGTCACACTCCAGCAGGAAAGGAAACCGTCCTCAGCCATGGGAAGAAAACCCAGCATGAGCACCTGCGTCGGGGGCTCCCTACCTTGGTGGCCGCAGGCTCATACAGGTCTTGGCTTATGGCAGGCTGCATTTCCTCCCGGGCCCACCTTAAGGCCAGCGCCACTGGCATCTCCTTGGCACCTGCGCAGAGCATCTCCTCTTGGTTTAATACCCCCGTGACCTGCTTGCCAGAGCTGTGGGTTCCTTGCCAGGCACCACTTCCTCGTGGTCTGTTTACATACAGTCCTGTTGGTTTTGAGTCACGTGCCCTGTTCTGCTCCCATGGGCCCCGTGTTTTTATTGTGCGCTCTTTTGCGCTGACGTGTCCAGGAACGTGCATGTTGCGATGTGGCAGAAATAGCTGTATGTGTTCGCTCACTTCTGTGGAGTGCCTGCTGGGTGTAGACGGTGTGACGGCCGTCGGATGGCGACGTGGGGGAGGGTGTGGCGTTCCAGTAGATGTGATTGAAGGGCAGTCACAGCACAGAGAGCACCATGGGGCAGCTGGCGGGCGCTCGTGCCCGTGGGGAGATCGCGGGCCCCAGAGGCCTGGGAAGAGGGACGTTTGCCACCCTGTGAGAGGCCCTCCCTCAGAGGGGTGAGACAGGCGAGGTGAGAGAGCAAGGGCTTGTCGAAGGGCCCAGACGGTGCACAGCTTCAGAAGGTTAATGCGTCAAGGCATCACGTGTCGGGAGAGTAATGCTGGCGAGGAGCAGGTGGCCTCAAAGGGAAGCATCGAGGAAGCAAGCGGTGGCATCTGCTAGTGCCCCCGGACCAGCCGGGGCTCGAGCTGTGTGCCCTCAGGCTGGGGTGCGGTGGCTGTGCTGCTGGCCAGCATAGGCAGGCGCTGTACCTCCTGAGCCCCATATGCCCCAGCTTGGCTGCAGGAGGGCACCCTGGCCCGTGGCCAGTGTGTCCAGGGCCACCACCGCTGGGCCCTGGGTCCTGGCGGCTTCCGTCTGCCGCTCCTCCCTGGAAAGACTGCCGGGGGAGGTGAGGGTCTCCGCTGCGCCCGCGAGGACCGGGTTATGTCAGGGGCAAGAAGGAGCTGGAGCCTTCTTTGGGAAGTGTGGAATGCAAGTGTCCGTGGGAAGTGGAGTGGGCAGCACTGTCCCGGCGCCAGCCAGAAGGGAATCTGGAGGCACCCGGAGGGTGAGGGAGAGCAGGAGGGCCCAGGCAAAGCAGCAGATATGGGAGGAGGCTGGGATGGCCGAGTGCTAGGCGTGAGTGCTTGTGGCCCCGGGATCTTTAACGTGGTGACACGGACGGGAAGGTGGCCTTGTTTCATCGTTGCCAGGCCCAGGCATACCTAGGACGACAGACTTCCTGGTGCACCAGTCTTGGTCCTGTGTGAACACGAGCAAGGATGTGTGCACACACGTGCACGTATATGTGGGTGCACACGTGTAGGTGTGTATGCACAAACACCTGTCCATGCATGGGCATGGACATGCGCACACTTACGCGTATCTGTCTTGTGCACGCATGTGCGTGTGTGCATGTGTTTGTGTACATGTGTGCACATCTGCAGAGGTCACGGGGGTGGGAAGGTGGGAAGGGGCTGGTGCCCTGCTGGGCGGGTTTGGGCGTTTGCACTGGCACCAGGCTCAGCTCTCACAAAGCCTCCGGTGGGGGAGGGGCTGCGGGTGTTCCTGTTACATCGGGGAAACTGAGGCAGGGGAGGTCAGGTAGCTTAGCCAAGTTCACAGAGCTCACAAATACTGAATTGGGATTCGGAGAGTGAATTATCACGTCCCTGGGGTCAGTGTCGATGGCGGGAGGGGTGGAGAGAGACTGTTCTGGGAACGCCTGCTGTAGGCATTGAAAAGGGGCAGGTTTAGTGGTGCTGGGCAGCCCTTGAGACGGGGCAGCTTTACGTGAGTAGGAGGGAGAAGGGCCGGAAACCCAGCATCTTTGGAAAAGGAAAAAGCAGCACGTCTAGTACGGAACCCGTCAACCCAGAGCTTCTATTTCATGTTGCAAGTAAACGCTTCTTCGGTGAAGTATCTGCTGAGGCTCCCCTGGACGATGGCTGTGTTCTCTTCGTAGACCATTAACGTTGGGGTCTGGCAGCCATGGGCGGTTGGCCTTCTGCAGCGTCTGGGGTGGCGGGAAGGCTGTGACCCCAGGCCTCGCTTCCTCACGTGTCCCGCCCCTCTCTCCCCAGCTCCTGGCCACACTTGTGGGACATCCCGAAGTCCGGACCCAGGTGGCCATGGCGTCCAGGCGGGCTTCCCTCCGTGGCCTGGCGTCTCACTGCCTCTGGCTCTTGGGGGTCATCCTGCTGATGGACGTGTCTGCCCGGCCTGCCAACCACTCATCCGCTCGGGAGAGGGCAGGCAACAGGGAGGAGCGGGAGATCCTGCCCCCGGACCACCTGAATGGGGTGAAGCTGGAGATGGACGGGCACCTCAACAAAGACTTCCACCAGGAGGTCTTCCTGGGGAAGGACACGGACGGGTTCGAGGAGGACGCGGAGCCACGGAGGAGCAGGAGGAAGCTGATGGTCATCTTTTCCAAGTAGGCGCCCAGGCCTGGGGGGGCGGGGCGCTGTTAGAGTCCGACTGATTTGCTCACCCGGCACGTACTGTGGCCCAAGCCTAGGCGGGTCGCGTGCTGGGGCTGGGTGGGGTCCCCAGGTGTCAGGGGCCCCGTGCCTCAGCACGGGCTTGGTGAGTTCCAGGCTCCCACGGTATTGGTGACGTGGCGGCACAGTCTTGTGCCAGGACCCAGGATTCAGGATTCGTGGCTCTCGGTTCCAGGAGAGAGACTGGGAGGAGCTGGGACGTGGGGCTGACTCTCTTGTGGGAGCCGCTCTGAGCGCACACAGGTGTCACACGGGCCGTGGACACACACACAGGCCACACGCGCTGGCTGTGAGCACACACAGAGGTCACGTGGCCTGGGGCTTTGGAACCTCTGAGGGAGGTGAGGGGCCTCGCGGCTGGGGCCTGAGCTCAGGAGGAGGCCCTGGGCAGTTGGACTGGGCTTTGTTTCCTGAGCCCACCAGCCTCAGCTTCCTTGTCTGTGAAGGGGGGTGTTGAGAGCCCCGCTTTCCCGGGCATGGTGAGAACGAAGTCCCGGGACCTGCCGTGTGCTTGCCGTCTACTCGCAGGACGGGACGGGGTGGGATGGGGGCGGAGCACGGGTGGAGGGCAGCGGGGCTGAGGGGCGTGGTGGGTTTTCCCCGTGGGTGGGTGGGAGGAGACCAGGCAGCTGCAGGTGGAGGCAAGGAAGGACGGGCGGGTGGGATGCTCCTGCAGGCCGAGCGGAGACGTCAGGAGCCCCGGTCACTGAGCGGGGCTGAGGGGGAGCAGCCAGCAGGCGTGCATCTGTCCTCGGCGTCGAAGGCCAAGTCTGGGCGCTGGGTGACAGATCCAGAGAGAGGACCGTGGCCAGACCAGGGCCTGGGGGGGTTCAGAGATGAGGCGAAAGGAGAAGCCGCCAGAAGGCTGTGGCGAGAGAGGGCGTCGCTTTCCCGCACGGCCCCCTCAGACGCCGCCCTGGAGGACGGTGACGGTCAGCTGTGCATCAAAGCCTCGTCCAGCGTACAGATTTTATCACTGTCGTCCGGAGTGAGCTTTGCTGCTTCCAGTGAGCAGAGGAAAGCTGGGGACTGAGCCACCGGCGGCAGGTGGCTCCTTCTTGGCGGTCAGATGGAGGCCGACCCACAGAAGGCAGCAAGGTTGGCATGCCCGTTCTTTCCTCTCCACGGTGCCCTGATGGGGTTTCCCTGGATGGGTGTTGGTGAGAGATGTGGATCCCGGAGGCCCGCTGGTGTGAGGTGCTCTGTGCACAGGGTGCAGGGGTGGGGGTGGGGGCAGGGGGAGCAGCAGGTGGGCTGCCCGCTGGGGGCGGTTCGTCGGTGGGCTGGCCGAGACCGAGGACAGAGGTGGGCGCTGCTCGTGATTTGGCCAGCTCATGCGGAGGGCGCTGGGCTCTTCTCAGGACTCTGTTGGGAGTACCCATCCCTACACTGAGAACTGCCTTCCCGGCAGCCTGGGGAGGGTGGGCTGCACCACTTGGTGGGCCAGGGGCGAAGTGTATGCCCACAGCCAGTCTTTGGGCTAAAAACCCGGTCCAGGGGATCTACCCAGGCCTGCCCTGGGCATTCTCGGGAGAGAGGGTGGCCCCACCCTGGGTCCTGAGGTCCCTGGGGTCCCTGGGGTCCCTGAGGGCCCTGATGGGGTCCCTGGGAACTTTGAACCTGTGAATGTCTTGCCTGTTGTGAGATCTTCCATCCGAACAGGTTCAAACTCGGCTGTTGAAGCAGCAGTGGGTTCTTCCTGGCCTGGCTTCTGTGCCTTAGAGCCCTTGGCACTTTCGCGTGTTCGGGGGCCTGGAGGGTCTGGTGGATGGGCCTAGGGCTCTGCGAGGGAGGGGCCCCAGAGGGGCCAGGCAGGGCCTACTGGACAGGTGATGGCAATGGGGCAGAATCCAGAGAGGGTGGGATGTCGCCTAGAGACTCAGTGCCAGGAGCAGGTGCGTGGCACCGAGCAAGGTTCCGAAGGAGCAAGGCGCAGAGTGGGGAGGCGGGACTCTTTCCTGCTGTGCGCCCACCTTAAGTGTTGAGGGTTAGTTCTTTAGCTGGTTGGCACATAGGTGGGTATGGGTACAGAGCGATACCGAGGAGTCTGGTGCCACAGCCAGGCCGGGGCCATGAGGGCTGGTGTGTGCTCAGAGCCCCTTTGGGGTTGGGCCCCACCCGCATCTCACACCTGGCAGGGCTCTGAGGGCCGGGTGTGCGGATGTCCGTGTGGGGGTGGGGGCCTTCCGGGCCACACCTGGGCGCCCGCTGGCCTGTGTGCCTGGAGCCAAGAGGGGCCTGCGGCGTGGAGAGGCGGGCGCTTGCTCAGGGGTCACGATGCTAAGGTCACATCACCTGACGTGCAGAAAACCAGACCGGCAGCCGCGTTGCCGCCTGGGAGGATGGTGTCCGTGGGCTCACACGCTGGCTGCCTGTCAGTCTCTCTGAGGGGTGGCTGTCTGCTCTCGCTTGTCATGACCTTGACAGTTTTGAGGAGGACCGCACAGGCGTTGTGTCGAATGTCCCTCGTTTCGGGTTTATCTCTTGTGTTTTCTCATGGTCAGAGGGGGGTTGTGGCTTGGGGAAGGACACCCCAGAGGTGAGGTGGCCCTCTTGTCACATCCTATCAGGGGGTCCTGTTGGCCGGTCACCTGGTCCGGGTGGTGCCTGCCGGGTGTCCCTCCTGTCTTCCTGGGCAGCAGCCACTCAGTGAGGCGGTCTCACTGCGGGGCTGGGGACGAAGCTGTGCCTCCCTCCCGGGACCGGGGTGGGGGGGGGGTGGGGGCGGGGGGCGGCGGGGAAGAACCGCCGTAGTATTTGGAATTCTGGAGGGAGGAGTTCTGTCTCCCCCACGTGCTCACGCTTATCAGCGGTCCCCTCCACCAGCAGGGACTCCTGGATGTGTGTCGTGTACTTGGGGTCCGGTCCCGCACTGTGTTGTTTTGCCCTGGCCGTTGGGGGCTCTTTCATTTGCTTGTTTCGGGGGCACCGCCTTACTTTGTGGCCCTGCCGGGGGCTCCAGGTTCATCTCGTCGTGTGCCCGCCTCAGCCGTAGCGGCAGCCACGTCTCCAAGGAGCCCTGGTGTCTTTTACTGGAGGACGGTGTTTAGAAGCCAAGATCTGGGCACCGGTGTGCGCCTTGCTGCAGCTGTCACGGCCTGAGGTCTTGTTGGCGGACGCAGTTAGATAACGTGTGCGTGCGTACCGACGTGTGTATACGTAGGTGTGTTAACTCACGCACACACGTGCTAATATGCGTGCACTTGTGTGCACTAGGCGGTGCACACGCGTGAGCATCGCTGACTCATGTTTGCACGGGGGCGTGCTGGCCCACGCACACACGTGGACACGTGCTTGCGCCTCAGCTAGCCGTCTGCTTCATCAGCTAGCCGTCTGCGCCCGCGTATGAAGCGCGACCCCGCTCTGGCTTCGCGGCTCTGGTTCGGGCCTCGGCGTCTGCCACGAGCAGGGTCCCAGTCCATCCACCCCAGCGTGTCCCTGTTCACGGTGGTGGAGCCCTGCCAGCCATCCTCATGTCCATCGGTCCACCTGTGCTGCCGGGTTCCAGAGGCCTCGTGTGACATTGCCCCTCTGCCCGCAGGGTCGACGTGAACACCGACCGGAGGATCAGCGCCAAGGAGATGCAGCACTGGATCATGGAGAAGACGGCAGAGCACTTCCAGGAGGCCATCGAAGAGAGCAGGGTGCACTTCCATGCCGTGGACCCCGACGGCGACGGTATGGCCGGCAGGGCTCGGGCCGCCAGGAGGGGGCGGTGCGCAGAGGGCAGGGGTGGGGGGTGGGGGCGCCCGCTGATGCTGCCCGAGAGACCGCCCTCCCGGCTCCCGTGTCCTCCGCTGGTGAGGGCAGGGCGGGGTGCAGGGGGTGGGCCGGGGCTTCGGGCTGGGTTCCGGCCGCTTCCCTGCTTCTGCCCCTTCAGTTGCCTGACGTCTGAAAACGGTTACATACCTCTTCTCGTCTATTTATCCTTTACCGTTTCTTTTAAGTTCGCTTATTTATTTTGAGAGAGACTGCGCAAGTGAGGAGGGGCAGAGAGAGAGAGACAGAACCCCCCCGGCAGGCTCTGTGCTGACGGCTCAGCGGGGCTTGAACTCACGAACCACGGGATGGCGACCTGAGCTGGAACCGAGAGTCGGACCCTTAACTGATGGCGCCGGCCAGGCTCCACTGCTCACGTCTTTGTAAAACTGTCCGTCGTCCAACACCCTAACGGTTGGTCTTTGCTTCTAGGCCGTGTGTCCTGGGACGAGTATAAGGTGAAGTTTTTGGTGAGCAAAGGGCACAACGAGAAAGAAGTCGAGGAGAAGATGAAGAATGGCGAGGAGCTGAAGGTCGACGAGGAGAGTGAGCGCCCAGGCCCTGCCGCAAGCCCGCGAGGGGGACCCCAGCCGGGGAGAGGGCGGGTCTGGGCCAGGAGGAGGGCCCGCAGGGTGAGGCAGGGGGGGCACAGAACTCTGCCCGCCCCTCAGCCTTTCACAGACATGCCTTTAAAACCTCAGGGACAGAAACCCGGTGCACTAGGGTGTTGGCCAAGTTCTAGAGCGCGGCCGGAGAACACTGGCGCCTTTCCCTAGTGACTGCCTTCTGCTCCGCCACCCCGTCCCACCTGGGGGCCCCTGCGGGGCCCAGCATATCCTGTTCCTCCTCCACTCAGTGGGTCGCCGTCCCCACCCTTGTCCCATGGTGTCTTCTCTTGGTGGATGTGCAAGCGTGGGAGTGTCTCTGCGGCATCTTTCTGCCTGTGACACCGTCTCTCACGTGTCCGCCGGCTGTGCTGGTGAGTGTGCTGGTGGCCTCTGCTTTGTGAAGGGTGCCGCTGTGTCCCCTGGGCCACAGGTGTTCACTGCTGTTGTGTCTCCAGATGAACGGTGGGCCCTCTTGTCTGTGCCAGTATTTGTGTATCTAGGCCTGGACCCCTGTGTCCTGTGTCGGGACTGCAGCCATACCTTCTCTCTGTTTGATTTTCCCTTTAGTCTTTAATCCCGATTCCCCGTGTTCCTTGCGGGTGTGCAGGGAAGTGATGGCCTTTCTGCGTTAACCTTCGTCCTGTGGTCTTGATACGATTGCCTAGTGGCTCCAGGAGTCTTTGTCAGCTCTTCCGGATTTTCTCTACAGGCAGTTGTGACATCTGTGAGCCAAGACCGTTTATTTTCTCCTTCCCAATCTGGGTATCTTTAACTTCCCTTTTTTCTTTTTTGTTTTCAACTAATTTTTAAAGTTTATTTCTTTATCTTGTAATGTTTGTTTACTTTAGAGAGAGAACGCACACACAAATGTGGGGAGGGCGGTGGGGGTGGGGCAGAGGATCTGAAGTGGGCTCTGTGCTGCCAGCACAGAGCCTGATGCAGGGCTCAGACTCATAAACCTCGAGACCATGACCTGAGCCAAAGTCAAGAGTCAGCCGCTTAACCGACTGAGCCACCCAGGCGCCCCTTTAATTTCCTTTTCTTATCTTACCGCGTTGGCTGGAACTTCCAGTACAGTGTTGAAAAGCATCTTTTTCTTGTTCTGATCTTCGAGGCAAAGTGTCAAGTTTCTCACCATTAAGCATGACGTGAGCTGTAGGTTTTTTGTGGATGTTCTTTGTCAAGTTGAGGAAATTCTAATCTGTTCCTGGTTTGCTGGAAGTTTGGATCATAAATGGGTGTTGGATTCTGTGTAATGCTTTTTCTGTGTTGATAGGGTCATGTGGTTTTTCTTCCTCATCCTGTTGATGTGATGATTATATTAATTGACTTTTGGATGTTGAACCAGCCATGCACACTTGGGGTAACTCCCACTTGGTCGTAGGATATAATTCTTGTGTTTTTGGATTCAATTTGCTGATATTTTGTGGGGCATTTAAAAAATTTTTTTTTTCTAATGTTTGTTTATTTTTGAGAGAGACAGAGACAGAATGTGAGCGGGTTAGGGGCAGAGAGAGAGGGAGACACAGAATCCGAAGCAGGGTCCAGGCTCTGAGCTGTCAGCACAGAGCCCGACATGGGGCTCGAACTCACAAGCTGTGAGATCGTGACCGAAGCTGAAGTCAGACGCTCAACTGACTGAGCCACCCAGGCGATGTGGGGCATTTTTGCATGAGAGGCACCAGTCTATAGTTTCCTTTTCTTGCAGGGTCTGGTAGTGTCTGAGTTCCCAGCCTTCCAGCTGTCTCCTTGGGGGTCACCTGTCACAGGCACCTCGTTAATGTCTCATGCCTTTATTTTTCCTGCTCAGCCTGTTCCTGGAGCACGTGTAACTCCGCAGAGTCTCAAGTTAAACAGTGAGGAGGCTCCTGAATGCGCTCCGACGCCAGTCGGCCTTTCCCACTTCCTAGGACGTCATCCAGAATTTTAGTTCTGTCCTTTTTAAACCCTGTTCCTTGGATGTTACTATTTTTTTCTGAAATGGTTGTTTGCCTTTTTCATAGCTGTTTGTGTTTTGTGTTCCCACGGTTTGTCCTGCAGTTCCGGCTGTTCCCTGAAGGTGAAATTTGGAGGTGTCTGGGCATCCTGGGGGGCCTCTGCCCTCTTGCCAGCACTGGTGATTTGGCATCAGCTTCTGGGGTGGCCGCTGGGGTGTGGGCTGCAGACCCCCTGTCCCTGCCCGCTCTCGGGAGCTAGTCTGTCTTCAGCGCCTTTCCTTTGGCCGTGTCTGGGGTCAGGGCTGTCCTCCAGGGGTGTGAGTTCTGTCACCTCAGCACGTGTCTTCAAGGCCCCTGTTCCCTTCTTTAGTGTCGGTGGGGCACTGCAGGTGAGGAGAGGCGCCGAGGGTCTCGGAGGCCAGGGGAGGGTGGGCAGGGGCTGAGAGGTAGGCTTGGGGGTCCCCACGTGGTGGTCTGCGTCCTCGGGGGACCCTCACTCGGCAGGTGCCTGTGGGCTCACTGGCCTCCCTCCCTCCCGGCCCCCCTCCTTGTCCCTGCTTGTGGCCACGTTGCCGCAGTCTCTGTCTGTCGTCTTCTGCCGGGAGTCCTGCTGTTGGCTTCAGGGCCCACCTTAAGTGCCTGGTGACCTCATCTCAAGACCCTTAAGTGGTTTTGGCTGCACAGACCTTTCTCCAGGTCAGGTGCTGTTGACAGCCTGCAGGCGAGTGTGTGCTAGCTAGCCCCTGTTCCTCTCGGCCCTGCACACGGGCAGGAGGGAGCCAGTCACCCCACCTCCCTTTAAGTGGATTCGCCATTCAGGGTAGGCCACCGTGGGATCTGGTGTTCATCAGAAGGCGCTAAGGCTTGAGGCGACGGGTACCGTGTGGGATGCAGCCGTCTCCCCTGCTGTGATGTGCCAAGGCCCGGGAGTCCCTGTTCCTGGTGACGGCGGTGCGGTGCAGACACACCTCCTGCCTGAACCCTTCCTGCTCGCCTGGCCTCCAGCTGGACGGTCCTTGAGCCTGCGAGGCCGCGGGCCTTCCCACGGAGGGAGAGCGGGGGTGTGGCAAGAGTGTGCGGGGGCTGCTTGAGTCATATCTGGAAGCTGGGTTTTCCTCCGGAGCCCTGCCCTCCGTGTAAGGCGCACGTGAAACAGATGGAAAGGAACAAGGTTATGCTTTGTTCCTGTAGGTGCGCGGGGAGGGTGAGTCAGCCTCCGCCGTGCTTTTCCATTTCTCCCGAGGAGCAAACAGCAGTAGTGAGCTGGGGTGGGGGCTGTGTCTGGAGGAGGGTCAGCCCCTGTATTTGGTGGGGAGGATCTGTGTCCAGGGGCATATGTGTGTGTGTCTTGTGGGACCTGTGTCTGTGTCTTGGGAGGGTCTGTGTCTGTCTGGGGGCTTTGCCCCCTCTGCCTCCCTGAGGGCCGAGCTCTCCTTTGGGAGAGGGGCGCTAGGCCTTGCTTGCCGCAGCGTCCTGAGCCGGCCCTCCTCTGCGGGCAGCACACCTCAGAGCTTTCCTGGTGCGTGCAGGTGCCATGGGGGCCTGGGTCCTCACAGATGTGCCTCTCTCAGCACAGGAAGTCCTGGAGAACCTCAAGGACCGTTGGTACCAGGCGGACAACCCCCCCTCGGATCTGCTGCTGACTGAGGACGAGTTCCTGTCGTTCCTTCACCCCGAGCACAGCCGTGGCATGCTCAAGTTCATGGTCAAGGAGATTGTCCGGGACCTGGGTGAGGCCTGGCCGGAGGCCCTGGCGCCCCCGGGGTGGGGGTGGGGGTAGGGCCCACTGGCACCTGCAGCGACTCTCCCGTCAGGGGTCAGCCTGGGGGTCTCGCAGGCTGTGTGGCCACCTGGTGAGGGAAGGCCAGGACTCGCCCTGGGCCGTCTGACTTCCACCAGGCTCCTGGGCACCTGTTTTGAGACGCACCTGTTCTGCTTTAGGCTGAAAATTTGGCAGCAGACCTGTCTGATGGACTTTCTTCTGGGTGGGCCTGGGTGGTCCCGTGCTCACTTGGGGTCTGAGCGTCCACACCTCTGTCCTGCAGACCAGGATGGTGACAAGCAGCTCTCGCTGCCTGAGTTCATCTCTCTGCCCGCGGGCACGGTGGAGAACCAGCAGGGCCAGGACATCGATGACAGTTGGGTCAGAGACCGGAAAAAGGAGTTTGAGGAGCTAATCGACGCCAACCATGATGGGATCGTGACCATGGCGGAGCTGGAGGTGAGCGCAGGTGGTGGGGGGCGTGGGGGCGCCTCTGGGGTTGGGCTCAGGGCCCCGAGGCTTCCCGTGGGGCTGCAGTGGGAGGGAAGGCGGCACCGGTCCGGCTGTGGCCGGTCACTTGGTCACTTAGTGGCACCTAGAAGCGGGCTCCCTCAGGGGTGGGGGTCCACCCCACCAGCCTGGTCGCCTTTGGCACTCAGAGGGGATTCGAGTGGGGTGCCTGTGCCTGCCCCCTGGTCAGGGTGCCCCCTGGGTGGGGTGTCTGCGTGTCTTGGCCTCTCGAGGCTCCAAGAAGCCGCTCCCCAGTGGGCATCTGGCTGGACGCTGCGGCCGTGGGCCACGTTGGAACCCACCGTCTTCCCCCGAAGTGTTTTCACTGGTGCCGTGTAGGCTCGTTTCCCCATTGCTGTATGACTCGTTCGTCGCGCATCAGAGTTCTCTGCTCCCTTGCTGACAGCTGGAGGACAGACACCTGTGGTTCAGGGGTCGAACGGTGGCTGATTTGGTCCATGTTCCGCCTGTGTCCGTGCCCCGCGCGCCCCACTGCCAGGCCGCGGGTGGCCCCTCAAAGCTTCTTGCGCTCCAGGAGAGCTCCCCTCCCGCCCTCCCGTGGTGGGGGCTCCCTGGCGAGGACGGGGAGGCAGTGAATCTCCTGCACCCACACAGGCGAGGCTCCCTGGCCCTGAGTCACTTCCAGCCTGGTGTGTGCCTTCCAGAACATTCAGGAACACGCCGCCATCCCCTTCCTGCTGCTTCTGTGCTATCAGCCATTGGGGGGGTGAGGGGGGGCGGGGTTCAAACAAGGACTCGCTCTTTGTAGCTGGCTAGAGGGTTCCAGCCTTGCTGCTGCCGCCTGAGGCACAAGGTGCTGACCTCGCTGACCGGGTGTCCGTGTGGGGCGGGGGCGTCCGCCTCGGCGGGGGCTCTCAGCCGTGTCACCACGCGCGGACTTTGGGCGCCATTGTGACAGTGGCACCTGAGGTCCAGGGGTCCCAGTGCCGCCGGGGAGCGGGCAGGCCAGGGGGGCCCTGGCGGCCAGGGCCGTGCTGATGGCGGTGCCCGCGACCACCGTAGGACTACATGGACCCCATGAACGAGTACAACGCCCTTAACGAGGCCAAACAGATGATCGCCATCGCCGACGAGAACCAGAACCACCACCTGGAGCCCGAGGAGGTCCTCAAGTACAGCGAGTTCTTCACGGGCAGCAAGCTGATGGACTATGCCCGCAACGTGCACGAGGAGTTCTGAGCCCGAGCCCCCCGCCGCCCGCCCCTCCCGGAAGCCTCCCTCCCTCCTGCCGCCCTTGGGCCCCGGGTCCAGGCTCCTCGAAGTTGTGCTCGGCCGCCCCTGTGCGTGGGGCCCCACGTGCTGCCACGTGTCACTTCTGGGAAGCGGGTGCCGTCGTGCGAGGGCACGGACCGCAGTGGCGCCCTGTGGGCTCACCACAGCTGTGGGAAGTAACGCGGCTCCTGCCGCCTCCTTAAAGACCGAGCGGTGGAGCTCGTGCTCGAGTGTGCTGCCGGTGGCCGGTGGCTGGGGGTGCCTGCCCTTCCGAGCGGAGGACCCTCGGTCTCCGAAAACACAAACACTTGTGACAAGAATCTTACGAATTTACTTTAAAATATAGTTGCCTTTTTCTCCCAGCTTCTTTTTTTTTTTTTTTTTTTTAAGCCCATACAATGATTTTGGAACGTTTGTGGCTAGGTGGCTTCCACTTAGCGCTTTTGAGGTGGGCGATTTGGTGAGAACAGAGAGTTTGGTCAGGCAGGTGCGGGAAGGACCAGGGTCCCGGGTGGGGCTGCGTGTGACAGATGTGTTTACCGACAACGGGGACCTCTCGGAGCTCGTGGGAGATGGCTTTCGCAGGAAGCCAAGGGTGTGGGCTACAGATTGAAAGTCAGGAGCCTGAAGCCTGGGCCTCGGTGAGACCCCCTGGGAGGGGCTGGGGGGGGGGGGCAAGGGAACCGGAGTTCCTGGTAGAAAGGGAAGAGCTGAGAACAAGCCCTTAGGGGAGGGACCGGGGTGGGGGGTGGTGAGAACTCAGGAGTCCACCGAGACTGGCCTCAGAACCCCCAGCCCGGCTGGTTGTGGGGGCCTGGAGTCTCCCTGAGCCGGTGGTCAGGGCCTGGGGATAGGACAGCGATGTTGGCCGAGGTTCCACCAGACCTGCATTTCTCACACATGCTGTCCCGGTCCTTCCTGGGGGCCAGCTCTGCCCCGTGCTTGACTGGCGTCGGGGACAGAGGGCATTGAACTGTGAGGGTTTCGCAGTCCCTGACCCCACACGCCTCTCAGCTGCCACCTCCGGTCTCTGCTCCCCCCGCCCCCTCCCTGCTGGCCATCCTCTCAGGAGCCCCGCGCTGTGGTCCGTGGCTCCTCAGTGGACAGCTCGCCCAGCCAGCGGGTCCACCCTTGCCACAGGGACCCGCTTCCGAAAAGCGTGGGAGCGGGGCCGCTGCAGAGGAACAAGGGCGCGGTGACACCTGGGCTGGTTTCTAGGCAAACAAGAGGAAAGACTTCAGAAGGGACGAGAGTGCGTGGTGGGAGGGGTCCCCATGGTGGCCAGGCCCACGTGGGTGCATCAGCAGCAAGCAGGTGTGTGACACTTGGAGGTGTGGGCTGAGCTGGGGGGGGGAGTCGGCTGGGCCCACAGGATGGCGGTGGATCTAGCGGGTGACAGACCTACAGTTAGTTGTCTGTGCTCCACGGGCCGCTGTGGACCGATGTGGATACAGGGGCCAGGTGTGCAGGGCCTCAGGCGGTGGAGGCCGGCGCCGCCGGAGAGGGGAGCGCTGCCCACCAGACCCCCGGGTTGTTCCCTCAACCTCAGAGGCTCCGGTTTGTTTTTGTCAATTTAAGAAAAGGTTTTTCTCACCACCTGTGGGAGACGGCGTGCACGCACACACACACGCACGCGCACACGCACGCACACCCGGCCGTCTGGACGCCCTGCTCCCCTTCCCTGTGCGGACCCCGTCTTACTTGGCAGGCGTGGCGAAGGCTGACCCTGAGTGGCCCCCTGCCCGCTGGGAGAGCTGCCTCTGCCTCCGCCCCAGCCGCTGTGGGCCGTGGCCGCCTCCCTGGCAGCCTTGCCCCGCAGAGCCCAGGAGGAATTTCCCACAGACGGGCCGGGGAGCTCAGCTTCCTTACCTGTTTTTCTCGGGGAGGGGGATTTCCAGCTCCTACCCCGCTCTCGTCCCATCCCCAAGGGAGGCCCCCTGCCTGAAACTTTTTAAAGTAACCGTTGAATGGTTAATTTCATCTCACGGTTGTGATTTGAAAGGTACAAAAATGACACAGTAGAGCGTCCCCTTCCTCGAGGGGTGTAAGAGAAAATGCACGCGTATGCACACGTTCGTCTGGTGTGCGCACATGCGTGTGCCTGTGTCCTTCCCCCTTGACCCACCGCAGAGTTCCTGCACACGGGCCTTCCCCGCCTGCCCTGGATCCACCCAGATCTGTGTCTGAGGGCGCCACGCGCTCCGTAGGATCACACTGGGTCGTTCCAGTCTTTACTGCTGCCTTGGTGCTGTGGGGACACCCTAAGCCCAGGGTAGGTGTGGGGCAGGGTGGAGAGAGCCTGATGTGGCCTCTAAAGTTCGTGGGGAGGCAGAGTTGGCCCCGCCGGCAGAAGGCTCACGGCTGTCCTGCTGGCCTCTGCCCGGCCGGGGAGTCGGAGTGGGTGCTGATGGTTTGTTTTCACAGGACTCCCCACCCCCACCCCAAAGAAGTACCTGGGTGTTCACACACGTCCCGGCACGTGAGGCCGGTGACACACACACGTGCCCGCGCACGGACACACAGGTTCACACGTGCTCTTGGGCACACTGCCCCCAGGACGCATCTGCAGGCGTTTGGTCCGTGGGGCCGTCCGAACACAGCACCGTGGGTGGGGCAGCTTAAACCGCAGTCCTGGGGCCCCGGTCAAGTGTGGGCAGGGCTGCTCTCTCCTGAGGCCTCTCTCCTTGGTGGCGGGTGCCGCCTTCTCCTTCGTCCTCGCGAGGCAAAGAGACCCTCCCTCCCTCAAGGTGGGAAGAGACTCTCCTGGGGTCTCTCCCGAAAGGACCACGGTCCTGTGGGGTCAGGGCCCAGCCCTCTGACCCCGTCCTAGCCCTAACCACCCCCCTAGAGGCCCCATCTCCAAACACCGCCATGTCGGGGGTTGGCTTCAGCACGTGGGGACACAGTCCAGTCCCTGACACCTGCGGTGTTCAGACACACTCAGCCTCACGCACACTCTCCCACACCGGCACCCCCCTGCGTCCGCACCTGCCTGCTTGCCACACCGCTCCACACCTGCACACGCTCTCCCACGCGCTCCCACGTGTGCATGCTGGCTCTGAGCTGGTTCTGGGCCCTTGCGCCAGGGACCGTGCTCTGGAGGCGGGAGCACTCCTTTTCTTCCCCCTGAGCTGGTGCCCAGTCACGGGTCCAGACGGTGAAGGGCCTGTCTCCCGGCCCAGTGTGCTGCCTCAGTTCACCCGTGTCCTCTGTGCACCCTTCTGCTGCGGGGGTGAAGACTGGCGTGAATGTGGCCTTTTGTGGGGGGGGGGGGGTAGGAATAGCCAGCCGCCTGTTCCCCCGGAGGGGCCGACCCTGCCCTGTACAGGGAGAGTGGGTGCCCAGAAGGAGCGGGCTTTGGAGGGGTTCTGAGACCAACCCTCCTCCGAGTGGCTTGAGTGGGCAGAGCAGGGCAGGAAGGCATCCAGGGTGCCCCGCGTCCCTGGTGAGATGGGAGCCAGAGGGGTCAACGTGTCGGGGGGGGGGGGGTGGGTGTAGACCGGATGGGCCTGGCAGGAGCCAGGGGGCTGTGGGGCTGCACTTTGGCCCCGGGGTCTGTCTGCATGCTGCAGGAGGGGTCTGGGCTGGTGCCCAGCTGCCAGCTGGCTGAGCCTGAGGTTAGTAGGTGTCGTTGAGGGGATGGGGGCCGGGCCGCGGGGCAGAAGAGAAGCCCACATCCCAGACAGGCTGCCTTTGTGCCACCAGCCCGGGTCAGGGGTCGCCAGCCTCCTTCCTCCTGGTCCCCTCCTCCTCCCTCCCTCCCCACCCCTCCCCCGCAGCCCTTATAGCCACATCCTGCAAGGAAAAACCCCAGACTCCTGCACCGGGCAGAGATGAGGGTGGTTGTGGGGGCTCAGCGACCCAGGGCGCCTCACTCAGCTGTCCAGCTCCTGGGGCTTGTGCTGGGCACCGCGGCCGCGCTCCACTGTGTCGGGAACACCTACCCCAAAGACGGCAGGTGCTGTAGCGAGTGCCCACCAGGTGAGTGGTCTGGCCACAGAACTGGGGAGGGATGCCTGTGGGGGCATGGGGATGAGGTCCTTGGGGAGAGGGGACATGGGGACATGGGGACAAGGGACATGGGGATGGAGACGCGGGGATTGGGGAGAGGGAAAGGGGGACAGGGACATGGGGACAAGGGGACAAGGGCCATAGGGATGGAGACACGGGGATCGGGGAGGGGGAAAGGGGGACAAGGGCCATAGGGATGGAGGCATGGGGAGAGGGGACATGGGGACAAGGGACATGGGGATGGAGACACGGGGATTGGGGAGAGGGAAAGGGGGACAGGGACATGGGGACAAGGGGACAAGGGCCATAGGGATGGAGACACGGGGATCGGGGAGGGGGAAAGGGGGACAAGGGCCATAGGGATGGAGGCATGGGGAGAGGGGACATGGGGACATGGGGACAAGGGACATGGGGATGGAGACACGGGGATTGGGGAGAGGGAAAGGGGGACAGGGACATGGGGACAAGGGGACAAGGGCCATAGGGATGGAGACACGGGGATCCGGGAGGGGGAAAGGGGGACAAGGGCCATAGGGATGGAGGCATGGGGAAAGGGGGACAGGGACATGGGGACAAGGGGACAAGGGCCATAGGGATGGAGACATGGGGATCCGGGAGGGGGAAAGGGGGACAAGGGCCATAGGGATGGAGGCATGGGGAAAGGGGGACAGGGACATGGGGACAAGGGGACAAGGGCCATAGGGATGGAGACACGGGGATCGGGGAGGGGGAAAGGGGGACAAGGGCCATAGGGATGGAGGCATGGGGAAGGGGACAGGGGCATGGGGACAAGGGACATGGGGATGGAGACACGGGGATTGGGGAGAGGGAAAGGGGGACAGGGACATGGGGACAAGGGGACAAGGGCCATAGGGATGGAGACACGGGGATCGGGGAGGGGGAAAGGGGGACAAGGGCCATAGGGATGGAGGCATGGGGAAAGGGGGACAGGGGCATGGGGACAAGGGACGTGGGGATGGGAGACATGGGGTGAGGAATGGGGAGAGGGAGATAGAAACACGGGGGCCTGGGACACGGGGATGTGCAGATGGGGTCCTGGGACACAGGTGTCACGGCCTAGGGGACTCAGGACAGTGGCCGGGCCAGAGGCTGGGCAGGCTGAGTCCACCCTCCTCGTCCTGCAGGTTATGGGATGGAGAGTCGCTGCAGTGGTGACCAGGACACCAAGTGCCTCCAGTGCGCGTCCGGCTTCTACAATGAGGCCGTGAACTACGAGCCTTGCAAGCCCTGCACGCAGTGCAACCAGAGTGAGTGCCACCCTGGCCCTGGCCCCCGGCCCCCCACCTGCGTCCCGTCGCCCCGCCCAGCGCTCTCGTGAGGCCCCCAGCGCCACAGAAACAAACCCCAAACCACGGTGGGGCTGCCGCACCACGGAGGTCCCCAAGGAGAACCTTCCTCCTCCCAGGGGGCTGAGGCCACGCGGATTCAGGGAGGAGCATGTGCCTGCCCGGTGGCCTTTGGGGTGACGAGACCTGGGTCCAAGGGCCATGTGGGGTCCTGGCGCGGGCCTGAGGGAAGGTGGGAAGGGAGGCTGCCGCGGCCACCGGATGCCCTAGGGGCCGGAGGAATGTGGCCTCCAGGGGCTGTGTGTGGGGCTGCTGGTCCGGGGACCCTTGGCTTCTGTCCTCCGGCCTCTCTGCATCCCTGCCAGCTGTGCCCGCCTCACCTGAGCCCCCCCCGCCCCCCCCCCCCCCCCCCGCCCAGGAAGTGGGAGCGAGCCCAAGCAGAGATGCACACCCACGCAGGACACCGTCTGCCGCTGCAGGCCAGGCACTGAGCCCCAGGACGGTTACGATCGTGGAGTCGGTGAGCCCGGAGTGGGGGGGCAGTGTGTGTGTGAGAGGCCAGGGTCACGTGCCTGGGGGGGCCTCAGGAGCTGTAAAGGAACCATGTCTTCCATCTCGCACGCTCTCACTTCCCCTGTACCCCCATCCCAGTCCTGCCACCACGTTCCTTTCCCCCAACAAACAGGTGCCCAGAAGGGGGTGGGGCGGGGCACCGGGTCCTGGCCAGTGGGTGGATGTGGGCAGGGAGGGGCTTCCGGAGGGCACGGTAGGTGAGCGCCTAGCCCTCCAGGACCAGCCCCCAGTGGCTGCAGCGTCCAGGTCCCTGAGGTGGCAGGAGATGGACTGAGATTGTCCTTGTCTTTGTTGCAGACTGTGCCCCGTGCCCACCGGGACATTTCTCCCCAGGTGATGACCAGGCTTGCAAGCCCTGGACCAAGTGAGTGTCCTGGGGGCCTGGGGATCAAGGGGCCAGGCCTGGGAGCAGGAAGCTGCCGGCTGGGGGTGGGGTGCCCCCGGCTCCTGCTGCCCTGACAAATGGCCCGGTCCCCTCGTGACTCCTGCTCCTCATGGCCCATGACCCTGGCCCCGCCACGGGTCCTGCCTGTCTGCTCAGCCCCGGGTCCAGCCTCCTCCACCAGCCTGGCTGCTGGGCCGGAGTGAGGAGTGTGTGAGACTCTTTCCCAGGCCCTGGGAGTTTATGAGACCAGTCAGCTGTAGCTGGGGGCTACCGTGGTGGGGGCAGGAAGAGACGAACAAGCTGGTGGTGTGAGAGGGCAAGATTGGGCTGGGGCCGGCTGGGAGGAGACTGTGGGGAGCAGAGGGAGGGGAAATGGGGAGAGAGGGTGTGAGCAGGTGGCCTTGGAGACCCTGCAGGGTGTGAGGCCCCCCGGGGGGGGGGTGAGGGGCCCGGGCAGGTCTTTGGCGGCCCACACGGTGATCCAGTGTGGGTCCCCAGCTGCTCCCCCACATCCCCCGGTCCTGTCTCAGTGCTGGGCCCATCCCGTCAGTCTGGCAGGAGTCAGGGGAGGTGGTCGTACAGACCCGCGGCCTGATCCACACCCCCTGCCCTTCTCAGCTGCACCTTGGCGGGAAAGCGCACGCTGCGGCCGGCCAGCCAAGGCTCAGACGCCGTGTGTGAGGACAGGAGCCCCCCAGCCACCACGCCTTGGGAGACCCAGGGCCCCCCAGTCCGGCCCCCTACCGCCCAGCCCACCACAGCCTGGCCTAGGACCTCACAGGAGCCCTTCACACCCCCTGCAGAGCCCCCCAGGGGTAAGGGGGCCTGGCCCGGCCCCAGCAGGG
This sequence comes from Leopardus geoffroyi, assembly GCF_018350155.1. Taxonomy (NCBI): domain Eukaryota; kingdom Metazoa; phylum Chordata; class Mammalia; order Carnivora; family Felidae; genus Leopardus; species Leopardus geoffroyi. The sequence continues at coordinate 323,160 of NC_059328.1, read as the reverse complement.
CCCTCCGTCCAGTCCAAAAAAGAAGGGGGCTGGGGGAGGATGGGGTCGAGACGCCCTCTGCCCTCACTGGGGTCCTCCTGGGGCGGGTGGACTGCTTCCTCTGGTGGCCCCAACCCCAGCGGGCCCCGCCTCCCCACAGGTCCCCAGCTGGCCGCTGTCCTGGGCCTGGGCCTGGGCCTGCTCGCCCCGGTGGCGGCCGCACTGGCCCTGCTCCTGCACCACAGAGCCTGGCGGCTACCCCCCGGTGAGTGCGCGGTGTGTCCCCAGCCCGGTCGGCTTCCCGAAGGGGTGGGGCCGTTGCCCACCTCCACCCCTCTCCTCCTCCCCAGGCGGAAATAGCTTCCGGACCCCCATCCAAGAGGAGCATGCCGATGCCAACTCCACCCTGGCCAAGATCTGAGCGGCCAGGCCAGGGGCCCAGAGGGTCTGCTAGACATTGAGGGGCCGTGGGGCGCCCCCAAGCACGGGCCGCCACATCCCACCTTCCCACCACCCACCCTGCCACCCCGCGCCGTTTTAGGCGCTCCTGGGCTGACACCCAGGGCTCTGCTATGTATGCTGTGCATACTCCCCGCCCAGGGTGGTGCCCCCCCGCCCCAATAAACGACACTGGCACATGTGGTCTCTGACTGGGCACTGGTGGTCTGGGGGCTGCACACGTGCGGTGTGGGGGGGGGGGGGCGGGGCCTGGGGCTGTGCCCACCTCTGGCTGGAGAGGGGGCTCAAGCCGACTGCTCAGAGACCCCAGGACCCCTGCCCTCATCCTTCTCTGGGCACGTCCCAGCACCTGTGGTGGGACGTGGAGGCCTAAATGAGCGTCCTGGGGGTGGGGTTTGGACAACCCAGCAGCTTGTGGGGGAAATTCAGGAGCTGCTCCCCCCAGACCCTAAACCTGGGTGAGTGGGCCCGAGGCCCCCCCAGTGCTAATGGGAGCAAATAGGAGGCCTGAGGCCCTGGTCCCCAAGGGGACTTTTGAGAGCGACCCTTCGGGTTTATGTGTTCCCCTGAAGGAGAGAGCTCTTTCTCGAGGCCTCTCAAACCCCCTGCCCTGCCAGGCCTGCGAGTGGGTCCCTGCAGCAGCACTTTGGGAAACGAGAGGCTTCTGGAGGGGCGGACTGCACGGTGGCCGGCTGTCCAAGTGCCCATCGACGGCACAGTCCCACTGACCTCAGCGTGCCTTCCAGGACCATGGGGCCCTCCCACTGGGGCGCCAGGCCACAGAGCGAATGTCCTTCGTGGCTGCGGGGCGTCCCGCAGCCAGCAGGTGACTCCGAGCCCTGGTTTTGGCAGAGCCTCAGCTCTGGCCACCAACCCTCCTTGTTTCCTGGGCCATCTTTCTCCCCAAGGTCGCCCCAAAGGCCGGTTCAGCCTGTCTTCAAATCTCCCAGTGCTCCCGCCCTGGCCCGAACACCGCCAAGGGGAGACAGGGCGTCCCTTGTTCATCAGCACCGAGTCCGCACAGGCGTGGGACTCAGCAGGGAACAAACCAATGTAAACCGTGCCCTCCAACAGACAGCAAATCCACACCATTGATTTGGGGATCAGGGGTCCCCAGGACAGCATGGAGGCTATGGAAAAGTGCTGTGGGGCTGGTGGAGGGGCCAGATCCTTGGGGCCCAGGGCTTCCTCTCCACACCTCCCCGCTCTTCCCCCCTTCGCACACCCAGGACGCCCTTCGCTTGCCTGGCTGCCCCAGCTCTGCCATCGGATGGGCAGGTGGACAGACTCAGCTCCTCTTTGCTGCCACACTGACCCTGAGCACACTCTCCGACCCCTCACCCCCCGCCCGTCTGCTGAAAAACCCCAGCCTCCATCTACCCCAGGCCCTGCCTGACCCCCGAGCCTGGGTGTTGAGCTGGTACCTCCCACAAGCCCCAAAGGCACACGCTCAGCACGGCGACTGGTGTGTCCCCAGCTTCCTTCTTCCACACGGCCCCTCCTCCACGCCCCCGCCTGGCTCCCCATCCGGGCCCGCTGTGGGTACAGGTACGAGTGGCTTTGAGATTCCCATCTCCACACCACCGCCGCCCACCCCCTTCTGGTTACTGC